>NW_012100654.1:6072897-6148860 GCF_000951045.1 Mandrillus leucophaeus | reverse complement strand
GTGCTCTCCTGTATGAGGTGTCTGTCGACCCCTGCTAGGAGGTGTTGCCCAGTTGAGGAGGCAGTCTGTTCCTTAGCAAAGCTCGAGCACTGTGCTGGGAGATATCTATTCAGAGCTAGCAACCAGGAATGTTTAAGTCTGCTGAAGCTGTGCTCACACCCGCCCCTTCCTCCAGCTGCTCTGTCCCAGGGCGATGGGAGTTTTATCTATAAGCCCCTGACTGGGGCTGCTGCCTGTCTTTCAGAGAGGCCCTGCCCAGAGAGGAGGAATTTAGAGAGGTAGTCTGGCTATAGCACCTTTGTGGAGCTGCGGTGGGCTCCATCCAAGTGGAACTTCCTGGCGGCTTTGTTTACACTGTCAGCAGAAAACCACCTACTCAAGCCTCAGTAATGGTGGACGCCCCTCCTCCGACAAAGATGGCATGTTTCAGATCGACCTCAGACTGCTGTGTTGACAGCAAGAGTTTCAAGCCAGTAGATCTTAGCTTGCTGTGCTCCGTGGGGTTGGGATCCACTGAGCTAGACCACTTGGATCCCTGGCTTCAGCCCACTTTCCAGGGGATTGAATGGTTCTGTCTCACTGGCATTCCAGGTGCCACTGAGGTATGAAAATCAACTCCTGCAGCTTGCTCGGTGTCTACTCAAATGGCTGCCCTGTTTTGCTCTTGAAACCTAGTCTGCAGGTTGTGAAGAATGTGGAAGGTGTAGTATCTGAGCCGGAATGCAGTGTTCCTCACAGCACAGTCCCTCACGGCTTCCCTTGACTGAAGGAGGGAGTTCCTCAACCCCTTGAACTTCCTGGGTGAGACAACCCCCCACGCTGCTTCTGCTCGTCCTCGATGGTCTGCACCCACTGTCTAACCAGTCCCAGTGAAATGAACTGGATACGTCTGTTCGAAATACATAAATTATTCGCCTTCTGTGTTGATCTCACTTGGAGCTGCAGACCGGAGCTGTTCCTATTTGGCCATCTTGCCAGCCGCCCTTGCATTTCTATTTAAGTTTAAGAAATGGCTTGAAAAATTCCACAAACACCCTTGTGAGATTTTGATTAGAACTACCTTGAATCTATAGATAATTTTCGGGAGAACTGACATGGCTATGGGAGATGGCAATATTGACTCTCTGTCATTGACAATGACAACAGTGATTCATTCAATCTGTGGACATATGTTATATTCCTTTGTTTGCTTAGAGTCTTTGCTTTCCCCAAGTAACATTTATAGATTTTTTTGTAGAGGTGTTCCACATTCTTTTAGGTTTTGTCTTAAATATTTGATTTTTAAAAAATTTTCAACTTTTAGACACAGAGGATGCATGGGCATGTTTATTACATGGACATATTGTGTGATGCTGAGGTTTGGACTGTGGATCCTGTCACCCAGGTGGTGAGCATAGTACCAAATAGGTAGTTTTTCCATCTAGTATGTAGTTTGCCTTCCTCCATCTTCTAGCAGTTCATAGTGTCCATTTTTCCAATGTTTATGTCCATGTGTGCTCAATGTTTAGCTCCTACTTTTAAGTGAGAACATGTAGTATTGTTTTCTGTTCCTGCATTAATTCTTTTAGGATTATTGCCGCTAGCTGAATTTTTGTTGCTGCAAAGGTCGTGATTTTATTTTATTTTTTATGGCTGCATAGTATTCTATGGTGTATATGTACCACATTTTCTTTATCTGATCCACTATTGATGGGCACCTGGGTTGATTCCATGTCCTTGCTATTATGAATAGTGCTGTACTAAACATATGAGGGCAGATGACTTTTTGGTAGAATGATTTCTTTTCCTTTGGGTGTATACCTAGTAATGGGATTGCTGGATCAAATGTTAGCTCTGCTTTAAGTTCTTTGAGAAATATTTGATATTTTTAATGCTTTTGTAAATGGTACTTATATATACATATTTTATAATATATTCATACATATTTATACATTATATAAACACACACACATCTTTTATTTGTTTTTGTTACCATATTACACTGGGTAGGACCTTGTATTAACTATTTATTGCTATGTAACAATATTACCATAAACTTAATGACTTAATACACATTTATTATCTCATAGTTTCAGCGGATTAGGAGACTAGTCATAGCTTACTTGAGTTTACAAAAAGTTTTAAAAATGTTTTTCAGAGATAGAGTCTCACTATGTTGTTCAGGCTGGCCTCAAACCCCTAGGCTCAAGGGATCCTTCTTTTTCAGCCTCCCAAGTATCTGGAACTACAGGCATGTGCCACCATGCCTGGCTTATTTAAGAATTAAAAAATATATATTCTTAGCTGACTTTTTAGTTGCAGGGTCTTGCAAATTAAAATTGTGGCCAGGGCTGTGCTATCTTCTGAGGTTTGACTGGGAAAGGATCCTTTTTCAAGCTCATTTTGTTGTTGGTAGCATTCACATAACTTGCATGTTGTTGGATTGAGGGCCTAAACTTTTTGCTGGCTGTTTGGCCAGAGGTAATCCTCAGTTTTTTGCCATATGCCCTCTCAATAAGCCAGCTCACAACAGAATACCTTGCTGCTTCAAAATCAATAAGGGTGTGAGTTTCCTTACAAGATGGAGGTCATAATCATATGTGATCACAGAAGTGCTATCCCATGACCTTTGTCATATTCTATTAGTTAAAAGGAAGTCACAGGTCCCATGCACACTCACGGGCAAGAATACTATGAGGTGGGACTTGTGGAAACTACCTTTGAGTTTGTCCCCTATAGGCCTCCAGTATAGTACTGACTAAAATGGTGAGTACTATTCTTGTAGTACAACCAAATTCTTGAATGGTGGTTTTCCTGTCTCATTACTGATTGTAGGGGAAATGTTTGCATTACTTCACCTTTAAGTGTGATGTTTGCTGGAGGATTTTTGTAGATGGTCTTTGTAAGATTAAGAAAGTTTATTTTGCTCTTATTTTCCTATAAGGATATATGTATATATGCTTATAGGAAAAATATATTTTAAACCATTGAATGGGTGTTGAATTTTTTCATATACTTTCTCATGTATCTATTGAGATGTGACAAGACCAGCTCGGTTGGGGAGACCCTAACCCAGCAGCGCTAGAGGAATTAAAGACACACACACAAAAATATAGAGGTGTGAAGTGGGAAATCAGGGTCCTCACAGCCTTCAGAGCTGAGAGCCACAAACAGAGATTTACCTACATATTTATTAATAGCAAACCAGGCATTAGCATTGTTTCTATAGATATAAAATTAACTAAAAGTATCCCTTATGGGAAATGAAGGGATGGGCCAAATTAAAGGAATAGATTGGGCTAGTTAACTGCAGTGGGAACATACCCTTAAAGCATAAATCACTCGTGCTATTTTTGTGGCTTAAGAATGCCTTTAAGCAGTTTTCTACCCTGGTTGGGCCAGGTGTTCCTTGCCCTCATTCCCGTAAACCCACAACCTTCAAGCTTGGGTGTTAGGGCCATTATGAACATGTCACAGTGCTACAGAGATTTTGTTTATGGCCAGTTTTGGGGCCAGTTTATGGCCAGATTTTGGGGGACTTGCTCCCAACATATCTCCCTTCTTTGATTTGCAAAGAGATAAAAGCAAGGGCAGCTTTGTCACAGTGAGCTACTTTTCGCAGGAGTCGGGATCCACGTCTGCAGACTATACAAAGACAAACAACATAGATTAAAAGCACAGTCATCATTGAAATCACAGAGCTTCCAAGTGTTTTTATCCATTTAAATGGTTTACTAGCTGCTAATTTGTCTGGAGCTCCTTTAAGCACTCCAGTTCCTGGCGTTAAGGTCAGGTGTGCGTGGGATGCTTTAAATATTTGTTCTTTTAATTTTGCTGTATCCAAAGACAAGTTTGTAGAGTGTCTTTCTAGGTGCTTTTTTATTCTTTCCCAAATTTTGATCTTTGTAAGAGAATTTAATAGTGTCCACAAATCCCTATGTTTAACTCCTAGAGTGGGCCATATCATTTGCGGTTGAGGTGCCACTATGCTGCCATGGTTCCAGATAATAGGAACTTTTGCCATACTTCTTATCATGTCTACTATCTGACCATTTTGTTCAGATCATCTGAACATAGTGTGGCCCTGGCACACAGACTGAGAGGTGCAATTCAAGCTAAGCATCCCCTTAGGGGTCCAGTTAATAACTATTCCATAGGAATCGTTGTGTAGCACCTCTGCCTGTTCTGCAAAGCAATCTTCCTAAACAAGTACGTTCATTTTTTCTAACTGGGTCCAATCCTGTTTACAGAATAGGTTTTTAAGGGCAATATGCCTCAATTATAGGAGCAGATTTATTATGGTAAATAGTGAGATCAGAGGGCATGTGTAACTTGTCATAGAGTGATTGCATCCAGGCATTATTGCCAGTCCTTATTGAAGGAATACTCATGGCAGTGGTGATAACCGCTGTCATAGCTACCATTAATTATTCATTATGACTGGTTGTCCCACTTTCCTCAGGTTTTCTTCTGCCATCTGTGACAGCTTCTTGATCTGTCCCCAGGTGGGTGGCTGTGTTCGACGGGTGTTGCTCGTGACAGTTGGGGTCCTCCTCAGCGTCAGTCTTGACATGACTGCAACCATGGGGTCCTCAGGATCCTCACGGAGTCTCTTCCTTGGCTCTGACTCATGATAAGGTTTCAGGTGTCTTGATGGTATCCAAATCGGTTGTTGATTTTTGCCTGGAGAAATACAAGCATAACGTCTACCCTAAGTTATTACTTTACGTATTTCCCAACTTTTTGTTATCGGATCTCTCCACCAAATCGGTTGTTCTGCTTCTGTCTTTGCAGCTGATTTCTGTAGATGCTGTTCAGCTGCTGATAACATCTGGCCTTTGGGCAGGCTCAAAAAATTTAAAGTTAATAATGCTAGGTTCAGTTACATCTGTGGGGTTCCATCATTGTTTCTCCCTTTCTGCTTTTGCAACTGCTGTTTTAGGGAGAGATTCATTCTTTCCACTATGACTTGTCCTTGAGAATTGTATGGAATACCAGTAATGTGTTTAATATTCCACATAGAGAAAAGTGTAGCTAGAGTTTGGCTAGTATAGCCTGGGCATTATCTGTTTTAATAGAAGCTGGAATGCCCATCACCACAAAACACTGCAAAAGATGATGTTTAACACAGACAGAAGACTCTCCTGTTTGGCATGTAGCCCAGACAAAGTGAGAAAATGTGTCCACACATACATGTACATAACCTAGTCTCCCAAACAAGGGAACATGTGTGACATCCATTTGCCAAATAGAGTTAGGTTCCAGTCCTCAAGGATTAACTCCTCCTGTAAAAGATGAGGAAGGTACCATTTGGCAAGATGGGCATCACTGGATAATAGCTTTAGCTTCTTTCCAGGTAATGCTGTATCTGCGTTTGAGACCAGAGGCATTAACATTGGTGAAATTGTGAAAGTGTCTAGCATTAGATATTGCAGTAGCAACTAGGGAATCAGCCATTGGATTCCCTGCAGTCAAAGGTCCTGGAAGAGGTGTATGAGCTCTAATGTGAGTGATGTGAAAAGGGTGCATTCTACTCCTAACTGCTGTTTGCAGTTGGATAAATAAAGTCATCAGTTGTTCTTCTGTATGAAATCATAACTGAACATTTTCAATTAACTGTGTGGAATGAACCACGTATTAAGAATCAGAAATCACATTAATAGGCATATCTAAAGCAGTCAATACCTCAATTACAGCTACAAGCTCCGCTTTTTGAGCTGAAATATAGGGCATCTGAAAAACTTTACTTTTTGAGCCAGAATAAGAAGCTTTATCATTACTAGACCCAACTGTAAAAACATTCTCAGCACCTTCAATTGGCTTAAATTTAGTTATTTTAGGGAGAATCCAATTAGTTAATTTCAAAAACTGAAACAGCTTCGTTTTAGGAAAATGATTATTGAGAATACCCACGAAGTCAGCTAAATGGGTTTGCCAAGTAAGACTATTTATAAAAGCTTGCTGTATTTGTGCCTTCGTGAGAGGTACAATAATTTTTCCAGGACCATATCCATGTAATTTAACAATCCGAGTTCTCCCAATCCCTATCATAGTAGAGATTTGATCTAAATAAGGAGTTAGAGTCCATGAATTAGTATGTGGAAGAAAAAGCCACTCTACTAAGTCCTGTTCTTGGACACTAACACCAGTAGGTGAATGCTGAGTTGAAAAAATTAGCAAATCTAGAGTCTTCTCTGGATCTATTCTATTTATCTTTATGGATTTCTATTTAGCTTTATGGATTTCTTCTCAATCAGTTGTAACTCTGCCTCTGCCTCCTTTGTTAATTGCCGAGGGCTAGTGAGACTAGGATTTCCTTTAAGAATAGAAAATAGGTTACTCATGGCATAGGTAGGAATGCCTAGAGCAGGTCATATCCAAATAATATCCCCCCTAGTAATTTTTGAAAATCATTTAATGTGTTTAATTTATCCCTATGTATGGTTACTTTCTGTGGCACAATGGTAGTGTCATTTACTAAGGTCCCCAAGTAGGAGTAAGGAGTAGTAGTCCGAATTTTGTCAGGAGCTATAATTAAACCAGCGTGAGAAATTGAATTTTGCAAGCGATCATAACATTGGAGTAATATTTCTCGAGTGGGGGCAGCACAAAGTATATCATCCATATAGTGAATAATGTAACACTGTGAACATTTTTTGTGAGTAGGTTCAATTGCTTGCCCCACATATGTCTGGCAAATAGACTGTTTAACATGCCCTGTGGCAACACTTTCCAATGATAATGCTTAGCAGGCTGCAGGTTGTTTACTGCAGGAATTGTAAATGCAAACCTTTCACAGTCTTGCTCAGCTAAAGGGATAGTAAAGAAACAGTCTTTTAAATATATGACTATTAAAGGCCAATTTTTTGGAATTATAGCAGCAGAAGGCAATCCTGGCTGTAATGCTCCCATAGGTTGTATAACTGAATTGATGGCTCTTAAGTCAGTTAACATTCTCCATTTTCCTGATTTTTTCTTAATTACAAAAACTGGAGAATTCCAAGGAGAAAATGTTGGAGCTATGTGCCCATTTTCTAACTGTTCAGCAACTAACTCCTCTAAAGCCTCCAGTTTTTCTTTGCTTAGCGGCCATTGTTCTATCCAAATTGGCTTATCTGTTAACCATTTTAAAGGTACAGGTTCTGGAGGCATAACAATGGCCACCATCAAAAATTATTTCCTAATCTTTGGCAGGAACTTTGTTTTTCCACTTGAAGTGGTTCTTTCAAACCTTGCAAATTTTTTCTAGTCCCATACCAGGGACATACCCCATTTCATGCATTGTATGTTGACTTTGAGGGCTATATAATTGTTCTGGAATTAGAACTTGTGCTCCCCATTGTTGTAATAAGTCTCTTCCCCATAAATTTATAGGTACAGAAGTTATAATTGGTTGAATAGTCCCAGGTTGTCCATTGGGACCCTCACAATGCAAAAGATAACTACTTTGATATACTTCAGCGGCTTTACCAACTCCAACTATGTTAAATTGAGCAGGTTGAATTGGCCACGTGGACGGCCAGTGCTGTGGAGAAATGATTGAAATGTCCACTCCTGTATCTACCAAACCTTTAAATTTCTTTCCTTGAATAGTTATTTCACAGGTAGGATGTTTATCAGTAATTTGATTTACCCAATAAGCTGCTTTGCCTTGTTTATTTGTGCTTCTAAATCCTTCTGTTCATTTAATTTCACTTTTTCCCATTCCCACATACAGCACAATCAGGAGCTGTGCTATGCGCTCTCCTGGCTCTGCTTTCCAGGGAACAGACTATAACAATTTGAATTTCCCAATTATAATCTTAATTAATGACTCCTGTACATATTTGTACGCCTTTTAAACTCAAACTAGACCTTCCTAAAAGTAATCCTATTGTCCCTGCTGGCAAGGGTCCACAGACTACTGTTGGGACCTTTTGCAGGGGCTCTCCAGGCAGAAGGCTCACAGCTTTTGTGCAGCATAAATCTACTGTGGCACTACAGGCTGTGGCAGGGGACAGTCATTGTACAGGCATGAGGGAATGGCCTGAGCTGGAAATGCCACAGTTTAGAATGGGGACCGGGATGGGCCCCTCATGGCGTTTTCTGAAATTGGGTTCCCATCTTTATCAAACTTACAGTGACACTGACTAACCCAATGTTTTCCTTTTTTACATTTTGGACATATTTTAGGCTCAACAGTTTTCTTTTTTTCCCTATCTGGTGGCCTGACTCGCTGGTTTTTTCTACATTTTTTTTTTTTTTTTTTTTTTTAGTATGACCATTTTTTTTTTTTTTTTTTTTTTAGTATGACCATGCTTCCCACAGTTAAAACAAGCTGCAGGAAATGGAGTATTTCCTTTATCCACTCTCAGTTCTGCCATTGCCTATGCCAGCAAGGTAGCTTTATGCAGATTACCTCCAATACCATCACAGGCCTTGATATAATCAACTAAATGTGCTTTCCCTCTGATAGGTCGTAGAGCAGCCTGGCAATTCGGATTAGCATTGTCAAAAGCTAATAACTGCAACACTATATCCTGAGCAGCTGAATCTGCAATCAACTTTTTAAGAGACTCCTGTAACTGAGCTATAAAATCAACATATGGTTCCCTTGGTCCCTGTTTTATAGCACCAAAGGGAGGGTACTGTTCCCTACCTGCAGTGATTTTTTCCCAAGCTCTAATGCACACTTCTCTAAGCTGTTCTATGGCATCATCCTGCATGACCAGTTGTACATCTAAACCAGCCCAGCTGCCAACCCCTAAAGTTGGTCTGCAGTTATATTAATTTGAGGTTGGGCCTGGGCATTGTGAGCAGCCTGAATGGAAGCTTCATCTGCCCACCAAGTTTTAAATTGTAAGAACCGAGCAGGAGTTAGACAAGCTCGAGTAAGAGCATCCCAGTCAGTAGGAATCATCCGGCTGGAAATGGTAACATTCAACAGTCTCATTACAAAAGGAGAACCTGGTCCATACTGACTTATTGTTTGTTTTAATTCTTTGAGTAATTTTAAAGGAAAAGGCTCAAATGTAGCTGTAATATTTCCCTGTTGATCTGTCGGGTATATCCTAACAGGGAATTGCCAAGCTTCTAAATCACCCTCTTGTCTAACTTGCTGAATTCCTGCCTGAGTAGAACTAAGAGTCATCGCTCGAGACGCGGCTCTAACAGTCACTGGGGCAACTACTTTTCGCCCAATGTCCTCTGGAAAAGAAAGGTCTGGGGGGTCGTTTTCCTTCAAAATAATAAGGAGGGGGTGCAGAAGGGTAGGGATGAACCTCTCCTTCCTTTGCTGCTTTAACTTTAGCTGGCAAATAAACACGCTTTGTTACCTCTTTTGTTACTTGGCTATATATACTCTCCTTCCTCCTCCTCATTAGTGTGAAAAAGTTCCAAGGTGGAACGAACCAGACCCCATACCTGTCCCACTGTTACCCTGATGCTTCCGAGCTCCCCTTCTTACTCACCATGGGGATTGCTTTAAGAGTACTCGGGTGTCCTCCAGCTA
The DNA here is from genome assembly GCF_000951045.1 of Mandrillus leucophaeus. Classification (NCBI taxonomy): domain Eukaryota; kingdom Metazoa; phylum Chordata; class Mammalia; order Primates; family Cercopithecidae; genus Mandrillus; species Mandrillus leucophaeus. The sequence continues at coordinate 6,139,391 of NW_012100654.1, read as the reverse complement.
GTTTTCCATTCCAACTGTCGCTCCAGCGACCCTTTGACCTGGATTCAAGCCTCACAATGAACGCCACTTGCCAAGACCAGCTTGGTTGGGGAGACCCTAACCCAGTGGTACTAGAGGAATTAAAGACACATACACAGAAATATAGAGGTGTGAAGTGGGAAATCAGGGTTCTCACAGCCTTCAGAGCTGAGAGCTCTGAACAGAGATTTACCCACATATTTATTAACAGCAAACCAGTCATTAGCATTGTTTCTATAGATATTGAATTAACTAAAAGTATCCCTTATGGGAAACAAAGGGATGGACCAAATTAAAGGAATAGATTGACCTAGTTAACTGCAGCAGGAACATACCCTTAAGGCATAAATTGCTCATGCTATTGTTTGTGGCTTAAGAATGCCTTTAAGCTGTTTTCTGCCCTGGGCAGGCCAGGTGTTCCTTGCCCTCATTCCTGTAAACCCACAACCTTCAAGCTTGGGTGTTAGGGCCATTATGAACATGTCACAGTGCTGCAGAGATTTTGTTTATGGACAGTTTTGGGGTCAGTTTATGGCCAGATTTTGGGGGGCCTGCTCCCAACAGAGATGAGCATGTAATTTTTCCCTTTTTAAATGTGTTATTGTGATAAGTTACATCAGTTGATCTTTGAATGTTAGATGACCCTTGCATTCCCAGAATACATACAAATTTTGTGATGTATTAGCATTATTATATGTGCTAATATATGCTGGGTTTGCTAATATTTTGCTAATAAGTTGAGATTTTAATCTCTATGTTCACGAAAGTTTAGTATGTAAGTTTCCTTTCTTTTGATCCCCCTGTCAAGTTCTCACTTCACAGTTATGTTGACTTTATGAAATGAATGGGGGATGTTTCCTTTTTTCTATACTCTACGAATATTTGTGGAATTTTGGTGTTCCCTCTTAAAATTTGGAAAAATTCATCAGTAAAGCAATGTAGGTTTTCTATGTGGGGCAATTTTAAATGACATATTACATTTCCTTAATAGGTGTAGAAATGTTCAGATATTCTGTTTTTCTTGAGTCAGTTTTGGTAAGTTGTGTTTTTGAAGAAATTTTTTCTATTCATCTAATTTTTCAAATTTATTCGCCTTAATGGTAGGGCCTGTAGTAGTTTACCATTTTCGATTTCTAGTACTGGTGATTTTTGAGTTATCTTTTTTGAAAATAAGTCTTCTGGAGATTTATAATTTTTTCAATATTTTCAAAGTACTGATAGAGTTCTTGATTTTCTCATATATTTTTCTAGTTTATTGATTTTTATTCTTTTTGCCATCTTCATTGGGTTTGGTTTACTGTCTTTTAACTAGATTCATGAGATGGAACCTTACATAACTGATTTCAGTATTTCTTCTTTTCTAATATATGAATTTAGGGCCATAATTTTTCCCTGAAAATTGTTTTAGCTCCATCCAACAGATTTTTTGTCTAATCTTTATTAATGTGGAACTAAAACTTTTATAATTTTTCTTGTAGTTTCTTATTTGAACCTTGTGCTGTTTAGAAATCAGTTTTCAAGAAGTTGAGAGTTTTCTATCTCTTGTTAGTAAATAATAAAATGCCACTGTGGAAAGATCATAGTATATGGTTTCAGTTTCTTTGACATTTGTTGAGACTTATTTTATGATTCAGCACATGGACAGTTTTAGTAAATGTGCACAAACTAATTTACTCATTGGTTACTAGGTTCAATGTACTATATATGTAAATTTGACTAAGTTCATTAATTGTGTTGTTAGATCTGTAAATTCTTACTAATTTGTTTATATTCTATCTGATATTAAGAGAGGACTGTTAAAAGCTCCCATTATGATTATACATTTGAGAATTTCTCTTTTTAGTAGTAATGACTTATGTGCATTGAATCTAAGTTGTTGGATGTATACATTTATATTCTGTATATGTATTTATTACTTTATCATTGTAAAATATTTCTTTCTCTGTAGTAATATATCTTGTCTTGAAATATACATTGATATTTGCATAGCTATTCCATCTTTACTTGGTGTTTGCATGGCATATATATTTCCATTATATTATTGTCAACTTCTCCATAGTCATTTTTAAGCATATAACTTTAAAAAATTAGTCTGACAATATTAGTCAATTTTTTCTTTTTTTGAGATGGAGTCTTGCTTTGTCACCAGGCTGGAGTGCAGTGGCACGATCTCAGCTCACTGCAACCTCTGCACCCTGGGTTCAAGTGATTCTCCTTCCTCAGCCTCTCAAGTAGCTGGGCCTACTGGCGCATACCAGCATGCCAAGCTAATTTTTGTATTTTTAGTAAAGACACGATTTCACCATATTGGCCAGGATGGTCTCAATCTTTTGACCTTGTGATCTGCCTGCCTCGGCCTCCCAGTGCTGGGATTAGAGGCGTGAGCCAATGCACCTGGTGACAATATTAGTCTTATTCTTGGTGTACTTACATTTAATATAATTTACTGATATAGCTAGGTTTTTATCTGCCGTATTTTTATTTCAGTCTTTATGTTTCTTTTTTATTTTACTTTCTTTCTACTTAAACTTTTTATTATCCTATTTTTCTCTATATGACAGTAATATGTACTTTTTCACACTTTTTGAGAGGTTATCTTTAATAACCTCTTTTTGAGGGATTTCAACATGAGTCCTTCACTTATTTCAATCTAAAATAGAACATTTCTTTTACCACTTCTTTAATAATGACAGCAACTTACACTTTACCTCTGTTTACCATCCCTCTTGCTCTTTGGATTATTATTTTTCTGTATTTTATTTCCACATCCATTTTAAACCGTATAATACATTGCTAATATAGTTTAGTATGTTAATATTGTTTATATTCATATATATTTATCAACATATGTATTTATTCTTTCTTTTGATCCTCATTCCTTACTATAAGTCTACTTGGATTCTTTTTTTTTTTTTTTTTTTGCCTGAAAAATTTTCTTTAGTCTTTATTTTACTGCAGCTTTGTTAGAACAAATTCTCTCTGTTTTTATTATTTTACTTTTTAAAACACTTTTTTATTTCATGATAGTTGCAGATTTGTAGGAAGTTGCAAAACTAGTACAGAGGTTTTATGTTCAATTCACGCCATATGTTAATGTCTTACACGCATTCGTGTGTGTGTATATACTTGAATGTGCATAGTTATATGTAATTTTATCATACCTACACTCATGTAACAACCACTATAATCAAGACACAAAATGATTCTATCACCACAAAGATTGTTCTTGTGCTACCCTTTTATAGTCACTTCCATTGTCTTCCCTATCTCTCCTATTTCTAGCACCTGAATCCACTAATCTGCTCTCCGTATTTATAATTTTGTAACTCAAGAATGTTATACAAGTGGAATCATACAATATGTAACTTTTTGGGATTGTATTTTTACAAAGTATAATTTCCTGGAGATTCATTCAAGTTGTATACATCGAGTTTATTTTCTTTTATTTCTGAGTAATATTTTACAGTATTAATGACTACAGTTTATTTAACTGTTCACCCATTGAAGATATCTAGATTGTTTCCATTGTTGAACTTATTACAAATAAAGTTGCTATGAACATTTGTATGCAAGTATGTTTGTGAACATAAGTTTTCATCTCTTGGTGTAATTTCCCAAGAGCGCAATTGCTGGGTTGTATGACATTTGTTTACATTTATAAGAAGATGCAAAGCTATTTCCTGGAGTGGCTGTGTCACTTTATATTTCCACCAGAAATATGTGGAAGATCCAGTTTCTCCGCATACTAACTAGAATTTTGTGACATCTAGGTCATGTCCTTGGTGCCTTAGGTTTCAAAGATTTTCTCCGATTTTTTTTCTAAAAGTTTTTATTGTTTTACATTTAAAACTATAACTCATTTTGAGCTATTTTTTGTTTAAGGTATGAGAGTTAGGTCAAGGTTGCTTTTTCTTCCCCTATGGATGGCCAATTGCTCCAGCAGTATTTGTTGAAGACTATTTTTTCATTAAGTAATTGCTCTTGTACCTTTGTTGAAACTCAGTTGAATGCTTTTTCAGTCTTTTTGATGTAGGCGTTTAATGCTATGTACTTTCCTCTTAGCAGCACTTTTGCTGTATCCCAGATATTTTGATAAGTTGTGTCATGATTATTATTCAATTCAAAGAATTTTTAAATTTCTTTCTTGATTTCATTGTTAACCTGTTGTGGGACAATCAAAGACTGGAGAGACCGAAAAAGGTTCAGGAGAGTTTCTTAAGGTGATCAGCGGCTCAGCCGGACATATGTCCAGAAAGTCTGAACCCTGAACAAAGGGCTTTTCCTACTTTTAAAAATCTTAAGGTGGGAACTACATGAGGCAGGAAGCAAATTACAGAAGCAAGAAACAAAGTCTACATTACAGCATTTCTTACATCTTGAGAGAAACATGTCTTGCAACCTAAACTGATTGGTCTTGTGACCCTGCAGCCGTGCAGGATCTCGTTGGGCCTATAATAAACTTTGAGGTATGTGGAGTTGGGGAGTATAGATAAGGTTCACTGTCCACAGAGAGAAGACAGGCTGTTAATATTCCTTTTTAACTTGAGTGTAAGCAGCGGGGTGGGGTGGGGGAGGTCACATTTTGCAGCAACTGTAAGAGGATTTTAAAATTTCTATTACTACTACTATTAGGTTATAGTTGATTTCATTATTTCCTTCTTCATTCCCCCCTTTTGGTGCTCGACACAAATGTAGATTAGTAAAGAGCACCACAGTTAGCTATTTCTTCTTCAGTGGGTACATACTCATCTTGGGATACCAGTTGGTACTTTTGCAGAGCCGCTGAGAACAGACATACCACCACCTGAAGAATGGCTCTGCTGCTGACTTTTTCTTGTCCTAGATTTTTAGAGGTGGTTTTAATATTATTTAGTTTACTGAGATGTGCAGATTGGCAGGCATCAAAATATATGAAGACAGGCCCTTTATGCGAGTAAGGGAATACTTCTGTTTTGTTTACAAATTTACTGACCCCGGTTTCTGTGGGGTTTGTATATAATGGCATTAGGGATTTGCCAATTTGGACTTTAAACTCGAAGTCATAGGGCAAGAACTCTGGGTCATAACATACTTGGGGCTGCTCGTTTCCAGGATTGCAGACTGAATAACTAGTCTGGTTATAGACACAAGTTCCTGTATGAGTCCCTATACAGTCATAGTAGGTCTGGTATAACAGAGTTTTAGTCACACCTTTTCCAGACCAGGCTTCTATCATACAGTGATGACAGAATCCTGGTCCCCATTTATAACCATAAGTGAAAGTGTCAGTGGCTTTAGTATTACTAATATGATTAAACTTATACTATGCATGGGCACCCTTCTAGGCAACAAGCTTGGCAGGATTTGCAAAGATAACATGACAGTGAAATAATCAGTACGAGTAAGAATATAACTATGTTTGTAAATTTAATCCACATTTGCTTATCTATCATTGACTTCCTTAGGCTTCAGCCATGCATAGACTAGTCTGCTTCTGGTTGTGTGACTAGAGCAGGGCTCGATGTTTCCTCAAGCTTCAGTTGTGCATGGACTGACCAGCCTCTGGTGCGGCCGGAGCAGGGAAGTTGTCCTTGTCAGCAGTGGCTTGGTTTCATCGCAGGATCAGCCATGTTGGGTGGTCTGGGTTTTGTTGACTGGTTCACTGGTCCTGGGCAGCGGCTGCTGTTGGTTTCAGCTGGCTGTGATGAACCCAAGGTGTGATACCTGCAACTTTAACAGCAGTGGGGATAGACGAGATCACAATATGGGGACCATCCCACAAAGGCCCTAAAGTGGTTGGGTTTGATCGTTTGACCCAGAGTCTCCAGGTTGGAATGGATGTACTGCATCTGTGAGGCTAACAGGTATTTTTTCTCTTACCCACCCTTGTATTTCCTGCATGGCCTCACCTAAGGCTTGTATTTGCCTTCTTAAGGTTAATTCCCCAATTTCTTTTAAATCACCTTTTATCTGAGTTATGATTGGGGGTGCTCAGCCAAACACTATCTCATAGGGTGAATACCCAGTTAATTTATTAGGGGCGCACCTGGCTTGGAGAAGGACCATGGGCAGCACCTGATCCCACCTTTGATGAGCTTTTTGGCAAAACTTCTTTAACAGCTGTTTGAGTGTCTGGTTAATTTTTTTAACTTTTCCAGAACTTTGTGGGTGATAAGCTATATGCAGTTTCCATTTGATTTTTAACATCTGTGTCAGCTGTTGTACTATTTCTACCACAAATGCTGGGCCATTGTCTGTTCCTAAAGTTAAAGGCAGTTCAGATTTAGGAGTAATGTCCTTTAGTAAGATTCTGGTTACTTCCTGAGCTTTCTCTGACCTAGTGGGAAATGCCTTCATCCACCCTGAGAAAGTGTAGACAAACACTAGCATGTACCAGTAGCCTCTGGCTTGAGGCAGCTCGGTAAAGTCCACAAGCAGGTTTTCACAGGGTGTAGCTCCAGTTTCTTGAATCCGTGGGGGCCGTGTTGGCCCCTGCCATAGGTTGTTTTGGGCACGAGCCAAGCACTGCTCACAAACGGCTCGAGTGATGGCAGTTAGGAGCGGCACATAGAAACGCCGTACTGTAAGAGTTTCTAATGCAGTTTTTCCCGTATGCATTCCTTGATGAAACTGCTTTATGAATCAGGGGGCTATTGCTTTTGGGACGGCAAGCCTCCCATCTGAGAACTTCCACCAACATCCTTTCTGGTAACTTCCACTCTCCTGCTCAAATGAAGCCTTTTCATTAGAGGAATATTTAGGGAGTTCTGTTAGGGGAAGCTCCAGTAAGGGCATGGTAAGGGTTTCCTCTTCCTTCTTAGTTACCTCTGTCATTGCAGCTCTTTTGGCTTCTCTGTCCACCTTTCTGTTTCCTCTAGCCTTGTCACCTCCTCCTGTTTGATGTTCTTTGCAATGGATGACTGTTACTTCTTTTGGAGTCCATACGGCTTCTAAGAGCTGCTCTATTTCCTTTTTATTTTTGATTTCCTTTCCTTCAGTAGTTAATAATCCTTTTTCCTTATATATGGCTCCATGGGCATGCAAAGTGGCAAAAGCATACCTTGAGTCAGGATAGATGTTTACCGACTTTTCTTTGGCTAAGAGCAATGCTCTAGTGAAAGCTATTAGCTCACCTCTTTGGGCCGAAGTTCTGACTGGCAGAGGGCGGGCTTTGGCTACTGAACTCAGTGTCACCGCTGCATATCCAGCCCTTCATATCTGACAACTTCAGATATGAAGCTGCTTCCATCAGTAAAGTATTCAACATCTGGGTCTCTTAAGGGCTAGTCCTTTAAGTTTTTTCGGCTTGAGAAAACCTCATCCACTGTTTCCACACAACAGTGATACCCTGGGCCACACAATGGGGGCTTTCCATGCTCCATCCATTCTATGGGCAGCAGTGTGGCTGGATTTAGAGTGTTGACAGTCTGCAGGGTTATGTAGGGATTTTCACACAAATGCCCTTGATATCTTAACATCTTAGGGTTAGAAAGTCAGTGATGCCCCCTCTTCTCCGTCAGGGTGACAATCATGTGGGGCACCCGAATTATTAACCTTTGTCCAAATGTGAGCTTGTTAGCATCTTCCACTAACAGGGCAGTGGCTGACAATGCCTTGAAACAGGGTGGCCATCCCATAGCCACCAAGTCTAGTCACTTGGACAAATATGCCACGGGCCGATACCATGACCCTAGTGTTTGTACCAAGACTCCTGTAGCTATTCCTTTTCTTTCATGGACATACAGGTAAAAAGGCTTTGTCATGTCTGGTAGTCCTAATGCTAGGGCGTGGATCAAAGCCTTCTTGATGTCTTTGAAGTCCACATCCTGCTTTTTTTCCCGCAGGAGGGGTTCTTTTCCCCGCCTTTGGTAGCCTCATACAATGGTTTTGCCAAAAGCGAGTAATTAGGAATCCAAATGTGACAAAAACCAGCTGCCCCTAAAAACTCCTGCACTTGTCGCCTAGTGTCAGATTGAGGAATGCCACACATGGTCTCTTTCCCTCACGTTCAAGCTCACGCTGCCCCTGAGAGATGTTAAAGCCAAGATACCTTGCTCTTTGGCCACAGATTTGTGCCTTTTTCCTTAGACACCTTATAGCCAGCCTCCCACAGAACATGAAGGAGGCTTTCTGTGCCTTGAAAGCACTCTTCTTTGTGGGTGCAACCAACAATAAATCATCCATGTACTGCGACAAGACACAGATGTAACTTGGTGGCACAAAAGCCTTCAGGTTCTGAGGCTAGTGCTTCCTTAAAAATGATTGGGGAGTTTTTGAATCAGTATACTTGGAGCCTGGTCCAAGTATACTTTGATGAGCCCCACTCAAAGGCAAAGATGTCCTTGCTTTCAGAAGCTAGTCAGATGCAGAAGAATGCATCCTTTATGTCTAAGCATGTAAACCAAGCAACGTCAGCAGGAATTCGCGCAAGCATTGTATATGGTTTGGGCACAATGGCATATAATATAGCTGCAACCTTATTTACAGCCCGCTAATCCTGTACTGGCTGGTAATCTCTGGAGGGCTTTCACTGGTACCAATGGAGTTTTCCAAGATGAGGCACATCTTCGTATTATCCCAAATTTAAGGAACCAGTCAATATGCTTTGTAATCCCAAGGGTGGCTTCTGCTGGGATGGGATACTGACGGATTTGGACTGGGTAAGTGCCCCGCAGCAGTTCCACCACTACGTACACCTGATTTATGGCTAGCCCCAGGGGACTGTCTTCCGCCCAGCTTAATGCTTCTTAAACTGGTAAGAAACTTCAGCAAAGCCTCAGGATAAGGATACAAAATAAATGTGCAAAAATCACAGGGATTCCTATACACTAACAGTAGACAAACAGAGAGCCAAATCATGAATGAACTCCCATTCACAATTGCTACAAAGAGAATAAAATATCTAGGAATACAGCTAACAAGGGAAGTCGAGGAGCACTTCAAGAAGAACTACAAACCACTGCTCAAGGCAATCAGCGAGGACACAAACAAATGTAAAAACATTCCATGCTTGTGGATAGGAAGAATCAATATTGTGAAAATGGCCATATTGCCTAAAGCAATTTATAGATTCAATGCTATTCCCATTAAACTATTATTGACATTTTCACATAATTAGAAAAAAATACTTTAAAAATCATGTAGAACCAAAAAAGAGCCCGTAAAACCAAGACAATCCTAAGCAAAAGGAACAAAGCTGGAGGAACCTCACTGACTTCAAACTATACAACAAGGCTACAGTAACCAAACAACATGATACTGGTACCAAAACAGACACATAGACCAATGGAACAGAATAAAGACCGCAGAAATAAGACCACACATCTGCAACCATCTGATCTTAGACAAATCTGACAAAAGCAATGGGGAAAGAATTCCCTATTTAATAAATGGTGCTGGGAAAACTGGCTAGACATATGCAGAAAATTGAAACTGAACCCCTTCCTTACACCTTATAGAAAAATTAAACCAAGATGGATTAAAGACTTTTTGTCTTTTTTAATGTATTTAGCACTACACATTTCCCTCTTGGCAGTCTTTTAACTGTATCTCACAAATGTTTGTATTTCCAATCTTATTAAGTTCATTGTATTTTTAAAAATGTTCTTGTGACTTCTTAGACACAAAGATTACAGTGAGTCATGACATTATCATGTTTTGGTCAAGGATGGACAACATATAAAATAGGAGTCTCATAAGATTATAATGAAGCTGAAAAATTTATATTGCCTTGTGCATTCATAGCCATTGTAACATTATAGCACAATGCATTGCCTTTTTTTATATTTAAGTATATTTAGATATACAAATGTGTACCATTATGTAACAATTGCCTGCAGTATTCAATACGGTAACATACGGTACAGGTTTGTAGCCTAGGAGCAATAGGCTATACAAGTTGTGCATTCCTTATCCAAAATGTTTGGGACCAAAAGTGTTTTGGATTTTAGATTTTTCTGAATTGGAATATTGAGATTATTCCTACCAGGTGAGCATCCCAAACCTGAAAATTCAAAATCCTGAGTGCTCCAATGAGCATTTCCTTTCAGTGTCATGTCAATGCTTAAAAAGTTTTGGATTTTTAAGCACTCTGGATTTTGGGTTTTGGGATTTGGGATACTCAACCTGTACCATGTAACCTATATGTATAAAAAGGTGTACTGTCTAGGTTAGTGTAAATACTTACCGTCTATGTAAGAGCGATGTTTGCACCATGACAAAATCACCTAATGATGCATTTCTCAGAACTTATGCCCAGTGTTAAGTGATACATGACTGTGTTTAGAAGTGTTTTTCTTACTTCTAAGTACTTGGAGATTTTATTGTATATTTCTTTTACTGATTTCTAGTTTGATTCCATTGTTTTCAGTGAAAATATTTTTATATGACTTGAGTTATTTTAAAATTGTTGAGGTTTGTTTTTCAACCCCAGGATGTAGCTCATCTTCGTATATGTTCTGTGTATGCTAGAAAAAAAATGTCTATTTTGCTGTTGTTGACAGATTATGCTATAAAAGTTAATTAGATTCTATAAGATGATGATTTTCTTGCACTCTATATCCTTACTGATTTTCTCTCTAGTTCTAATAATTGCTGAGAGAGAGGTATTGAAGTCTCCTACAAGAATCATGGATTTCTTTTTTCTCCTTTCAGTTTGTCATGTTTTATTTAATGTATTTTGCAGCATTCACATTTGGTGCATTCACATTTAGGGTTGCTATATCTTCTCGGTAAAGTGACCATTCTATTATTATTTGGTGTGCCTCTCTGTCTCGTAATTTCCTTTACTGTGAATTTTTCATTATCTAACATAATATAGTGTCTTCTTTCTGGTGATTCATGTTTGCATGATATATCTTTGTCTATTCTCATACTTTAAAGTTAGCTATATTTATATGTTCAAAGTATATTTCTTATAGACAAGCATATACTTGGGTCATGGTTTTTAATTCATTCTGTCAGTCTATATATTTTAATGAATGTTTACATGAGATATAATTATTGATATATTAGGGCTTAGGTTCTCCATTTTATTTTTTGTTTTTTGGTTGTTCTATTTGTTATTGCTCTGGTTTTTTTTTTTTTCCTTGCCTTTCTGTGGTTTGATTGAGCACTTTTTAGAATTCCATTTTGACTTATTATTAGTTAATTTTAGTGTATTTCTTTGTATTACTTTTTAAAGAGATTGCCATAGGTATTTTATTATATATAAACAACTTACTGGAATCTACTGCTGCTACATTTTACCAGTTTGAATGAAATGCAGAGACTTTTCCTTTCTTTACGTTCCTTTACTTCTCTCATTTATAATAAATTTTATTGTTTTCCCCTACACATATTTTGAACCACCTCAGACTATGTTATTTTAGCTTTAACCACAAAATATAATTTAGAAGCCTCAAGAGGAGAAGGAAAAAAATGTGTAAATACACTTAGTATATACACATAGTACATTTGCCCACATTTTTACTGTCTCTTTTTTTTCATACATGATTTTTAAAAGTTTCTTCTATCAGATTTTTTCTGTTTAGAGAACTCCATAAAGCAATTTTTTATTGGTCTTTTAATGAAAAAATTTTTAGTTTTCCTTTCTGATAATGTCATAATTTCTTCATACCTGAGGGATATTTTTGCTTAATATAGAATTCTAGGTTGGTAGTTTTTCTTTGTTTTTCATGTTATACACCTGAATAGCATTCTACTTCCTCTTGGTCTCTGTGTTTTCTGATGAGAAATCTACTATCATTGGAAATTTTCTCCCATAGTTAAGGTGCTGTTTTTTTTTCTTGCTGCTTTAAAGATTTGTTTTCTTTTCTTCCTTGTTTTTATTTCAGATAATTGGCTGTGATTTGCCTTAGTGTTTATTTCTCTGGGTTTATTCTGTTAAGTTTTGCTCAGCTTCTTGCATTTTTTAGCCATTATTTCTTCAACTGCTTTTTCAGTCTCATCCTCTTTTCCTTTCATTCTGTTACCTTGATAATATGATTGATAGATCTATTGGTTTTGTCCCATAGGTTTCTGAAGCTCTGGTGTTTTTTTACTTCTATTATTTGTTTGTTTAGATTAGTAAATAAATATTATTTCATCCTCTAGGCCACTGGCTCTTTTTTCTGTCCTTGTTATCCTGGTGTTAACTTATCCACAGAATTTTAAATTTTCTTTATTATATTTTAAGTAGTAAAATTTGTATTTGGTTCTTTTTATTTACTTTTTCTTTGCTGATACTTTATATTTTTTATTTGTTTCATATGTATCTGTACTTGTTGAAACCTTTTTATGATTACTTCTTTTAAATATTGGTTAGTGAATTCTAATATCTATGTCATCTTGCTGTTGGTGTCTATTGCCTTTTTTTCATTCAAATTGAGATTTTTCTATTTCCTACTATAATGAGTGATTTTTAAATTAAAACCTGGGCATTCTAGGCATTTTTATGAGGTTTCACTTTTTATTTAAATCCCTTTATTAGGGGGCTGTATTTGACATTGCTCTGGCAGGGGAAGGTCAGATGTTGTGTTATCAATGCTAAGTGGGAAGTGAAGTTCAGGTGCCCAATTTAAACTCACTGACATCTTAGATAGGGAGAGACGCCTTGTAGCTGCTGGGTGGGGTGGGATTTTTGGCTCTCCACTATGCCTCCACTTTTACCCCTTTACAGGGAAGAATAAGAGTACCTCATTACTGCTCCTCAAGTGGATTCTACTGACCCAATTCTCATTCAGAAATTGAAATATTTTATCCATATAAATGTAGAAAATATTATTTCTGTTGTTCAAGAGCATGAAAATAGACTTCTTTACCTGTGCCAGAAATCATGGCTTTTTCCCCTGTGGAACAGAAAGGGAATGAGTTTAGTTAATTATTTGTAAAATATTTTAAAGTCTCTAAAGGAGGTATATACAAATCTGAATTATCTAAAAATTGTTGTACCTATGAGTAATCAGTTTTGGTCATTTATTTGTACTAATAACATTGTTGATCATGTACAGTTTAGCTTTACTTCATGGGGACACAGTTAGTGCCTCAGATGGTATGAATTTTTTATAAACTATAGAATATCTGAATTCTAGAACTGGAGAGTATTTGGAAATTATCTATTTACAACCTCCAGCTAAATGTCAGAACATGAATGAGAATATCTCACAGATTAGCCTAACGTTTTTGAAGACCTACAACTCTTGGAAAGTTCATTCAAGTGTAACCAAAAATTGCTTTTTTAAACTTCCTTATACATGCTTACTACTTCTATTATCTGTAGCTATATGAAATGTCTATCTTCCAAAACAAGGTTACTTAAACTACCAATTAATGAAATTATTCCTTAATTTAATATTAGTAACCCAAGAAATCCTTGCATGATATGATTTTCTAACATTTCATCATTCCAATTACCATTCCCTGAAAGGACAGAATTTTTTTTTTATATGCTTTAAGTTCTGGGGTACATGTGTGGAACGTGCAGTTTTGTTACATATGTATACATGTGCCATGGCGGTTTGCTGCACCCATTAACCTGTGATCTACATTAGGTATTTCTCCTAATGCTATCCCTCCCCTAGTCCCTCACCTCCCAATAGGCACCGGTGTGTGACGTTCCCCTCCCTGTGTCCATGTGTTCTTACAGTTCAATTTCCAATTATGAGTGGGAACATTTGGTGTTCGGTTTTCTGTTCTTGTATTAGTTTACTGAGAATGATGGCTTCCAGCTTCATCCACTTCCCTGCAAAGGACATGAACTCATCCTTTCATGTGGCTGCATAGTATTCCATGGTGTATATGCACCACATTGTCTTTATCCACTCTATCACTGATGGGCATTTGGGTTGGTTCCAAGCCTTTGCTATTGTGAACAGTGCCACAATAAACATATGTTTGCATGTGTCTTTATAGTAGCCTGATTTATAATTTTTTGGGTATATAGCCAGTAATGGGATAGCTGGGTCAAATGGTATTTCTAGTTCTAGTTCCTTGAGGAATCGCCACACTGTTTCCACAATGGTTAAACTAATTTACACTCCCACCAACAGTGTAAAAGCGTTCCTATTTCTCCACATCCTCTCCAGCATCTGTTGTTTCCTGACTTTTTAATGATCGCCATTCTAACTGGCATCAGATGGTATCTCATTGTGGCTTGGATTTGGATTTCTGTAATGACCAGGATGAGCTTATTTTCATATGTTTGTTGGCTGCATAAATGTCTTTTTTTTTTTTTTTAAGATAAAGCCTCGCTCTGTCACCCAGGCTGGAGTGCAGTGGCACAATCTCGGCCCACTGCAAGCTCTGCCTCCCGGGTTCATGCCATTCTCCTGCCTCAGCCTCCCAAGTCGCTGGGACTACAGGTGCCCACCACCATGCCCAGCTATTTATTGTATTTTTAGTAGAGATGGGGTTTCACTGGTTAGCCAGGATGGTCTCGATCTCCTGACCTCATGATCTGCCTGCCTCAGCCTCCCAAAGTGCTGGGATTACAGGAGTGAGCCACCGCACCTGGCCATAAATGTCTTCTTTTGAGAAGTACCTGTTCATACCCTTTGCCCACTTTTTGATGGGGTTGTTTTTACCTTGTGAACTTGTTTAAGTTTCAAGTAGATTCTAGATATTAGCCCTTTGTGGATGGATAGATTGCAAAAATATTCTCACATTCTGTAGGTTGTGTGTTCATTCTCATAGTTTCTTTTGCTATGCAGAAGGTCTTATTTTAATTATATCCCGTTTGTCAATTTTGGCTTTTGTTGCCATTGCTTTTGGTGTTTTAGTCATGAAGTCTTTGCCCATGCCTATGTCCTGAATGGTATTGCCCAGGTTCTCTTCTAGGATTTTTATGGTTTTAAGTCTTACATTTAAGTCTTTAATCCATCTTGAGTTAATTTTTGTATAAGGTATAAGTAAGGGGTCCAGTTTCAATTTCTGCATATGACTAGCCAGTTTTCCCAACACTATTTATTAAACAGAGAATCCTTTCCACATTTCTTGTTTTTGTCAGGTTTGTCAAAGATCAGATGGTTGTAGATGTGAGGTGTTACTTCTGAGCCTTCTATTGTGTTCTATTGGTCTATATATGTGTTTTGGTACTGCTACCGTGCTGTTTTGATTACTGTCACCTTGTAGTATAGTTTCAAGTCAGGTAGCATGATGCTTCCAGCTTTGCTCTTTTTGCTTAGGATTGTCTTAGGAATGTGGGCTCTTTTTTTGGTTCCAATTGAAGTTTAAAGTAGTGTTTCCCAATTCTGTGAAGAAATTCAGTGTTAGCTTGATGGGGATAACATTGAATCTATAAATTACTTTGGACAGTATGACCATTTTCATGTTATTGATTCTTCCTATCCATAAGCATGGGATGTTTTTCCATATGTTTGTGTCTGCTCTTATTTCCTTGAGCAGTGGTTTGTAGTTATCCTTGAAGGGGTCCTTCATGTTCCTTGTAAGTTGTATTCTTAGGTATTTTATCCTCTTTGTAGCAGTTGTGAATAGGAGTCCACTCATGATTTGACTGTTTGTTTGTAATTGGTGTATAGGAATGTTTGTGATTTTTGCACACTGATTTTGTTTCCTGAGACTTTGCTGAAGTTGCTCATCAGCTTAAGGAGATTTGGGGCTGAGACAATGGAGTTTTCTAAATACATAATCATGTCATCCGCAAACAGAAGCAATTTGACTTTTTCTTTTCCTATTTGAATACCCTTTCTTTCTTTCTCTTGCCTGATTGCCCTGGCCATAACTTCCAATACTATGTTGAATAGGAGTTGTGAGAGAGGGCATCCTTGTCTTGTGCTGGTTTTCAAAGGGAATGTTGCCAGTTTTTACCCTTTCAGTATATTGGCTGTGGATTTGTCATAAAAAGCACTTATTGTTTTGAGATACATTACATTGATACCTAGTTTATGGAGAGTTTTTCGCATGAAGGGCTATTGAATTTTGTTGAAGGTCTTTTCTGCATCTATTGAGATAATCATGTGGTTTTTGTCATTGGTTCTGATTATGTGATGGATTACATTTATTGACTTGTGTATGTTGAACCATCCTTGCATCCCAGGGATGAAGCCAACTTGATCATGGTGGATAAACTTTTTGATGTGCTGCTGGATTCAATTGGCCAGTATTTTATTGAAGATTTTCACATCAATGTTCATCAGGGATATTGGCTTGAATTTTTCCTTTTTTGTTGTGTCTCTGCCAGGTCTTGGTATCAGGATGGTGCTGGCTTCATAAAATGCGTTCGTGAGGATTCCCCCTTTTTCTATTGTTTGAAATAGTTTCAGACAGAATGGTACCTTTTCCTCCTTGTAACTCTAGTAGAATTCGGTTGTGAATCCATCTGGTCCTAGACTTTTTTTTGAATGGTAGGCTATTAATTACTGCCTCAATTTCAGAACTTGTTATTGGTCTATTCAGGGATTTGACTTATTCCTGGTTTAGTCTTGGGAGGGTGTATATGTCCAGAAATGTATCCATTTCTTCTAGGTTTTCTAGTTTATTTGCATAGAGATGTTTATAGTGGTAGTTTATATTTCTGTGGGGTCAGTGGTGATATCCACTTTATCATTTTTTATTGTGCCTATTTGATTCTTTTCTCTTTTCTTTCTTATTAGTCCAGCTAGCAGTCTATCTATTTTGTTGATCTTTTAAAAAAACCAGCTCCTGGATTCATTGATTTTTTGAAGGGTTTTTCGTGTCTCTATCTCCTTCATTTCTGCTCTGATCTTAGTTATTTCTTGACTTCTGCTAGCTTTTGAATTTGTTTATTCTTGCTTCTCTGATTCTTTTTTTTGTGATGCTGGGGTGTCAATTTTAGATCTTTCCTGCTTTCTCTTATGGGCATTTAGTGCTATAAATTTCCCTCTAAACACTGCTTTAAATGTTCCCCAGAGATTCTGGTATGTTGTGTCTTTGCTCTCATTGGTTTCAAAGAACATCTTTATTTCTGCCTTAATTTCATTATTTCCCCACTAGTCATTCAGGAGCATATTGTTCAGTTTCCATGTAGTTATGTGGTTTTGAGTGAGTTTCTTAACCCTGAGTTCTAATTTGATTGCACTGTGGTCTGAGAGACTGTTTGTTATGATTTCTGTTCTTTTGCATTTGCTGAGGAGTGTTTTACTTCCAGTTGTATGGCCAATTTTAGAATAAGTGTGATGTGGTGCTGCAGTGAAAGCATATTCTCTTGATTTGGGGTGGTGAGTTCTGTAGATGTCTATTAGGTCCACTTGATTGAGAGCTGAGATCAAGTCCTGAACATCTTTGTTAATTTTTTATCTCATTGATCTGTCTAATATTGATAGTGGGGTGTTAAAGTCTCCCACTATTATTGTGCGGGAGTCTAAGTCTCTTTGTAGGTCTCTAAGAACTTGCGTAATGAATCTGGGTGCTCCTGTATATGGTGCAAGTATATTTAGGATAGTTAGCTCTTCTTGTTGCATTGATCCCTTTGCCATTATGTAATGACCTTCTTTGTCTCTTTTGATCTTTGTTGGTTTAAAGTCTGTTTTATCAGAGACTGGGATTGCAACCCCTGCTTTATTTTGCTTTCCATTTGCTTGGTAAATATTCCTCCATCCCTTTATTTTGAGCCTATGTGTGTCTTTGCATATGAGATGGGTCTCCTGAATACAGTACACTGATGGGTCTTGACTCTATCCAATTTGCCAGTCTGTGTCTTTTAATCAGGGCATTTAGCCTGTTTACAATTAAGGTTAATATTGTTACGTGTGAATTTGATCCTGTCATTATGATGCTAGCTGGTTATTTTTCCCGTTAGTTGATGCAGTTTCTTTGTAGAGTCGATGGTCTTTACAATTTGGTATGTTTTTGCAGTTGCTGGTACCAGTTGTTCCTTTTCATGTTTAGTGCTTCCTTCAGGAGCTCTTGTAAGGCAGGCCTGGTGGTGACAAAATCTCTAAGCATTTGCTTGTCTGTAAAGGATTTTATTTCTCCTTTGCTTGTGAAGCTTAGTTTGGCTGGATATGAAATTCTGGGTTGAAAACTCTTCTCTTAATAGTGTTGAATATTTTCCCCCAACTCTCTTCTGGCTTGTAGGGTTTCTGCAGTGAGATCTGCTGTTAGTCTGATGGGCTTCCCTTTGTGGCTAACCTGACCTTTCTCAGTGGCTGCCCTTAGCATTTTTTCCTTCATTTCAACCTTCGTAAATCTGATGATTGTGTGTCTTGGGGTTGCTTTTCTCAAGGGGTATCTTTGTGGTGTTGTGTGTATTTCCTGAATTTGAATGTTGGCCTGGGCCTATCTTGCTAGTTTGGGGAAGTTCTCCTGGGTAATATCCTGAAGAATGTTTTTCAACATTGTTCCATTCTCCCCATCACTTTCAGGTACACCAATCAAACATAAGTTTGATCTTTTCACATAGTCCCATATTTCTTGGAGGGTTTGTTCATTCCTTTTTATTGTTTTTTTAAAATCTCTAATATTGTCTTCTTGCATTATCTCATTAAGTTGATTTTCATTCACTGATATCCTTTCTTACACTTGATGAATTCGGCTATTGATGCTTGTGTATGCTTCACGAGCTTCTCGTGCTGTGTTTTTCGTCTCCATCAGGTCATTTGTGTTCTTCTCTCAACGGGTGTTCTAGTTAGCAATTCCTCTAACCTTTTTTCTAGGTTCTTAGCTTCCTTGCATTGGGTTAGAATATGCTCTTTTAGCTTGGAGGAGTTTGTTGTTACCCATCTTCTGAAGCCTACTTCTGTCAGTTAATCAAACACATTCTCCACCTAGTTTTGTTTCCTTGCTGGCGAGGCACTGTGATTCTTTTGCGGAGAAGCAGTGTTCTGGTTTTTGGAATTTTCAGCCTCTTTGCACTGGTTTCTCCCCATCTTCATGGATTTATCTACCTTTGGTTCTTGATGTTGGTTACCTTCTGATGGGGTCTTTGAGTGGACGTGCTATTCCATTCTGTTTTCCTTCTAACAGGCCCCTCTGCTGCAGGTTGGCTGGAGTTTGCTGGCAGTCCACTCCCAGACCCTGTTTGCCTGCGTAGCACCAGTGGAGGCTGCAGAACAGCAAAGATTGCTACCTGTTGTTTCCTGTGGAAGCTTCGTCCCAGGGGGCACCTGCCATATGCCAGCCAGAGCTCTCCTGTGTGAGGTTTCTGTCAGCCCCTACTGGGAGGTGTCTCCCAGTCAGGAGGTATGGGGGCCAGGGATCCACTTGAGCAGACAGTCTGACCCTTACTGGAGCTCAAACACTCTGCTGGGAGTCGGCTGCTCTCTTCAGAGCATCGGGCAGGGATGTGTAAGTCTGCTGAAGCTGTGCGCACAGCAGCCCCTTCCCCCAGGTGCTCCGTCCCAAGGAGGTGGGGGTTTTATCTATATGTCCCTTACTGGGGCTGCTGCCTTTTTTTCAGAGATGCCCTGCCAAGAGAGGAGAAATGTGGCAGTCTAGCCACAGCAGCCTTGCTCAGCTGCAGTGAGCTCTGCCCAGTTCGAGCTTCCTGGCTGCTTTGCTTACTCTGTGAGCTTAAAACCGGCTACTCAAGCCTCAGCAATGGTGGATGCCCTTCCCCCAACCAAGCTCAAGTGTCCCAGGTTGATCTCTGACTGCTGATGTACTGGCAGGGAGAATTTCAAGACAGTGGATCTTAGTTTCCTGGACTCTTTGGGGGTGGGACCCACCGAGCCAGACCACTTGGCTCCCTGGCTTCAGCACCCCTTTCCAGGGGAGTGAACAGTTCCGTCTCGCTGGTGTTCCAGGCGCCATTGGAGTATGGAAAGAAAAACTACAGCTAGTTCGGTGTCTGCCCTAATGGCCACCCAGTTTTGTGCTTAAAACCCAGGGCCTTGGTGGGTTAGGCACCAGAAGGAACCTCCTGGTCTGTGGGATTGTGAAGACAATGGGGTAAGAACAGTATCTGGGCTGGAGTGTGCACCCTTCCTCAGGCTCAGTCCCTCATGGCTTCCCTTGGGTAGGGGAGAAAATTCGCTGACTTCTTGCACTTCCCAGATGAGGTGATGCCCCACCCTGCTTCAGATCACCCTCTGTGGCCTGTACCCACTGTCCAACCAGTCCCAATGAGATGAACCAGGTACCTCAGTTGGAAATGCAGAAATCACCCACCTTCTGTGTCAATCTTGCTGGGAGCTGCACACCAGAGCTGTTCCTATTTGGCCATCTTGCCAGCAATCCCCTTGTTTGCTAGTATTTTCTAAGCTTGTTACATTTCAAATGGAGCTAATTGAAATGTGATCTAAAACAATGGATTCCATTACTGAATATATTATACTTAAGATTACATTTAATTTTGTAATCTTGGTTATAGAGTGGTTATACTGTGGGTTTATGTTGAACTTAAAGACAAGCAATACTCCCTTTTTTTTTTTTCTATTTTAACCATTGTTAAACCAAGTTTTTCCAATCATATACTTTAGCAGTTGGTATTTTTTAAATGAAAATGTAGAATTTTCTGTGTATCCCTATTAGTATAATTTTCTGTTCAATCTATGGTACTGATATCAAGATATGTGTAGAGCACATTATATTATCAAATATCTTGATGATTTTTAGAGTTGATTTGAAAATTGGCAGAGATTGTTTGATGACTGCTCTTTTTCAGTAGAAGGGGAGATTGTTTGATGACTGCTCTTTTTCAGTAGAAGGGTATATAAATTAGCAGTGTTTAAATTTGAGTAAGACAGTTGCATTACTTTATTTACATTGCCATAAAGGGATACCTGAGACTAGGCAAGTTATAAGAAAAGATATTTATTTTGGCTTATAGTACTGTAGTCTGTACAGGAAGTGGGATGCCGGCATCTGCTTCTGGTGAGCACCTCTGAAAGCTTACAATCATGGTGGAAGGAGAAGGAGGAGCAGGAGTATCATGTGGTGAGACAGGGAGAAGGAGGGAGAGGCAGGAGGTGCCAGGTTCTTTTAAACAACCAGGTCTCATATGAACTTATAGGGTAAGAACTCACTCATTATCTTGAAGATAGTACCAACCCATGATGGTGCTTTCCTCATGATAATGAATGAGTTCTTACTCTATAAGATTAGTCATCAAGGCAGAGAGATCTGCCTCCATGACCCAAACACTATACCCATTTCCAACACTGGACATCACATTTCAACTTGAGATTTGGAGGGAACACACACTCAAACCATATTATGAAGCCAGAGGCATGAAATGACCCAGCTGTGGAATGGAATGGTAAAGTTCAAGTTTTGTCATGAATACCTTTGTAGAGTGGCCTGGCCTGCTCCACTTGCATGTGCAAGGATGATGGGTCCTCCTGGTGTGGCCTGGTTCAAAAGGCCACTCTGGTCATTGGTCCCTACAAGGAATCTGGTTTATAATTGGCATGTCTGCAGGGAGCATTCACTGTACTCCCTTCAAAGGCCTCCAAGGAAGAAATTGTGAATTTTTTTTCCAGAAAGAAAAAATAATCTCCATTTCAGGCATATTATCATGGTCCCCAGCATCCTCCCACCTCACAGATCCTGCAATTTTGGTGCATTCTGAACTCCAAATAACCCTGTATATATAGAGAGATAGAGATTACCTCTATCCACCTAGATTCATAAGTTTCCCCAAAATGATCTTGGCATCAATGAAGGGAGAATTCAGGTGCATTTCACCATCAGCCTCACAGTATGGCAGCCATTCATTTGTTCTGTGACTTCCTTAGCAGGTGACCAATCTGCCTTTATGAGAAAAAGACAAAGATATAATAGAAAGGATGGTGGACGAGTGTCTGACAAATTGGTATCAGGATTCAGTGACCTTTGATGATGTGACTGTTGAGTTCACCCAGAGGAGTGAACTTTATTGTACATGATTCAGAGATTCCTCTGCAGAGACATGATACTGGAGAACTGCAAGAACCTGGGCTCAGTAAGATTTCAGCTCTCCGTACACAGCCTGAACTCTTGGTTACAACAAAAAGAGTTGAAGACAGTTGAGAGTGGAATTATTCAAGAAGCTACAATAGAGGGGAACTCTGTAACTGTAAGAATTGTAGAGAAATCTTCAGTGAACAGTTATGACCAAGAATGAATCAGGAAGAAATTGAAACCCTGAACAGACCAATATCAATCAATATGACACACATGAGAGCTCAGAATAATGGGAACACTTCTGAGTGTAACTGGTATAGAAAAGACATCCATACTCTGCAGGAGAAAACCTCTATTGGACAGGAGCTTCCTTATTTAATTAGTTTGCAAAAGTCTTCACCCTGACTCCAAGCCTTTCTATGCATCTGCAAGAAAACCCTACAAATTTAAGAAATGTGGAAAAGCTTTCAAGTATTTTCAGTCCTTAAAAATGCCCCACTTAAAAGGCGTAGAGTGGCAAGGTAGATGAAAAAAGCAAGACCCACCTGTCTGCTGTCTTCAAGAGACCCATTGCACACCTAACAGTACCCAGAGGATCAAAATAAAGAGTTGAAGAAATATCTGTAACACAAAAAAAAAAAAAAAAAAAAAAGAGTTCCTATTCTTGTATCAGATAAAACAGACTTTAAACCAACAACGGTATAGAAGGATAAAGAAGGACATTACATAATGATAAAGGGGTCAATTTGACATGAAAATTTAACTATCGCAAATATATATGCACCCAAATTGGAGCACCCAGATTCATAAAACAAGTACCCCTAGACCTTCAAAAAGACTTATACAGCTACACAATAATAGTAAGGTCTTCAAAACCCCATTGGTAGTGTTAGACAGATTCTTGAGGCAGAAAACTTAACAATGAGATTCTGGATTAAATTCAACACTTGACCTAATTGGAACTAGTGTACATCTACAGAATACTCCACCCATCAACTATAGGATAACCAATCTTGTCATCTGCACACAGAACATACTCCAAACTTGACGACATTCTGGTCCATAAAGCAAGTCTCAATAAACTCAAACAAACTGAAATCATATCAAACATACTCTCAGAAAAGAGTGGAATAAAAATAATCAATACCAAGATATTTTATTACTACACAATTACTTGAAAATTAAAAAAAAATGCTCCTGACTGACTTTTGGTAAACAATGAAATTAAGGCAGAAGTAAAAAAAGTATTTGACATAAATGAAAACAGAGACATAACATACTAGAATCTCTGGGATGCAGCAAAAGCAATGTTTAGAGGAAAGTCTATAGTGCTAAATGCTTGTCCCAAAAAGTCACAAAGATCTCAAATTAATGATCTAACATCAAATCTAGAAGGAATGGAAAAACGAGAACAAACTAATCCTGAAGCTAGCATTGGTAAAGTAAGAACTAAAATCAGAGCAGAACTAAATGAAATTGAGACCCCAAAATCCATACAATGTATCAACAAAACAAAAAGTTGGTTCTTTGAAAGAATAAATATTAGTAGAACACTAGCTAGATTAATAAAGAAAAAAAAAGAGGGAAGATCCAAATAAGCAATCAGAAGCAACAAAGGTGACATTATAACTGATCCCACAAAAACATAAAATATCCTCTAATACTACTATGAACACCTCTATGCACACAAACTAGGGTATCTAGAGGAAATGGATAAATCCCTGGAAACCCAGCCTCCCAAGAATGAATCAGGAAGAAATTGAAACCCTGAACATACCAATATCAAGTTCCAAAATTAAATCAGTAGTGAAAAACCTGCCAAACAACAACAACAAAAAAGTTCCAGACAAGATGGAGTCACAGTCGAATTCTACCAGACATACAAAGAGAGCTGGTATCAATTCTGCTGATATTATTCCAAAATTCAGGGAAGAGGGACCTCCTTTATTAGTAATTTTATGAAGCCAGTATCACAGTGAGACCGAAACATGGCAAAGACACATTGAAAAAAAGACAATACAGGCCAATATCCCCAATGAACATAGATGCAAAAATCCTCAACAAAATACTAAGAAAAAGAATCCAACAACACAACAAACACTTAATTCACCATGATCAATTAGGCTTCATTCCTGAGATGCGAAGTTGATTCAACATATGCAAATCAATAAATCACAACATAAAGAGAATTAAAAACCATGTGATCATCTCAGTTTACACAGAAGATGCTGTTGATAAAATCTAACATCTCTTCATAATAAGAAACATCAACAAACCAAGCAACGAATGAATATATAACATAGAATAGTAAGAGCTATTTGTGTTAAACCCATAGCCAATATCATACTGAACAGGCAAAAGCTGAAAGCATTCCCTTTGAGCATTGGAACAAGACAAGGATGCTCACTCTCAACATTCTTATTGAACATAGTACTGGAAGTCCTACCCAGAGCAATCAGGCAAGAGAAAGAAATAAAAGTTATCCAACTAGGAAAAGAAGAAAAAAACTATGTCTTTTTGCTGATGATATAATTCTATACCTAGAAAACCCTAAAGACTCCACTGAAAAGCTCATGGAACTGATGAGTTCAGTAAAGCTTCTGGATACAAAATCAGTAGCGTTTCTAGCTGCCAATAATGTTCAAGTTGCAGACCAAATAAAGAAAACAATCCCATATACAACAGTCACAAGCAAAAAATACCTAGGAATACATCTAACCAAAGATGTGAAATATCTTTGTAAGGAGAAGCACAAAACACAGCTGAAAGAAATCATAGGTGACACAAAAGAAATGGAAAAATATTTCATGCTTATGGATTGGAAGAACCAATATTGTTAAAATGGCCATACTACCCAAAGCAATGTAAAGATTCAATGCTATACTTATCAAATGACCAGAGTTATTCTTTACAGGATTAGAAAAAACTAGTATAAATTCATGTGGAACCAAAAAACAGCCCAAATAGTCAAATCAATCGCAAGCAAAAAGAACAAAGCCAGATGCATTACATTACCTGATTCAAACTATACTACTGTAAGTGTACAGTAACCAAAACAGCATGGTAAGCAAAGAGAGATAGACCAATGGAACAGGATAGAGAACCCAGATAAAGCCACACACCTGCAGCCATCTGATGTTTGACAAAGTCAACAAAAATAAGCAATGGGAAAAGTACTCCCTATTCAATAAATGGTGCTGTGACACTTGGCTAGCCATATGCAGAAAAATGGACTAGACTTCTACCATATACAAAAATTAACTCAAAATGGTTTAAAGTTTTAAATGTCAGACCTCAAACTATAAGAATCCTAGAAATCTTGTGAAATATCATTCTGGACATTAGCCTTGGGAAAGAATTTATGACTAGGTCTTCAAAAGCAATTACAGCAAAATCAAAAATTGACAAGTGGGACCTAATTAAACTAAGGAATTTCTGCACAGCAAGATAAACTGTCACCAGAAGAAATACATATACTACAGAATGGTAGAACATGTTTACAAACTATGCATCAAACAAAGGTCAAATATCCAGAATCGATAAGGAACTTAGATAATTCAACAAGCAAGAAACATATAACCCCATTAAAAAATTTGGCAAAAGACATTAACAGAGACTTCTCAAAAGAAGACATATAAGTGTTCAACAAAAATGAAAAAATACCCCACGTAACTAATCACCAGAGAAATGCAATCAAAACCACAATGAGATATTATCTCCTACATGTCAGAATGTCTATTATTAAAAAGTCTGAAAACCACAAATGTTGGCAAAGCTGTGGAGAAAAAGGAATGTTTGTACACTGTTGGTGGGAATGTTATTAGTTCAGCCACTGTGGAAAGCAGTTTGGAGATTTCACAAACAAAACCGAACTACCATTTGACCCAGAAATCCCATTACTGGGTGTATATCCAAAGAAAAATAAATGTTTCTACCAAAAGGACACATGTATGTTCATTGCAGCACTATTCACAATATCAAAGACATGGAATCAACCCAGGTGCCCCTTGACAGTGGATTGGAGGAAGAAAATTGGTGCATATACACTACAGAGTATTATGCAGCCTTAAAAAAAAAAAAAAAGAAAGAAATCATGTTCTTTGCAGCTACATGAATGCAGCTGGAGGCCATTATCTTAAGAACATTTACACAGGGACAGAAAACCAAACACCACATGTTCTCAAGTATACATGGGAGCTAAACATTGGATGTACTTGGACATAAAGATGGCAAAAATAGACACTAGAGACTACTAGGGGGCAAGAGTTAATAAACTGACTGTTGGGTACTATGCTTACCTCAGCATCACTCAATATACCCATGCAGCACACCGATACATGTACCTCCTGAATCTAAAATAAAAGTTGAAATTATTTTTAAAAACCACGAAATAAACATACATGAATATATAAAAAGACAAGACAGTATAGAGAATATAAAGCTTAGTACATATGACATAAAATGCTTGCATTACAAATGATTTCTGTTGGTTAAGAGAAAAGTTAGAGAAAATTAGATGATTAGGTGATTATTTTAAGAACAGAAAAGAAAATTAAGTAACAGTCTTCAAAACAAAGTTCTTAGTGTTTTGCTACTTAAGTTTTAGTGAGGAAATACATTTGGGTATTTAGTGAAGACAGGGTATTACATAAATGAATGAAAATAATAAATATTTATCATTCAGTTCTGTCAAATTATTTTTAATTATGAATTTCCAAAGGACTATGAGTGTGTCAGATAATATGTGTCTGTAGCATCTAGGTACTGGTACATAGTATCTGTGAAGTGTTTATTACAATAGTAAATCTTCTATATGTCAGTCATCATATGAATTTATGACTGCTCATGAAATCTTTTGACCATATATTTTCATTGCTTGATCCAGGCAAGATAATAAAAATGTTATAATTTTAACTCATATGGTAGATAATAGATAATATCCTGACAAAAGAATGAAGAAATAATAGAACACAAACAAGTAGAAACCCATCTCACGCTCATGCATGGGTAGAATCAAGATCGTGAAAACGACCACACTGCCAAAAACAATCCACAGATTCAATGCAATTCCCATTAAAATACCATCATCATTCTTCACAGAACTAGAAAAAACAATCCTAAAATTAATGTGGAACCAAAAAAGAGCCTGCATAACCAAAGCAAGACTAAGCAAAAAGAACAAATCTAGAGACATCACATGACCTGACTTCAACTATACTACAAGGCTATAGATAACAAAACAGCATGGTACTGGTATAAAAATAGGCATGTAGGCAAATGTAACTGAATAGGGAACCCAAAAATAAAACCAAACACTTACAGCCAACTGATCTTCAACAAACCAAACAAAAACATAAAGTGGGAAAGAACACCCAATTCAACAAATGGTGCTTGGATAATTGGCAAGTCACATGTATTAGAATGAAAATGGATCCTCATCTCTCACCTTATACAAAAATCAACTCAAGACGGATCAAAGACTTAAATCTAAGACCTGAAACCACAAAAATCCTAGAAGATATCATTGGAAAAATTCTTCTAGACATTGGCATAGGCAAAGAGCTCATGACCAAGATGCAACAAAAACAAACATAAATAGATGGGACTTAGTTAAACTAAAAAGCTTCTGCTCAGCAAAAGAAATAATCAGCAGAGTCAACAGGCAACCCACAGAGTGGGAGAAAATCTTGGCAAACTATGCATCTGACAAAGGACTATATCCAGAATCTGCAATAAACTCAAACAAATCAGCAAGAAAAAAAATAAAACAAATAATCCCATCAAAAAGTGGGCTAAGGACATGAATAGAAAGTTCTCAAAAGATGTACAAGTGGACTGGGCACAGTGACTCATGCCTATAATCCCAGCACTTTAGGAAGCCGAGGCGGGCAGATCATGAGGTCAAGAGATGGAGACCATCCTGGCCAACACGGTGAAAGCCCATCTCTACTAAAACTACAAAAATTAGCTGGGCGTGGTGGCATGCGCCTGTAGTTCCAGCTACTCAGGAGGCTAAGGCAGGAGAATCGCTTGAACCTGGGAGGCAGAGTTTGCAGTGAGCCGGGATCACGCCACTGCACAATACACTCCAGCCTGGCAACAGAGTGAGACTCCGTCTTAAATAAATAAATAAATAAATAAATAAATAAATAAATAAAAGATGTACAAATGGCCAACAAACATATGAAAAAATGTTCAACATCACTAATTATCAGGGAAATGTAAATCGAAACCACAATGTGATGCCACCTTACTCCTGCAATAATGGCCACAATTAAAAAAAAAAATTGGCGTTGCCATGGATGTGGTGAAAAGGAAACACTTTTACACTGTTGGTGGGAATGTAAACTAGTATAACCACCCTGGTAAACAGTATGGAGATTCCTTAAAGAACTTTTGATAAAAAAAATCAAGCTGTTAGAATAAATATGGTGAAAAGGTGCAGACTAAGTATGGACACGTGAAACTCAATAGAACCTGTGCAGTTAGAACCATATTCATATTTTGAGGTTATTTTATTTCTGTAAAAAAATTCAGCTGTCACATTAATAAATGTTCGTTTAAATTGTGGTTGTAGTTTTTTGTAATTAATTTGGATTTTTTGTTTTATGTGTGTAAAGAGTCATAAGTGTGAAAAATTTATATTTTATTTTGTTTTTATACATAAGCAAAATTTCTAAAATAAGTCAAAAGTAAAGAATATAAAAAAATTCAAAGGTCTGCACATTACTCAAAGTTGAGAAACATTGATTTATTTTGTGTTTTGATCATTAATGGCCCAATTGAAACACAACTTTCTACATTAGCTTTTCTTGATTTTTTTTACTGTAATTAATCTCTTCCTTCTTTGGAGTCTATAGAAATTATTACATTTTAGTTTTATTTTTCTTACCTGTCTGCTTGTTTTGTCTCTGTTGTTAGATAGTATGATTTGAAGAAAAATGGATGTGTGTGTTATAATCTGGGACAATACAGTTTTAAAAATTTAATTTAAAGTTCCAGGATACATGTGAAGGACATCCAGGTTTGTTAACATAGGTAAACATGCATCATGGTGGTTTCCTGCACCTAATAAACCTGTCACATTGTTATTGAGGCCTGCATGCATTAGCTATTTATTATGACACTCTCCCTCCCTTCCAACCTCCCCCGACAGGCCCCAGTGTGTGCTGTTCCCCATTTGTTCTCATCGTTCAGCTCCCACTTATAAGTGAGAACATGTGGTGTTTGGTTTTCTGTTCCTGCGTTAGTTTGCTGAGGATAATGGCTTTGAGCTCCATCCTTGTCCCTGCAAAGACCATGACCTCATTTCTTTTTATGGCTGCATAGTATTCCATGGTGTACATGTATCATATTTTCTTTATCCAGACTATCATTGATGGACATTTGGGTTGATTCAATGTCTTTGATATTATGAATAACGCTGCAATGAACATATGCATGTATATATCTTCATAATAGAATGATTTATATTGCTTTGGGTATATACCCAGAAATGGGATTGCTGGGTCAAATAGTATTTCTGGTTGTAGGTCTTTGAGGAATTGTCACATTGTCTTCCACAATAGTTGAATTAATCTACATTCCCACCAACAGTATAAAAGCATTCCTATTTCTCCACAGCCTCGCAAGCGTGTGTTGGTTCTTGACTTTTTAATGATTGCCATTCTGACTGAAGTGAGGTGGTATCACAT
Organism: Mandrillus leucophaeus; assembly: GCF_000951045.1. NCBI lineage: Eukaryota > Metazoa > Chordata > Mammalia > Primates > Cercopithecidae > Mandrillus > Mandrillus leucophaeus. The sequence goes on along the minus strand of NW_012100654.1, from coordinate 6,109,920 downwards.
TGTTTTGATTTGCATTTCTCTATTGACCAGTGATATTGAGCTTTTTTCATGTTTTTTGAACACATGGATGTTATCTTTGGAGAAGTTTCTGTTCATATCCTTTGCCCACTTTTTAATGGATTCTTTTTTCTTTCTGGTAAATTTGTTTAAATTCCTTGTAGATTCTGGATATTAGACCTTTGTCAGATTAATAGATTGCAAAAATTTTCTACCATTCTGTAGGTTGTCTGTTCACTCTGATGATAGTTTCTTTTGCTGGGCAGAAGCTCTTTAGCTTAATTAGATCCTGTTTGTCAATTTTTGCTTTTGTTGCAATTGCTTTTAATGTTTTCATCATGAAATCTTTGCCTGTGCCTATGTCCTGAATGGTATTGCCTAGATTTTCTTCCAGAGTTTTTATATTTTGGGATTTTACATTAAAGTATTTAATCTATCTTGAGTTAATTTTTGTGTAAGTTGTAAGGAAGGGATCCAGTTTCAATTTTCTGAATATGGCTAGCCAGTTCTCCCAGCACCATATATTAAATAGGGAATCCTTTCCCCATTGCTTCTTTTTGTCAAGTTTGTCGAAGTTCAGATGGTTGTAGATGTGCGGCCTTATTTCTGAGATCTATATTCTGTTCCGTTGGTCTACATGTCTGTTTCGGTACCAGTACCATGCTGTTTTGGTTACTGTAGCTTTGTGGTATAGCTTGAAATCGGTTGGCATGGTGCCTACAGCTTTATTCTTTTTGCTTAGAATTTTCTTGGCTATATGGGCTTTTTTTTGGCTCCATATGAATTTTAAAGTAGTTTTTTCTAAATCTGTGAAGAATGTCAGTGGTATTTTACTAGAAATAGCATTGAATCTTTAAATTACTTTAGGCAGTATGGCCATTTTCACAATATTGATTCTTCCTGCCCATGAGCATGGAATGTTTTTATCCATTTGTTTGTGTCCTCTCTGATTTCCTTGAGCAGTGCTTTGTAGTTCTCCTTGAAGAGCTCCTTGACATCCGTTGTTAGCTGTATTCCTAGGTATTTTATTCTCTTTGTAGCAATTGTGAATGGGAGTTCATTCATGATTTGGCTCTCTGCTTGTCTATTGTTGGTATATAGGAATGGTTGTCATTTTTGCACATTAATTTTGTATCCTGAGACTTTGCTGAAGTTCCTTATCAGCTTAAGAAGCTTTTAGGCTGAAGCGATAGGATTTTCTGTATGTAGGATTATGTTATCTATAGAGACAGTTTGACTTCCTCTCTTCCTATTTGAATACCCTTTATTTCTTTCTCTTACCTGACCTCCCTGGCCAGAACTCCCAATACTATGTTGAATAGGAGTGGTGAGAGAGGACATCCTTGTCTTTTGCTGGTTTTCGAGGGGAATACTTCTGGCTTTTGCTCATTCAGTATGATATTGGCTGTGGGTTTGTTCTAAATGTCTCTTATTATTTTATGTTCCATCACTACCTAGTTTATTGAGAGTTTTTAACATTAAGAGATGTTGAATTTTATGAAAGGACTTTTCTGCATCTATTAAAATAATCCTGTGGTTTTTGTCTTTAGTTCTATTTACATGATGAATTACATTTATTGATTTGAATATGTTGTTACCAGCCTTGCATCCTGGGGATGAAGCCAGCTTGATCATGGTAGATAAACTTTTTGATGTGCAGTTGGACTTGGTTTGCCAGCATTTTATTGAGGATTTTTGCATTGATGTTCATCAGGATATTGGCCTGAAGTTTCTTTTTTAGTTGTGTCTCTGCCAGGCTTTGGTATCAGGATGATGCTGGCTTCACAAAGTGATTGACGCAGGAATCCTTCCTTTTAATTTGTTTGGAATAGTTTGAGAATAAATGGTACCAGCTCCTCTTTGTACCTCTGGTAGAATTCAGCGGTAAATCTCTCTGCTCCTGAGCTTTTTTTTGGTTTGTAGGCTATTTATTACTGCCTCAGTTTCAGAACTCATTATTTGTCTATTCAGGAGTTTAACTTCTTCCTGGTTCAGTCTTGGGAGAGTGTATGTGTTCAGGAATTTATCCATTTCCTCTGGATTTTCAAATTTATTTGCATAGTATGCAAATAAATTAATGCAAATAAACTAATTTATTTGTTTATAGTATTGTCTGATAGTTGTTTGCATTTCTGTGGGGTCAGTGGTGATATCCCCTTTATCATTTTTTATTGTATCAATTTGATTCTTCCCTCTTTATTAGTCTAGCTAGCGGTCTATTTCACTATTCTTTCAAAAAACCAACTCCTAGATTTGCTGACTTTTTTAAAGGTTCTTTCATGTCTCTATCGCCTTCAGTTCTGCTCTGATCTTGGTTATTTCTTGTCTTCTACTATTTTGGGGGTTTGTTTGCTCTTGGTTCTCTAGTTGTGATATTATAGTGTCAATTTGAGATCTTTCTAGCTTTTCGATGTGGACATTTAGTTCTATAAATTTCCCCTTAACACTGTTTTTTCTGTGTCCCAGAGATTCTGGTGTATTGTTTCTTTTTTCTCATTGGTTTCACAGAACTTCTTGATTTCTGCCTTAATTTCATTACCCAGGAGTCATTCAGGAGCATGTTGTTGCATTTCCATTTAGTTGGGTGGGTTTCTTAATCTTAAGTTCTAATTTAATTGCTCCGTGGTCTGAGAGACTGTTATGATTTTAGTTCTTTTGCATTTGCTGAGGAGTGTTCTACTTCCAATTATATGATCAATTTTAAAGTAAGTTCCATGTGGTGCTGAGAAGAATGTATATTCTGTTGTTTTGGGATGGAGAGTTCTGTAGATATCCAGTCCACTTAAGCCAGAGGTGAGTTTGAGTCCTGAAGATTCTTGTCAACTTTCCGTCTCAATGATCTATATTGACAGTGAAGTATTAAAGTCTCCTGTTATTATTGTGTGGGAGTCTAAATCTTTTTGTAGGTTTCTAAGAACTTGTTTTATGAATCTCGTTGCTCTTGAAGTGAGGCATAGAAATTTAGGTTAGTTAACTCTTCTTGTTGTATTGAACTTTTTACCATTATGTAATGTCCTTCTTTGTCTTTTTTCATCTTTATTGGTTTAAAGTCTGTCTTGTCAGAAACTAGGATTGCAACCCCTGCTTTTTTCTGCTTTTTATTTGCTTGGTAGATGTTCCCTCACCCTTTTATTTTGAGCCTATGTGTGTCCCTGCATGTGAGATGGGTCGCTTGAATACAGCACACCAATTGGTCTTGACTCTTTATCAGCTTGCCATTCTGTGTCTTTTAATTGGGGCATTTAGCTCATTTACATTTAAATTTAATATTGTTATGTGTGAATTTGATCCTGTCATCATGATGCTAACTGGTTATTTTGCAGACTTGTTGATGTAGTTGCTTTATAGCGTCATTGGTCTTTGTCCTTCAGTGTGGTTTTGTAGTGGCTGGTAACAGTTTTTTGTTTATTTGTTTGAATGCTTGTTTGTTTTCATATTTAGTACTTCCTTTAGCAGCTCTCACAAGGTAGGCCTGGTGGTGACAAATTCTCTCAGCATTTGCTTGTCTGAAAAGGATTTTATTTCTCCTTCACTTATGAAGCTTCATTTGGCCATATGTGAAATTCTGGGTTGGGTATTCTTTCTTTAAGAATGCTAAATATTGACCCCTAATCTTTTTTGGCTTGTAGGGTTTCTGCTGAGAGGTCTGCTGTTAGTCTGACGGGCTTCCTTTTGTAGGTTGCCTGGCCTTTCTCTCTGGCTGCCCTTAACATTTTTTCTTTCATTTTGACCTTACAGAATCTGATATTATGTGCCTTGGGGTTGATCTTCTTATGGAGTATCTTACTGGGGTTCTCTGGATTTCCTGAATTTGAATGTGGGCCTCTTCTACTAGGTTAGGGAAGTTCTTGTGGATGATATCTTGAAGTATGTTTTCCAACTTGGCCCTGTTCTCCCTGTCTCTTTCAGGTACTTCAATCGGTCAGAAGTTTGGTCTTTTTACATAACCCCATAAGTCCTGGAGGTTTTGTTCATTCCTTTTCATTCTTTTCTTTTTTTTTTTTTTTCCTAATCTTGTCTGCCTGTCTTGTTTCATCACGATGGTCTTCAAGCTCTGAAATTCTTTCCTGCACTTGGTCTATTTGGCTATCAATAATTGTGGGTGCATTGTGAAGTTCTCATGTTGTGTTTTTCAGGTCCATCAGGTCATTTACGTTCCTCTCTAAACTGGTTATTCTGGTTAACAGCTCCTGTGATGTTTTATCATGGTTGTTAACTTCTTTGCATTGGGTTAGAACATGCTCCTGTAGCTCAGTGAAGTTCAATATTACCCACCTTCTGAAGCCTACTTCTGTCAATTCATTCATCTCAGCCTCTGCCCAGTTCTGTACCCTTGCCAGAGAGGTGTTGCAATAATTTGGAGGAGGAGAAGTGCTCTGTTTTTTGAGTGTTCAGTGTTTTTTCATTGATTTTTTCTCATCTTTATGAGTTTATCTAGCCTTGAACCTTGAGGCTGCTGACCTTTGGGTGGGGTTTTTGTGGGGGACATTTTTGTTAACGTTGTTGCTGCTTTCTATTTGTTACTCTTTTAACAGTCAGGCCCCTCTTCTGGTTTGTTGGGGGTCCACTCCAGACCCTATTTGCCTGGGTCCCTCACATACCTGAAGGTGTCACCAGTAGAGGCTGCAGAACAGCAAAGATGGCTGCCTGCTCCTTTCTCTGGGAACTCCATCCCAGAGGGGCACCAACCTTATACCAGCAGGAATGGTCCTAAATAAGGTGTCTGGTGACCCTTACTGGGGGGGTCTCACCCAGTCAGGAGGCATGGGATCAATAATTCACTCAACAAAGCACTCCAGCTGGCCTTTGGCAGAGGGGGTGTACTGTGGTAGGGGGAATCCCACTCATCTGCACTTCCCAGGTTCTGCAGAGCCATCGGGGGAAAGACTAAGTCTACTGATCCATAGAGACCATGGCTGCCCCTCCTGCAAGCGGCTGCATCCCAGGGACACCAGAATTCTGTCTGTACATCCCTAGCCGGGATGTACAGACAGAAATTCCTGCAGAGAGGCCCCATCCAGTGAGGAGGGATGGGTCAGGGTCCAGCCTAAAGGGGTAGTATGGCCATGATCCGCCACAGCCGCTGTGCTACACTTTGAGGAATTCTTCCTGAGTCCAAATCGCTCAGTCTTCCACCAGCAGGGAAAAAGTAGCAGACTGGAGCTGCAATTATGGCTGCCACCACTTCCCCCAGGACTCAGTCATCTTAGGCAGCAGGCAGCTGCAGTGATGGCAGCTGCCACTCCCCTCAGGAACTTGGTAATCTTAGTCTCTAGCTGAGTGACCTCCGAGAATCTGCACAGCTCTGTGCTTGGAACCCAAGGCCCTGGTCGCATAGGCTCACAAAGGGGATCTCCTGATTTGCGGGTTGCACAGATTCATGGAAAAAGCATGGTTTTCTGGGTGGGGGAGCACACCCACCACTTTGCTTGGCTGGGAGCGGGAGCTCCCCTTATTACTTGCAGCTCCCAAGTGGGCCTTTGTTCCACTCTGCTTTTCCTGGCTCTCTGTGGGTTGTGCCAACTGCCTAGTCAGTCCCAGTGAGAGAACTTGGATACCTCAGTTGCCGGTGCAGGATTCACATGCAGTTTTCGTTCTTCTCTCGCTGTTTTTATTCTTCTGGGTGCGAGCCTCTGGCCGCAGCTATTTCCAGTCAATCATCTTGGTCCCTCCACCCAACAACACTTTTTTATAAAGAGTTATTCACTGAAGATTGAGTAAATGGATGAATGGATGGAAGGCTAAGGATATCTTCGATTATTTAGTGATAGTTAATATGGATATAGGAACAACATTATTTTTCCAAGGCTTACATGTAATAGAAAAAAATCCTTCATCTATCAGGTAGTGGTGATAGAAATAAGTTACAAATGACAGTGTAATTATTAAATACAATAAACTAAGTTGTATAAAGGTGTTGGCTAATCATATAATAGAGTTAGCAATTACACAGCACAAGCGTTATTATATCTTTTCCTTCATCTGTGGCAATCATTCTAAGTAATCCTATTACTCTGTTTAGGGCGGGTTCAGTTAAAACCTGAGAATGTTTATCTAGTTGTTGTAACCACTACCCATCAGTTGGACATTGAATACAAGGTGAAACCTGCCTGATATAAAGCCTCTAGTTTATATTTAATAAGGATGAGGAAAAACGTAGTTACTAGTTCAAGGAATAGTTTTAGTTCTGTCTCATTACTGAAACCTGCAGTTCTTACACTTTTCTTCTTAATCCTGGAAGTGACTATGTAATATTGAGGTTTGCCTTTTTTCTACTTGAACCCGTATATTTGTGTCTTCTTTAACGGGATTAGTGTTTTTTCCACTATCCCTGTAATTCAGAAAGGATGATCTTAATTCTCTTTAAAGTGAGTTTCCTCTTTCTACCTAAGATTGAACTGAAAATTGATTCTTCATTGCCTTGAAACATGACCATCAAGTTATTTCCTGTGCAACATTATTAAATATCCCTTGGCAACAGCAACTCTAGATTTTAGGTTTTAATCAAAATTTTCTAACATCATATAGGCTACACATTAATTATACTGCCAATTAATTATATTGTCGATAGTAATTGCCTGTGTAATAGCAGGGCTTTTAATTTTTTGAATGTAGTGTGCAGGGTACTTTGAATAATAGATGAAGTTTGGTTCAAAGAAACAGGCTGTTGAAACTTCACCGAACCAGACCAAGAATATAAATTGGACACACTGGATGTTCACTTTTATTCTTTTTTTTTTTGTGACACGAAGTCTCACTCTGTTGCCAGGCTGGAGTGCAGTGGCACAATCTCAACTCACTGCAACCTCTGTCACCCGGGTTCAAGTGATTCTCCTGCCTCAGCCTCCTGGGTAGCTGGGACTACAGGTGCACACCACCACGCCTGGCTAATTTTTTGTATTTTTAGTAGAGACAGGCTTTCACCGTGTTGGACAGGATGGTTTCGATCTCTTGACCTTATGATCCAGCTGCCTTGGCCTCCCAAAGTGCTTGGATTACAGGCATGAGCCACCGCACCTGGCCTTTTTATTCTTATATAAAGAAGTACAAGACAGTATCATATTGGAAGTATATCATTCACATTTTTTTAAAAAAAATTATTGGTCTCTCTGACAAGAGATAACTATGAACTTATCCTCCTCCTTTTTTGTAGAGTAACTAAAAAGCATGATTAGGCCAAACTAGAAGGAGTGATAATGTTGTGAATAGAGGACTCTGGTAAATTCCCATATTTCCTGTGTAGGAGTCATGGTTGCTCTGGCTATGTAACAGGTCCTAGAGCTAGTCAGAAAGCCCACTGTGAAGATGAGAACAGAACAATAAAACCAAGGGAAGAGTACAGTGAATCTCTGACTTTATAAGTTTTCTTTTTACTGCTTAGATGTCAAACATCTGAATAAAAACTGAATAATTTATCATCTCATGTAGACATAGCTACCACTTCTCTGTGAACTCTGAAATTTATGTATTTGAAGCAAATATGATCTTTATGTATTTGAAGCAAATATTAAATTTATGAAATATGATAATATGAAATTCATGTATTTGAAGCAAATATGATCTTAAAAATAGAAAACCATGTAGTTTAGTGGAAAGATGTTAATTTTGTAACCAAACAGGAAAGGATATCAATCCCAGTTTTGCCGCTTATTAGCTGTAAGTCTTAGGCAAGTGAACAAAAAAATTCAGCCACAGTTTCATTTTTGTATAACAGAAATACATATCTGTCTTACTGTTTTCAGAATTAGAAGCAATGTATATTAATGCCCATATAGGCACTTATTAATAGTGCTTATTATCATTATTGTTTGTAATGCTATAATATTGTTATTTATCCTATACTCTCAATGAATAACTACATTGAGTATATAGTACATTTTATTATTTATATTGCTATCACTACATGATACATGTAAGGAAAATATAATGCTGACCAAATGTAAAATTTAGATATTTTAATTACGATTTTCTTTCTTTCAGAATTACTTACTGTCATCTACCTTTCCAGAGTAAATGGCTTTATGTTGGAACAGAAAGAGGAAATACGCATATTGTAAATATTGAATCTTTCATTCTTTCTGGATACGTTATCATGTGGAACAAGGCAATTGAACTGTAAGTTTGAACTTGGATATCACTTTATTGGCTTAAGTACTTCATATAGTTATGTAACATATAGGTCAAATTACAGTTAATTGATATACATCTATTACTAATTTATAATGAATTTGAGTGAAAAGTTCAGTAAAATAACTTAAAGCCATAAAAGCTTTTAAAAATACATATTACAATATTTTAGGCTTTCCAAATACCATAAATAATTAAGGTTTATGTCTAAAAATGTGATGACAAAATAGTAAGGCTTACTCTGCAAGTTATACATGGAAATCTCACTTCATTATAATCAAGCTTAATGTAGCCACTTTCAGTGAGAATGAATTGTGTTATGTAAAAATAATCATGATCACTGCATATGATTTTAATGCTTGTAGCTTATTCTTTACTTGCCTCATTAAAATATTGTTCTGGGCTCAAATATCTTTTAGGTTATGTTATATATAGTTTTTTTGGGTATATGATTGATAGCAATTACCACTTTGGCTTTGGCACTGATATTTAAGTTTCTGTACATGTAAAATGTGAAATTCTCCAAATACCAAACTGTGGAATTTCAAGCCATCTGTATTAGACCACTTTGCATTGCTATAGAGGAATCTATTTATAATTTATATAAAAAAGAGGTTCAATTGGCTTATGGTTCTACAGGCTTTACAGGAAGCATGGTGCTGGCATCTGCTTAGCTTCCAGCACGGCCTCAGGAAGCTTACAATCATGGTAGAAGTTAGGAGCAGGCATGTCACATAGTGAAAGCAGGAGCAACAAGAGGAGATGGGGGGAGGTGCTACACACTTTTAAATAACAAGATCTCACAAGAATTCATTCACTACTGCAAGAACTCACTTACTATGGCAAGAACTCACTATTACAAGAAGAGCCCTAAGGGAATGGTGGTAAACCATTCAAGAGAAATCCACTTCCCATGATCAAAGTACCTCCCACTGGGCCCCACCTTCAGCATTAGGGATTACAATTCAACATGAGCTTTGGGCAGGGGCAAATATCCAAACTATATCACCATCTATTTGTAGTATATACATAAGCAATTCTTCTACTAAAATTATTAATCAGAAAAACAACTTTTATTTAATACATGTTTATGCTCTGTACATATTAGGTCCTTGATAAGATGTTTGACTTGAAGCTGGCTCATTTTCTGCCTCATATGTAGTCTCTAAGTTACAAAATTATTCTGCAAAATTCTGATTAAAACACCCTATTTTTGTGAAACTTGATTCTGGAAATAAATCTTTTACCTAGTCTTAATGTTTCAATATGCATGTATATTGCTTCATAAGGAAGGTTGTTACTAGTTATACTCTTGTCATGATACTTCTTTTGTATTATGTCTGAATGGGTCTTTTATTAACGATAATTCTTTCTCCCTCATTAGATTAGGAACTGCTCCAGAGCAGGATTTTTTTTTTATTGTTCTTTTCTTGTTCCTCATACTTGGCTTATTTCTATGCTTTCCAAAGTAGACACTAAATGATTGATGACATTATTGAAGCATCAGTATGATAAATTGTTACATACACACTACTATTGACTTACAACTTTCACTTAGGTTTTCAAGATAATTGGTTTGAGCTATCTTGCTCGTTTTATTGTTCTGTGTGAATATTTCTAAAAACGTTAATCCTATAAACAATTATGTTTCCCCCCAAAGTTACTTTATTAGGTATTTGGGAGGGTCCTTTTCGCCTGTAATCCTAGTCCTATAAAAGGAATAGAAGGGCTGAATTTAATAGCTTTTACATAATATTGTTTCAGGATATTGATAAAAACACATAGGCTTAGATGAACAAGAGAAGATTCAGTTACAGAACTTTTAAACAAATTCAATATTAGTGAAAATATATAGATGCATCATTTATGTTCAGGTTGAATGCTGCTAAAGTAATTGAGAATAATTTATTGTCTTAAGCAAATCAAACATTTCACCACTCTTGCAATGCTGTTCTTATATCCATTTATGTAACAAATCCTTTTCATGGTTCAGATTACTACCTGAACTAGTGACTTATACTTTATTTTTATGTATTTATATAGTCTATACAATTTCAAGACTAATTGAAGAGTTTTAAAAATGTATATTATAAGGGAGGCTAAAATCAGGAGAAATTAAAGAGCTGAAATAAGGCATTTTTATTTTTCATAATATTATACACATGATTCAGCATTAGAATAGCATCTACTATTTTATATATAAACATGTGTTTTATAGAGTTGTACATGCCTCTGAAAATGTTCTTGAAATATCTCTGAGCAATTATTAGTAAACCACATGCCATCACTTCCTGAATGTCTCTTGATTTATTTAGACCAGATTTCCAAAAATATGTTCCATAGAATTCTAATTCCACTGTGACAGATAACATTTTAAATGCCAATTTCCAATCTCCCAGAACTGTCTTTTCATTGCTGTCTACCTCTAGTGATACATTAGAAAATGTATGTAATTTCCTGTTAATATGTGTGAAGTGTACGGGACAGTAATAAAATATGCATTTAATTAAGAAGACTCATTTAATACATATAATTTTAGTCCATGAATTTTAATGATATATTTTCTAAGTAGGACAAATGCAAGAATTATCTTTAAAAAATGAGATTGTTTCTATTTTAAGTCCTTATTGAAATATTTTCCATTTAATGTTTATTTTTCAGCTTGTTTCAATTTTAATGAATTATTCTAATTGTAATTAGAGGCAATTCCCAAGAGTATGAATAGTTGTGTTTCCAAAATGTATATATTGGTTATTTGGAACCTGGGACAAATTTTTCATTTAAACAGTGATATTTGAAGAATACTTTATAAAATAACAGTATAGAACTAAACTACCATTAAAAAATATTTATATGGGAAAATATATTCCAGGTGATAGCATAGAAACAGCTATTTCTGTAGGGCAACCATAACATTTTTTTTAAAACATAAGCTTTTTTCCACATATGATTAAGATTTGAGCATGAAATTTATAATCAAATCATGAAAGTAAAAGACTCATGTTTAACATCGTTCATGCATCATTCAAGTATGTTTATTGAGCTCTATTATATGATAGATACTAGAAACAACTATGAACAGAGAAGACATAATTTCTATCCTGCTGGGACTTCCAGTTTAATGAAGGCAAAGTTAAATTAAAAGGCAATTACAATATATTGGTAATACAATATGGCAATTTCATAAGAAGGACATCTATTATAATATAGACATGGGCTCTCAAAGTGGTATCTGTGAAGAATGCTACATCTACACTGAGATCCAAGGGGTGAGTTTCAGTTAGATGAGTAAAATACCAGGGACAAGGACATTCCAGGCAGAGGGAACAGAATATTTAAAGGATAGAATGTAAGATAATTTTCTGTTCTATGCCCAGAAATTTTAAGTACTACAGTTTTTAGTTTGTTGGAATGGCTGGGGGATAGGATAGCAAGAGATAAAGCTGGAAGGTAATCAGGTTTTATAACATGAAAGGTCTTGTAAGCCAATTTGAGAAGTTCAGACTTTAAGACTAATAGGGAGCTAGATTTTGAGGGTTGTAAGCAGATCTCAATCAAATCTGTATTTTAGGAGTACTACCCTGAATGCAGGTATGGAGAAATAATTGGAGAGAAAGGAAGACTGTGTTCTTGGTAAAAATTATGTTGGTGGTTGTAGGAGTGGAGATAAACGAACACATTAATGAAATACTTAAAAGAGGTAGGATGACTTCCCAGTGTCTGCCTTGAGCAACGGTGTATAATGGTGCCATTTAGTAAAAGTGCAAGAGATTGAGTAGGTTGAGAGTAAAATAATAAGTTCAATTTTAGGTCCATGGAATTGTATGTGTTTATAAGACTTTTAAGTGAGTTGGTGTAGAAGAATGGTAAGAGGCAGGATATATGGATCTGAAGGTAATGAGCGATAGAATTTACGGGGTTGTTAAAACCAGATGAAAAGATGAAATTGTGCATGAAGAGTATGTAGAGAAAAGTTAGCAAACTAATAGCCATTGAACTAATTATGACTCATAGATATGTTTTGTTTTGGCCATCAGAGTATTTAAAGATGCTCTGAATTATTATTTTCTAATATTTAAAAATTGGTAGAATGAAGATAAAAATTTGGACTTTTTGGTGAAACAATCCTAGTCTAGCATTCCTGTATGGCAATAATCAACTGCAAATGAATAGTAACTTTCCTTATGTAGGTGGGTAATGTGCTATCCAGGTTGGTACAGTGCTTATTCAGCCTATTTAACTCATTTGCAATACCTGCCTTATTCCTGTAGCATTTTGAATTTGTGGCCATATGGGAATGCATGGCAGTCTAGGACAGGATACCATAGAATATCAACATTTAAGATATGGGAAGATAATGAAAAGTCCATAATGGAAACTAATATCAAGAAGGCTACTTTAGTGAATGGGAGAAAGATAACTAAATAGGGATACCTAGAAGAATTACTGCACATTTTTTTAGGTGGCTAGTACATGACAATAATTCATTGATAATTCTATCTAAAGTAATTTTTTTGTAATTTTCAGAATCCAGAGTCCACAGATGCTTTTTTATTTTTAGGTCAATTTCTCATGACCATAAGTTTTGCCAGGAGTGCTTTGTGGGTTTTGGAAGTTTAATATTAGGGAACAAGCCAGAAGAAATATCCCAAAATATTAATAGGCATTACCTCTACACAGTGAAATAATGTGAATGCTTTTTCCTCTTCATTTTTGATGTGTTCTACGTTTGTTTAAGATAATAAATAACGTTTCTTCTAGAGTCTGAAAAAGTAACTACAAATGACAGAAGTTTAATGTTAGATTATTTTCAGAACTAGAATATTTTATAGTTTCAGGATCTAAACACAAGAGTCTTGCATGTGATCCAAGTAGTGTTTCCCAAAACAAATTTCTGTGATTTCATTGATATGATCAATGAAAAAGAATTCAGTGGACTAATAATTTTGTAAAGTACCGAAGATTTACAATGTTCATTTGCATACTACAGACTCTAAGAAATTCTATAGGGGAAAAAATATTTAATTTTGTTTAATTCAGGGTTTCCCAAACTTTTAAAATATGGAACGCTACCTTATCATAGAGTACACTTTGGTAAGTGTTAGTGCAGTCAAACCAAGAGACAGAGAGGTTATGGTTTGTTGGCAATTATGAGTTCCTGGAGGATAATTTAAAGACATTAACCCTTATCAGAGGAATTCATACCTTTATAGAACACTGCATTTATGTATAAATGATATGTTACATATAAATGTGGAAAGAATTAAAGAAAGCTCTGTAAACTTTTTATGCAGCCCTGTTTAATTTCTTTTCTTCCTGCATATATTCTAAAATGCAAATAGTAACTCTGATTTCCAATTATCACATCAATCATAATACATACTATTTATTGAATGCATACTATGTTTTGCCATAGTATTAGATGTTATATGTATCTTCTAATCTGCACAATTATTCAGTAAGGTCAGTGCCAATATTTCCACTTTTAGATGAAAATATTTAGGATGAATCCACTGACAAAATTCATCAATATCCAATGAATCTGTTTATTCCCCTTCGTCACTCTGAGGAGTCAGTATCAGGAGGTCCTAGAATTAATTTGTCACTTTTCTCTGATTCCAAGTAGTTTCTAAGATTTAAATCTTCATTGTTTTGTATAGAATCTTTGATCATTTTCATGTGTGCTTAAGAAAGAAACTGAAACTATGTTAATACAATCATAATAAGAGTAATTTGGCACTGTTAGATCATGGAGAAAGGCTGTGGAAAGTGGAGCAATAATAAAACCCTTGTTATATCAGGTCATATCATATTTAATCATGACATAATCATTTTCAAAGTGATGTAAGTTAAACTAGGAATTATAAAAGAAACATGCCAGATATGAGAGTAGAATAAATTTAAAGTCAGATTGATAGAGAGCCCAAGTCTTTTAACAATATTCTGTTAGACTCATAATTATCTGTAATTTATTATACTAAATAACCTGATAAGTGTGGTATAACCAACGAACTAGGTTTCACTCCAATTTGTCGTTTTTCTGTAAGAGGGTTATCACTAGAGTAGATTTATTTTTAAGTCAAAGGTGCCATTGTACTTCAGGGGAAAATAATCAGAGGAGATTTCATGTAAAAGGAAATCTTAAATCAGGTATGTACTTTGCAATTTAATTGAGACAGGTTTACACTTATCTTTGTAACTGTATATTCTTTTATCTATGTAAAGAAAAATTCAATTAAAAAAATTCAGAGGCGCTTATCTGACAACAAACGTTTCAAATAATAAAGAACCCCATTGTTATATGGCTGTTTGTGTTTTAACCCGATTTTTAAAAAAAACATAAATAAGTAGTTTGCAGTTAGTAAATAGAAATGCAGTTAGTATTGGTAAGTAATCAAAATGTACAAGACATTAAGTAAATCAAAAACTTAAGTGAATCTGAGCTTAACCCTAGAATGCTGGGATTTTATTCCAGTGTAATCTTAATTCCTTTGTTTCAGTCTCTAGCGGTAAGGTATTTTAATGTTTGGTTTTTAATTACTGTTTTGAATTGATTTGACAGATCCACCAAGACTCATCCAGGTCCAGTTGTACATTTAAGTGATAGCCCAAGAGATGAAGGGAAAGTGAGTATTATGATATCTTTATTATTACTTTTATTTTCCTCATTCTTGAAAAAAGGTGTTTCTTACTATTATTTTATATCTAATATCTAGACCAGTTGATAGCATTTTATATTATTTAAAATGAAAATGTGTTGACTCAACGAATGAGTAAATGAATGAATGAATGAATGATTCATGCTACTGATGGTCCGAAATTAAGTCTTTAGCTTTACTGAGAGATAAAATCGGTATTTAATTCTGGCATTTTGAGGACGATAACATGTAGAACAACTTTAATTTTCAAATACTCTATGCTTGAATTTAATAATGTGAATAAAATTTGCCTTCGTTACTCAGTTTGGTAATGAAAAATAACCAATATTAAATAACATAAATTAGCCAATCTTGATTTCATTAACATGTACTAATATATAAAATGTTATCAGATTACAGAAGTAATTCTTATTCATTTTGATTATTTCAAAATTTGCGTTTGATGGTGATGAAACAGTAGAAAACATGAAAATTAGATATCTTAATATTAATTAATTACTATTAATAAATTATTTAGTATATAGGTTGGGTTCTTTATTTTTAAAGGATAGAAGCTGAATTAGCCTATCAAAAATCAAACCTGAAAGGCAAGTCCACCCACCCATGGAATAACACTGGATCCCTTCAAATCGATCCACAAGTACAATGTAATTCCAATCAGGTGCCATCAGAGTTTATTTTTTAAGAATTCAAAAGGTGATTTTAAAATTTATTAAGAAAAGAAAATGTATACAAATAGCCAAGACATTTTTGAAAAAAAAATACAGTGTTATATTGGTACAGGGGTACACAAGAAGACCAATGTATCTAAATAGATACATCCCCAAATGGTTCAGATATTTGGGAAAATGTTATATATTTTAAAGAAGATATCTGAGGATATAATTAGCTATTGAATAAATGGTGTTGGACAATTGGTTCTTCACTTTGAAAAGAATAGTAAGACCTCTGCCTCATATATACATAAAGAACCAATGTTTAATAAACATTAAAATCACAACTCAGAAAGTATTCAAAGACGCTTATAGGATAGGGTTGTTAGTTACTGTGGAGTAGGGGCACTCTTGGGCAAAATCTAAAAACTTTAGGGCATATACTATAACAAGACTATCATAATAAGAGGCAACAAAGTGGGAGGTAATATTTCCTACATGTCACAAATAATGAACATGTAAAATATATAAAGAACTTGTATGAAATCCTCATCTTGTAGTAAGAAATCAGTATATAATATCTAATGACTAAATCAGAAAATAGCAATATAAACATATTCAGACATGAAAATAAGTCTACCAAAAAAGATGATTTTAAGAGTTGATGTCGTTACCTCTTATTTCTAGAGAGAAGGATTTGGCAGTGAGGAGGAAAAAGCCTCACTAATAATTAGGGAAATACAATATACAATTTGTCAACATCAGACTGACAAAATGTCAAACACTAAAAATATTAATTTAAAAATATCAGAGAATGGAAAAAGCACTGGGAAATAGCCATCTAAATATATGTATATATACCAGGATGACCAATTAAGCATTATCGACATTTAAAACATATATTCATTTTTAGAATTTATTATGACCTAGAAAATATCATTCTGATATCTATACTGTTTATGTGACTAATGGTGCAAACTATTAAAATAGTCTAAATGTCTCTTAATAGAATATTAAATAAATGAATGCTGATATATTCATACTGTGGAATGCTCTGTTGATATGGAAAGTTCTTTAAGACACGTTTTTTAAAAGAAAAGTTGCAGACCAGTAAGGTATAAAACCATCTGAACATTGCCTTTATATTTGTACTTATATATTCAAATGCCTAAGAAAAAAAAAGCCTGAAAGAACATAGACAAATCTGGGAGGAGACTAGAGATTGGAATTGGGGAAAATGGTCAAAGATATTCTTATTTTCTTTGTGTTGTTCAAATTTTTATGAAAGAATATAATGTGGCAATTGTTTAATTACAAATTAAAAGGACTGCAAAATAAATGAATATTGGCATCAGAAAACTATAGGTTTGAGTTGTGGCTCTAGTATTTATTAGCATATAATCTTGAATAAATCACTTTACTTCTTGTATATCAGTTTTTCCATCAATAGTCTTTTGTCACAGAAATCTTTTTTTATTTTAATATATTCAGTTTTATCATTCTTTTCATGTGATTCTTGCTTTTCGTTTCTTATCCAGTAAATATTTCCCTTCCAGAGAGAAAATACAATTTTATTTTTTCTATTGGTTTTAAGATCTTGCATTTCACAGTTAGATTTTCATCTTCATGTAATTTATTTTATGATGGTTTGATACAGTAGAGTTTTATTTGCACATGTAAATAATTCATTTATTGTATAGTCAATCTATTTTCCATTGGTGATTTATATATCTCACTCATATATCAAGTTCCCATATTTGGGTGGGTATTCTGGGCTTTCCCTTTTGCTGAATTGTTTATCTACTATTATACTAACGACATACTTTATTAACTATAATAACTTACAAAATGTCTTGATATCTGGTAAGCTGGTCTCTTTTCTTTTTCTAAATTATCTTGGCTATTTCTGACTCATTATTCTAGTATATGAATTTTGGAATCAGCTTATCAAGCTCAATGTGAGTCTCAACTGGGATTTTGTTTGAAATTTGAATGTATAACTTAGAGAAAATTTACATGTTTAAGATATGGGTGTTCCGTTTAAAAATATGATGTGTTTACTTTGGCTTTCATTTGTTTTGCTATATAACTATAAGTTTTTTTTGTAGAAGTCTTTTATATCTTCTGCTAGCTTAATTAGATAATAAGTACCTTATAGAGTTTACTGCTCTTGTGACTTGTGACTTAATCTTCTTAAAATGTTTCATAATTGATTATCTTTAGATTATGAAATATTGTTGATTTTTTAATATTTTGTATTCAGCTGCATCATTGAATGTTTTGTTTTTAATAGCTGTCCTTAGATTCTCTGGAATATTCTATGTATAAAAACAGCAAATATAGACAAATTTTCTTCCTTTCTAATATTTATTGGTATACAGATCTTTTTTGTTTTGTTGACTAGGACCCCAGTGCAGTGTTGAGTAAAAATGGTTTTAGTGGGAACTTTCTTTTGTTTCCAGCTTCAAAAGAAATGCCTCCACGATTTCAGCATTAAGTAAAATGGTTGTTGCAGATCTTTGATTGCTTTTATGAAGTTAAAAACATTCCACCTATTTCCAATATTCTAAGAGTTTAAAATTATGAATGGTGTCAAATTTTATTGAATGCTTTCTACATGTATCAAGATTATTATTTCTTAATTTGTTAATTTGTTGAATTATGTTAATAGATTTTCTGACTTTAAACATATTTGTATTTCTGGGATAAATTCAACTTGGAAGGGGAAAGCTTCCCTTGGAAGCTAATTGGTGAAGTTCAAGAAGGAACAAACTGCTAAAATTAAGGTTCCTACAAAATCAAGTTAATATGGTTGGGTGCTGTGGCTCACACCTGTAATCCCAGCACTTTGGGAGGCCGAGGTGGGTGGATCATCTGAGGTCAGGAGTTCAAGACAAGCCTGACCAATATGGTGAAACCCTGTCTCTACCAAAAACACACAAAAAATTAGCCAGGCATAGTGACATGCGCCTATAGTCCCAGGTACTCGGGAAGCTGAGGCAGGAGTTTGCTTGAACCCAGGAGGCAGAGGTTGTAGCGAGCTGCATTCCACTGCATTCCAGCCAGAGCAACAGAGCAAGACTCCATCTAAAAACAAACAAACAAACAAACAAAAAATCAAGATAATATCATAGAATCAGAAAATAGGCCATCTTTCCCCCAATATATCATTTATAAAGAAACTGTGCATTGGTCTATCAAATACAAAAGGGTACTCTTGAGCTGAGAGATGCCTGTATTGATTTGATACAGTATTGAGTGAATCTGCTTGAATTCTCTCAGCTTCTCTTGTCTCCCAAATAAGGGCTGCTTGCTTCACTTCAGGTTTGGCAGAATTAATTGACTTCATGTAGTATTGCTTCCTGAAGTTAACGAGCTATTCCCAGGTCTCTGGCTACTTTCATTAATTCTGGATTCAGAAGACGTGCTACAACATAAGGCATTCAATCTGGCTTCCCTAACACATGCCAAAGGGGTCAAATGACACAATTCTGAAGAGAGGGGGTGTTAACCTCCATGGAGAGAATCTTGACCAATGTTAGACAAGAGACAAGTAATAAATTCTTCCTCTCTTCCTCCTTATTATTTGGCTAATTTGAGTCATAGTTTTCTCACATAAACTTTTGGAGATTTCTTGCAAGACCATGCTAGCACACCTGTTAAATGACCGGTGATGTCTCTTCCACTTCTCCCCATGAAATAGTGATTAGTGTGATAATGAATCATCTTTCTTTTATTATTACAACCCTGAGATTGCACTCCTCCCTTAATACTAGAATTAAACTCTGCCTCAGGCTTTTTTGTACACAATCCTTGTTAAGATAACAGTTACTACAATTATTCTAGATAAGGGACTGGAAACTATAGCCACGAACCAAATCTGGCATGCTGCCTGTTTTCTCAAAATGTTTTATTGAACACAGCCATGCTCATTCATTAACATATGTCTGTGGCTGCTTTCTTGCTATAAGAGTAAAGCTGAGCAGTTGGGCCTGCAAAGCCTAAAATGTTCACTATCTGGCCTTTACATAAAAAGTTTGCTGACTCCTGTTCTAGTTTGTAAACCCTCAGTATTGGACTTTTGAAGTTAGGTTGTCTCCTGTCTAAAATCAGCAAACCTGTTGAAGGTGCCAGGTGAAGTGAATTAAACCCTTCCATGCAGTGACATCACAGTTACTTTAAAAATGTTCTTCTGTGAGTAGGGACTAATCTTTCTCTGCTAGAAAGATAAGACAAAGGGAGATCAAGTAGTCATGGTGTTTAATTGATATGGGGTAATGATAATTACATAATGATAATGAAATAAAATAACTTCCTTTGAGGGCACTTGTATTAGTTTCCCATTGTCAAAAGAAATTATCATAAATTCAATAGCTTAAAAACAAAACAATTTATTATCTTTCAGTTCTGTAGGCCAGAAGTTCAACACAGGTCTCACTGGACAAAAATAAAAGTATCAGCAGGGTTGCATTCCTTTTTAGTAATTCTAGAAGATAATCTGATTTCTTGCCTTTTTCAGAGGCTGCATACATTCCTTGGCTTGTAGCCCCTTTGTCTATCTTCATATCCAACAACATAGTATCTCTCTGACTCTTCTTCCACAGTTGTGTCTCTTTCTCACCACAACTGGGAAACGTTTTTCACTTTTATAAAGTCTTTTTTGTTGTTGTTGTTATGTAAGGAACATATTGACAGATTCCAAGGATGAGAGTGTGGGTGTCTTTGGGAGTCCTTTATTCTTCCTGCATCATCTCAGAACACTTAATTACTGATTTACCAAATCCCAGAAGTCCTCTAAGGTAGATTTAAAGGAACTCTTACCTTATGTAGCTCTAGGGAAGACTGTGCTAAAAATAGGCCCAGGAGCTGCTTATAAGGAGACCAAATACATAACTTTGATAGGTCCCATTTGTTAAAGTCAGAGCCCTGATAAGGAAAGAGTATGACCATTGTATATTAGTTTCCTATGGCTGCAATAACATATTACCACAAAGTGGATGACTTAAAACAAATAAGCTTATTTTTTCCTAGTTCTAACAAGCAGAAGTCTAAAACTAAGGTATCTGTTAGGCCATGCTCCCTCTGAAGACTCTAGGGGAGAACTCTTCCTTGCCTTTTCCAGCTTAGGTGGCTCCTGATGTTCCTTGACTTGTGGCAGTATAACACCAATCTCTGCCTTCATTTTCCATTTTCACGTGGTCTTCTCTATGTCTTCTCTTCTTTTTATAACAACAGCAGTCATTGGATTTAGGGTGGGCCTAGGATGGGATTTAGGGCCCACCCTAAATCCAGAATGATTTCTTCTTGAAATCCTTAACTAATTATATCTGTGAAGATTCTATTTCCAAATAAAGTCACATTCTGAGGTTCTGGGTGCACATGAATTTTTGAGGGCACTATTCAACCATTAACCTGGGATGGAGAAATTTGTGTAGATAAGCCTGAGAATATTGCAAACCCCAGCAACCCCCAATTTCCTCAAACCCTTCTGGTCAGCAGAAGTACCTCTTTTACCATTTCTGGAGGAAAGCAGTTTCCCTTTTCTGGGTGACTGTGTAATGACTTCACCTAAAATAATTTCCTTGTATGATGATGTTTTTCCCCACAAGACCACCTCCAATATCATTACATCCAGGCAAACAACCAGAGTCAGATCTCAGATCTCAGCACAGCCTAACACAGAAGCATAAATCTTCCTCCAGGAATAAATAAGCTATACTTGAAAGAATTAGAATACCTACCAAAGGAATTGAGGATATGACTAATATGGTCATTCACCAATGAAATGTGTTTAGAGTGGTTTTTAAGGACTTGAACTTGGGGGCTGCATAGAGGAGAGTTTATTTTTATGGGGGCACTTACTTATGATTTTGGATTTAGTGCTTTCGCAGGGACACTTGGATATGGTCCTAGTAGTAATTTGCTGGGATAGTCCCTTGAAGCCTAGACTAAAAAAAAGGCATAGAGTAAATAGAGATGTCAGAGTCTTTTGGTATAGTATTAAAGAAGGTATCAGGGAGATGATAATGTTAAAATGAATGTATTATGTTTGTTCTGGCAACTCACCTTTTGACTGTGTTCCCTAGGTGGCTTCTGAGGAGACTGTCTTCACTTAACCTAATAAGAAATGCCCGACAAAGGCAAATATTAACATATTTGAGAAGCTTGGTAGTAGTTGTCTTTCTTAAGGCCCTTGTTGACAGCAGGAGTTGATGGAAGAGAGCCAGGTTCCATAATATTCATGGATTGTAGAGGCCAGGTTGCAAAATTTAACCATCTGGCAATATGGGCTTAATTACCATAATAAGCAGCAAGGCTGGAGTGACAATGCAGGAGTCTATGGTAATGGCTAATATATCATGACGTTTCTAGGAGCAAAATAAGGTGGGAAGTTGACTGGGATGTTGTTTGCCTTGCGTGATCAGAAAAAAATTAAGAGCAGTTTAATTTTTTACAATCACCATCAAAATGGAAAATCACAGTATCTCATCAGGTTTTCAAATATAAGTCAGTTTGCAGATTCAGAATCTATTGATTAAAAAAGGAGCTAGTTGTCCCTGAAAAAGAATCCTGAAATGCTATAATAAGTACATATAGTAATTATAGAAGCATCTGTGATCATTTGCAGGAATGACTGTTTAGTTATCAGGACTGTTAGATATAGGGTCAGAGCAGACATTAATACTGGGAAATTTAAAAAAAAGCAATTATGGTCCTCCAGTTAGAGGGAAGACATATGAAATTAAATAACTAGTTGATAGATGGAGTTTTAGCCCAAGTCTAATCTCACAGTAGATCTAGTGGGTATGCAGACATACCCAGTTATTTTCTCCAAATGTATAATTTGGACAGATATTCTTAGTAGCTGGAATAATACACATATTGGTTTTCTTACACTGTAGAGGCACATAGTAGGAAAGGAAAATAGAATCTCCTGAAACTGTCTTCCTCTGCCAATATTGTAATCAGAAGCAATACAGCATCTCTGAAGGAATTGCAGAGATTAGCACAATTAGACTTGAATGATGTAATGGTAGTGGTCACCAATACATTATTGTTGAGTTCCATTGTGTAGGTTTTGCAAAAAAACAAAATCAATTGAGGTTGGTAATAGTACATCACTATAAATATAACCAAGTGACAGTCCCAATCACAGCTGCCTAGCTGTTGATACTTTTATGGGTGTAGATCAACACAACCTATGGTACCTAATATGCAGTTATATATTTAGTGAAATCTTTTTTTCACATGGATGTGGGATGGACCCTGTAATCATCAACAGAGGAAAATGAAAGAAAGGACTGCAGTATAAATTCAGAATCTTTCTCCAGGACTATGTTATTTTTCCTGCTCTCGGTCTTAATATAATCCTCAGGAATCTTGATTGTCTGGACATTCTTTAGAAAGTATACCATTCCACTTTTTGCCTATGTAATGCTAACTGGATCTGGTGAGCAGACCTGGCGAGTACCTTTATAACTCATAAGATTCATGTTTCAGTGGGTGGGAAGAAAATAGCACAAACATCCAGGGGCCTGTACCAGATATGAAGATTTTGAGAGTCTTAGTGTCTGGGGCATACAGAGCATCTCCTCTAAATTAAAGCGTAAGCAATTTTACTTCTCCTAAGAAAGTGTCACATCACTTGATGGTGCTTTTGGATTTGAATAATAGTTTATAATGTCCTTGAAATTACTGAACCAACTAATTTTTATATCACCCAAAAGTCTGCCAGTTTTGAGTGAAACCCTAGAGAAAAAGCTGGTAGTGTTTGTCCCCTAAGTCAAAGATGCTTTGCAAGCTACTCTGCCACTTGGGATGCATGATTTTATAGATCCGATAGAGCTTAACGCATCTGGTGGATAAAATGTTCTATTGGAAAGCCCTCTAGAGAAGTCATAGCAGTTACTATCCATTTTCAAAGCAACTCCTGACATGCTCCTGGGCCCTTGTAGAGACTGAACCATGGAACACCGAATGACTATGTAACCTGTGCTGTCCCTCATGAGTTACATCTTATATTCACTGAGTCATAAAATTGGGTGGGAGACATGGTATATTTAGGATATTAGCCTTGAGCTTTCAAAAGTTATTAGTGAATTAGATGTACATGGACCCCAGAATTCCATCTGTTGCAAAAATGCCTCCCTCTCAACCTACTTGTATAGTCTCATGGGATTGGCAGGAAACACCTAAAACCAATTGACAGAGGAGGAAAGAAGTTATGCCTGCTCCATAGACAAGTCAGAGGATTGGTTGGCATTAGCTGGTTACAGACTGTTGCTCAATTACATCTCTACTAAGAGCTAACCCTGAATAACACTGGTAAAGAAAATCATCAGTATGAGTAGAGTCAGTAGCGGTATACTGTATTATGCATTTCATATGAATAATGACACAATACCTTGAAATTCAGAAAAATTTTCTTCCACTTGAAAATGTTAAAACTCTTCATTAAACAACTATTAGATCAAGTAGAAAATACAAATCAAAATAGGTGAACATATAAACATCAAAAATTGTGATATATATATATATCAGAATCTATGGAATATAATGAAAATAATTATCAAAAACAGCTTGTAGCTTTTAAATCATATATCAGTAAAATTATAAATTAAAATACATAAATCTAATATGAAACACGGAAAGCTAGAAAAAAGATCAAGAAAACAAAGCAAAAGGAAGCATAACAGACATAAAGAGATAAGAGCAGAACTTCAGTCAGTTCTGATTTTAAGCTATGTTATAAATTAATCAACATACTAGTTCTTTGAATAGAACATAAACAAAATATGCAAACCAACATTCAACCTAATCAAGAAAAATAGGGAGAAAACAAAGTTACACAGAATAATATACGAAACAAGAGGAAATCATACTAAAACTAAGGACATTTTTAAACTTTTGAGTTAAATTATTTTACACAGCGCTAAGCAAGTAGATATAAAAGCCTAGGTAAAATGGGTAATTCCAAAGGGAAATTGTTAACAGTGATATGCAGACAGAAATTTAAGAAAATGAGAAAGTTATTAAGTTAGTACTCCTACCCAAAAGTATAAGACACAGATGACTTCATAATGGAATTTTACTAATTTTTCAAATATTAGATAATACCAATGCTATATAGACTGTTCTTAAAAAGGGATTGCCAAACTATGGCCAGTGGGACAAATATGGCCTGCCTGTTATTATTTTAAATAAAGCTTTATTGGAGATTGTGTAGTCTGCAAAGCCTAAAATATTTACTATTTGGCCTGGTACAGAAAAAGTGTACCAACTCCTGTTCTGAGTATAGTTTCAAAAAATAAAAAAATTTAAATTGTTTTTATAGAACAATTATAAGAGTGATAACTAAACCTAATAAAAGTTGCATAAAAAGAAAACTGGATTTATTGGGTATATTAATATCAATGGAAAAGGAGTGACATCAGCAAAGTGGCAGAATAGGAAGGGCTTTCATTCTCACAAACACACAGATTCAGCTACAATTCACACATAAATTCCCTTTGTGAGAAATGACAAAGTAATTGAAAAGTTTCTGAACCCCAGGAGAACATGAAACCAGATCATTAACACCAGTGAGGAGATTCAGGACACCTTCTTAGCAGAAACCTTGCTCCTGGTGCAGTGCCATATGATCAAGGAGAGATTTCCTGGGTTGCAGCTTCACCCAAGAGAGTTAAGAACTTTGTTCATATGTTCAGTACCTCAATTTTTCCAAAGGGGCTCCCCAGAGAATTGACTTCTGTCTTGCCAGTCTTGGAGCACTGACAGCTCTGAAACAGCCTAGCTGCCTAGACAAGAACGGAGGCAGCAAATTGCGCTGATAAGCACTTTTGACCCTCCCTGCCCTGCTGCTCAGCACAGAGGACAGATGAAAAATACCCTCTCTCAGCTTACTCCTTAGGTTGAAAAGTGGATCTGTGCATCCAGTGCCCCAACTTCTTTGGGAGGTGCCAAAAAAACTAGCATAAATCTTACCAGTCCTGAAGCTCTGATGGGTCTGGAACATCTAGCTGCCTGGGGAGAACCAAGGTGGTGGCTTGAGCTGGTAGATGCCATAGCTACCCCATTGGGGTCAGCACAGAGTGAGAAGATAAAGACCACAGATGCCTGTATCTCCATGGGAAAGGAAAGAGTAGATAGAAGTTCTCAGAATCTGTGTCTAGGCCAATTGGTGGGGAACTTCTCTATGAGGACATTTCAGGAAGACAGAGAGATGCCTGCTTTGTCTAATGTGCAGAAAGCAACATAGAGAGTCAAGGAAAATGAAGAATCAGGCAAAAAATGTTTAAACAAAGAATAAGATAATGGAAACCAACCATAATGAAATAGGTTTATATGACTTACCTGATACAGAATTAAAATAACTCTCATAAAGAGACTCTCTGAGATCAAGAATGCAATTCATGAACAAAACTAGAATTTTCAGCAAAGAGAAAATATTTAAAAATACTAAACAGAAGACATGGAGCTGAAGAACACAATAATAGAACTGAAAAAAAAAAATCACTAGAGGGGTCAACAGCAGACTACATAAAGTAGAAGAAAGGATCAGAGAACCCAAAGACAGGTAACTAGAAATAATTCAGTCAGCAAAAGGAAAAAAGAATGAAGAACAGGGAAGAAGGCTTATGGGACTTATGGGGTAAAATTAAAGTGGGCCACTATGTATATTATAGAAGATCCATAATGAGAAGAAGCATATCAAGGACCAGAAGGCTTATTTAAACAAATGATGAGAGGTAGGCATGGTCACTTGTGCCTGTATGCCCTGCACTTTGAGAGGCTGATGTGAGAGGATTGCTTGAGTCCAAGAGTTTGAGACCAGCCTGGACAACATGGCAAGACCCTGATTTTATGAAAAAGAAAAAAGATTTAATGATTGAAAGCCTCCCAAATCTGGAGAATGAAGTAGATATCCAAACCCAGGAAGCCCAAAGGACACCAAATAAAATGAACCCAAAGAAATCTACATTCAGATATGTTATTATCAGATTGTCAGTGGTCAAGGACAAAGAAAGGATTTTAAAAGCAGCAAGAAAAGTGGATTGTCACATGCAAGGGAATCTCTATAAGATTATCCACAGAGTTTTTAGCAGAAATATTGCAGGACAGAAAGGAGTGGTATAATATATTCACAGGCTAAAAGAAAAAAAAAAAATACTGTCCATCAAGAATAGTATACTTAGCAAAACTGTCCTTCAAAAATGTAAGAGAGATAAAACTTTTCCCAGACAATCAAAAGCTGAGGAAGTTTACCACCACTAGATCTGACTCGCAAGAAATGCTAAAGAGTTCTTCAAAAACAAAAGGGAAGCAAGATGGCTGTTGTATTAGTCCATTCTCACACTGCTAGAAAGACACTATCTGAGACTGGATAATTTATAAACAAAAGAAGTTTAATTGACTCACAGTTCCACATGGCTGGAGAGGCCTTAGGAAACTTACAATCATGGCACAAGGCAAAGAGGAAGCAAGGCATGTCTTACATGGCAACAGGTGAGAGAGCGAGCAAAGGGGAAGTGCCACACTTTAAAACCATCAGATCTCATGAGAACTCCCACATTATCCAGAGAACAGCAAGGGATTATTGACCCCATGATCCAGTCACCTCCCATCAGTTCCCACCCTTGACACATGGTGATTACAATTTGAGATGAGATTTGGGTGGGGACACAGAGCCAAACTATATCAGTTTTCTTAGTCCATTTTCTGTTGATTGTAATAGAATGCTTAAAACTGAGAAATTCATAAAGAAAAGCAATTTATCTATTACATTTATGAATGCTGGGAAGTCTGAGGTCTAGGGAAGGCATTGGTGAAAACTTTCTTGCTGATAGGACTCTGTGGTGTCCTGAGGGACTGCAGGGCATCACATGGTGAGGGAGCAGTGTGTGCTAATATTCTAGCTCAGGTCTTTCTTCTCTTACACAGCCACTAGTTCCCCTCCCATGAAGGGGAACTAGTTAGTGAATCCCCTCTCAATTCATTAACCCATTAATTCATTCATTAGGGCAGATCTTTCATGATTGAGTTACCTCTTACAGGCCCCACTTGTCAATACTGCTGCATTGGAGATTAAATTTCAATATGAGTTCTTTTTTTTTCTTTTTTTTTTTTTGAGATGGAGTCTCACTCTGTTGCCCAGGTTGGAGTGCAGTGGCGTAATCTTGGCTCACTGCAAATTCTGCCTCCCGGGTTCACGCCATTCTCCTGCCTCAGCCTCCTGAGTAGCTGGAACTATAGGTACCCACCACCACACCTAGCTAATTTTTTTGTATTTTTAGTAGAGATGGGGTTTCACCATGTTAGGCAGGATGATCTTGATCTCCTGACCTCGTGATCCGCCCACCTCTAAGTATGAGTTCTTGAGGAGACATTCAAACCATAGCAATGGTGAAGTAAGACTCTTCAGTGAGAGTCACCCTATACAACTCACCATAATGTAGAATCAGTGGGAGTGCTAAGCTTGTTTTCCTGCAACTATATGGTCCCATCTGGGGTTGATGGCTCATCAGGAATTAGATTAGTGACAGATCATCAGGAATTAGATTCTCATAAGGAGCATGCAACTTAGATCCCTTGCATGTGTGCTTTACAATAGGGTTCGCACTCCTATGAGAATCTAATACTGCGGCTGATCTGACAGGAGGTGGAGCTCTGGTGGTAATGCGAGTAACAGAGATCAGCTGTAAATACAGATGACTCTTCATTTGCTCACCTGCTATTCACCTCCTGCTGTGTGGTTTGGTTCCTAACAGGCCACAGACTGGTACTGTGGCCAGGGTTTGGGGAGCCCTGCTCTAGACCACCCTGGTGTCATGAAAATCCACAACAGCATCCAATGGGCTAAAGTTCCAGTCTGCATTACCACTGGTTAACTACAGTGGCCTCAAGCTCCCAGTAATCCTCAGTGGCAGGCAGGCTATAGCTACTGAAGGCCTTAGCATGTCCAAGTGCCAGACAGAAACCCATGGCTGTGGTGGAATGAACTTGGATTCTGGCCTGCATCACCACTGGCCAACTACAGTGCCCTTAGGCCCTGAATAAACCTCAGTGGCAGGCAGGTTATACCTGCCATGGGCCTTAGGCATGGCCTGGTGCCATGCTCATCTTAGTAGCAGTAGACTTTGGGTATAAGTTCAGCAGCCGAAGGATAACTCCTGCCTCCCTTTTTCCAACACCAGGCAACACAGCACACAGAGAGAAATCATTCACTTGGTGAAGGAAAAGAAGTATAAGCATAGAGTTTTGCTGTAGAACCCAGTATAGTGCCCACCACAGTAAAACTCAACATCTGGCAGATCCCTCCCCACCACAGCTCCTGACACTGGACTGGTATGCATAGGCAGAGCCTCTAGACCTGCCCTGGTATCAATTAGGAACCCATGGACCCCAGCAAAGCAGACTCAGGACCCAACCCACATCACTTCTTGCCTACTGCAGCAGCCTTGAGACCCGATAAACCTTAGTTGCAGTGCTTAATATCACTAATCATTAGGGAGATCCAAATCAAAGCCACAATAAGATACCATCTCACACCAGTAAGAATGGCTATTACTACAATTTTTAAAAAAACAACAGATGCCAGCAAGGTTGGAGAGAATAGGGAACACTGGTACACTGCTGGTGGAAATGTGAATTAGTTAAGCCATTGTGGAAGGCAATCTAGAGGTTTTCCAAAGAACTGAAAGCAGAGCTACCATTTGATCCAGCAGTCTCATTGCTGGGTATATAGCCAAAGAAATATAAATTGTTCTACCATAAAGATACATGCATGTGTATGTTCATTGCAGTACTATTCACAATAGCAAAGACACGGAATCAGCCTAACTACCCATCAGTGGTGGACTGGATGAAGAAAATGTGCTACATATACACCATGGAATACTACACAGCTATTTTAAAAAATGAAGTCATGGCCTTTGCAGCTCATGGAGGGAGCTGGAGGCCATTATCCTAACCGAATTAACACAGGAACAGAAAACCAAATACTCTATGTGCTCCTTATAAGTGGGAGCTAAACATTGTGTACACACAGACACAAAGAAGGGAACAGTAGACACTGGTACCTGTTTTAGGGTGGAAGGTGGGAGGAGGGTGAGGATTGAAAAACTACCTATCAAGTATTATGCTAATTACCTGGGTGACAAAACTATTTGTACACCAAACACCTATAACGTGCAATTTCCCCATATATGTACCAAACCTGCACACATACCCTTTAAACCTAAAATAAAAGTTGAAAAGAATAAAAAAGTGTTGGTTTTTTGAAAATGTAAACAAAATTGGCAAACTTTTAGCTAGACTAAGAAAAAAGAATGAAGACCAAATAAATAAAATCAGAGATGAAAAAAGTTACATCTGATACCACAGAAATGCAAAGGATTGGCAGACTGTTATGAACAATTTTATGCTAACAGATTGGAAAGCCTAGAAGAAATAGATAAATACCTTCATACCAAAACGAGGTAAGGACACAATAAAAAAGAAAACTACAGGCAATATTCCTGATGAACATAGATGCAAAATGTTTAACAAAATACTCAACCGAATTCAACAGCACATTAAAAAGATCATTCATTATGACCAAGTGAGATTTATTGCAGGAATACAAAGATGGTTCAACATATTCAAATCAATAAACATAATACGTCATATTAACAGAATGAAGGACAGAAACCATATGGTCATTTTAATACATGGAGAAAAGGCATATGACAAAAATCATCATTCCTTTATGATTAAAATTTCAGTAAACTAGATAGAAGGATTGTACCTCAACACAATAAGTGCCACAATTGACAGACCTACAACTAACATCATACTGAACGGAAAAAAGTTAAAAACTTTTTTTCTGACATCCGGAACAAGGTAAGGATGTCCACTCTTGCCAGTCCTATACAACATAGTACTGGAAGTCCTAACCAGAGCAACTAGGCAAGTGAGAGAAATATAAGGCATCCAAATTTGATAGGAGGAAGTTAAATTGTCCCTTTTTGCTGATGACATGATTTTATATATAGAAATCCCTAAATACTCCACTAAAAGACTTTTAGAATTTATAAATAAGTTAGGTTGCAGGTTATAAAACCAACATTCAAAGGTTAGTAATATATGTATATGCTAATAGTAAATTATCTGTGAAAGAAATAAACAATTCTATTTACCATATCCATTTAAAAAACTGGACATAAATTTAACTAAGGAGCTGAAAGGTGTCTACACTGGAAATTATAAAACATTGATAAGAGAGGTTGAAGAAGACACATAAATGGAAGCTATTCCATATTCATGGATTAGGAGGATTAATATAGTATATTTACCACTCAATGTGATCTATAGATTCAATACACTTTCTATCAAAATACCAATACCATTCTTCACAGAAATAGAAAAAACATCACAAAGTTTGTATAGAACCATAAGAGACTCTAAGTAACAAAAGCAGTCTTGACCAAAAAGAACAAAGCTGGAGGCATCACATTACCTGACTCCAAAGTACACCACAATGCTATAGTAACCAAAACAGCATGGTGCTGGCATAAAAACAGACACATAGGCTGATGGAACATGTTAGAGAGCCCAACATAAAAATCCACATATTTACAGCCAATTGATTTTTGAATGTGCCAAAAACATGCAATAAAGAAAGGAAAGTCTCCTTAATAAATAATATTGGGAAAACTGTATATGCACATGTGGAAGAATGACATGAGACACTCATTTCTCACTGTAATAAAAAGTTGAAATAGATTAAATAATTAAGTGTAATTCCTCAAACTTCTATGAACCTACTTGAAGAAAACACAGGGGAAATGCTTCATGACATGGGTATTGGCAAGGAGTTTCTTGAGTAAGAGCTCAAGAGCACAGGCAACAAAATTAAAGTAGACAAATGGGATTATATCAAACACAAAAATGTTTGCATAGCAAAGGAAACAACAGAGTGAAAAGACAATCTACAAGAGAAATGTTAGTTATAGAAAAATAAATGTGTTCTTACTCATACTGGAGGGCTAAACAAAAATTGAGCTTGTAGAATTAAAGTAGCATTGTGGTTATTAGAAATTAGGAACAGTAGAAGGCAAGGGGAAGAAAGGGAGAAGTTGGTTAATGGATACAAAATTACAGCTATATGGAAGGAATGAGTTTTAGCATTCTGTAGCACTATAGGTTGAATATGATTAAAAATTATTTAGTGTATATTTATAAAAGCTCAAAGAGAAGATGTTGAATGTTCATAACACAAATAAATGATGAATATTCAAGGTGATGGATATCCTAATTATTGTGATTTGGTCATTACACATTGTTTAAATGTAAAAAAACTCTCATAAACATGTACAATTTTTATATGTCAACTAAAAAGAAAAACAATGACACATGTCGAATTTTTAAAATCCCTATGAGAGGGGTACTATTTCACATGAAACAATTATGGCAGAATATGAATTAACTTACCCAAGATCATGTTGCTGGTAATTATCAGAATTAGTGTTCAAACCTAGACTGTATCACAGAGTCAATACTCTTAACAATCACACTATAAGAACAGATATAATAAATATTTACTTACCTGGAGGATATAAATTCTATTTTTATTCCGAGTTCTGAATCAAAATGGTAATTCAAAGGCAATGAGAACATTAACCTCATCACCATCAATTAGGCTCAAAAGAAAATGGTACATATTCTATTGCAGCCAGTCAGGATTAATTCTCAAATTTATGAAACCTGAAGAGAGAGGACAATGCAAAGGAAACCGTACTTAGTAGCAGAACAGTTATTACTACAAGCAGACTTCAAAGTATTTTAAACAAACCATCACTTATGCTGAAAGTGACAATAAAAGACTTGGAAAAAAAAGACCACCTACAGAATGAGAGGAAATACTTGTCAACCATACATTCAAAAATATAAGGGACTCAAACAACTCACCATAAAAAAACCAAACAACCCAATTGAAAAATGGACAAAATATTTAAATAGACATTTTTCAAAAGAAGACATATTATAAATAGCCAATGAGTATATGGTGAAATGCTCAACATCACTCATCATCAGGGGAATGCAAATCAAAACCACAGTGAGCTATCACCTCACCCCATTTAGAATTGCCATTATCAAAAAGACAAAAGATAATAAGTACTGGTGAAGATATGGAGAGAAGGTAATGAAAATTGGTACAACCATTTTAGAAAATAGTATGGAGATTGTTCAAATTAAAAATAGAACTACCATATGATCCAGCAATACCACTACTGAGTATATAACTAAATGAATTGCGGTCAATATATCCAAGAGATATCTGCATTCCCATGTTCATCACAACATTATTCACAATGGCCAAGATATGGAATCAACGTAATTATCCATCATTGGATAAATAGATAAAGAAAATATGATATATATTCACAATGGAATACTATTCAGCCATATAAAATAATAAAATCTTCTCATTTGAGACAACATGGATGAACCTGGAGGACACTACGTTAAGGGAAATAAGCCAGAAGCAGAAAGACAAATTCCATATCATCTCACTCGTATGTGGAATTTTTAAAAATCGATTACAATGAAGTAGAGAGAGGAAAGGTATTTACTGGCAGCTGAGGTAGTTAATGAGGAGGAATGGATGAGGACATGTTGGCCAAAGGATAACATAATTACAGTTATGTAGCAGGAGTAAATTTTAAGAGATCTAATGTATTACAAGGTGATTATAGTTATATATTATACTGTTGAAAAATGTAGAGAGTAGATGTTATGTGATCTTATCACAAAATGATAACTATGTGAGGTAATGTTTTTTTAACTATAACAAGTTTAACCATTCCACAATGTATATATATTTCAAAATACTGTGTTATATGTGATAAAAACATACAATGTTATCTGTCAATATAAAAGAAATATTTTTTAAAGACTGAAAAAATACCGAAATTGAAAGAAAAGGATGTTAAACAGCAATGCAATAGCAGAAGGAAGTGTGAAACTTAGGCCAGGCATGGTAGCTCAGGTCTGTAATCCCAGCACTTTGGGAGGCCAAGCCGGGCAGATCACTTGAGGTTGGGAGTTCAAGACTAGCCTGACCAACATGGAGAAACCCCATCTCTACTAAAAATACAAAATTAGCTGGGCATGGTGGCCCATGCCTGTAATCCCAGCTACCTGGGAGGCTGAGGCAGGAGAATTGCTTCAACCTGGGAGGCAGAGGTTGCAGTGAACTGAGATCATGCCGTTGCACACCAGCTTGGGCAACAAGAGTGAAACTCTGTCTCAAAAAAAAAAAAAAAAAGTGTAAAACTTATTGATAAGGGTAAATATACAAACAAATTCAGAATACTGTAGCATAATGATGATGGGTACATCACTTAATTCTATTAGGATGGTGCAAAAGTAATTGCAGTAAAGTAATTCAAAGGACACAACTATTAAAAATAGCTATAACTGAAAATTATATTAGAAGATACACAATATAAGTAGATGAAAATTGTGACAACAATACTATAAAGTATGTGTCGGGGAAGATAAGTTTAAGTGTAGAGTTTTGGTATACTATTGAACTTAAGGTGTTATCAGCTTAAAATAGAGCATTAGATTTTATGTAAGTCCTAAAGTAACCATACACACAACGAATGCCTAAGAAGTTACACAAAATAAAAAGAAATCAAAGCATATCAATAAACAAACATAAAGGAAGACAGCAAGAGAGGAAAAGACAGACAAAAGAATTATAAGGCAAACAGAAAACAACTAATGAAATGGCAAATCATTCCTTGTCGATAATTATTTTAAATGTTAATGAATTGATCTCCCCAATCAAAAGACACAAAGTATCTGAATTGATTTAGAAAAATAAAAAATAAAAAACAAGACCCAACCATATGCTGTCTACAGTAAACTCCCTTTCCATTTAAGGATATATAAAGACTGAAAAAGATGTTTCATGCAAATGATAATTTATGCAAATAGTAAACAAAAATGAGGAGGGATGGCTATTATTATAGGAGACACCATAGACTTTAAGTCAAAAAATATCATGAGACGAAGAAGGACAATGAAAAGGTCTATCCACCAAGAAGAAAATAATGATTATAAATATATACATATCTGATGTCAGAGCACCTAAATATATAAGGCAAATATTGTCAGAACTGAAGGGAGAAATAGAGAGCAATACAATCACAGTAAGAGGCTTCAGTACTCCGCTTTCAGTAATAGACAGATTATCCAGATATATTAAAAGGAATCAGAGGGCTTCAATAGCACCATAGACCAAATGGACTTAACATATATACAGAACTTTCCACCCAACAGGAGCAAGATATACATTTTTCTCAAGCACAAATGTAATATTCTCCAGAATAGATAACATGTTAGGCCATGAAACAAACCTTAATACATTTAAGAAGATTGAAATGATATCAAGTATCCTTTCTGACCACAATGTAATAAAACTAGAAATCAATAGTGGAAGAAAACTCCAAAATGTACAAATACATAGAAATTAAGCAATACATCCCTAAACAATCATTGCCTCAATAAAAATCAAAAAAGAAATTAGAAAATGTCTTGAGACAAACAAAAATGGAAACACACTCTAACAAAAATTATGGGATGCAGAAAAAGCAGTTGTAAGAGGGAAGTTCTAGCAATAAATGCTTACATTAAAAAATAAGAAAGACCTGCAAACATACAACTTTACCTCGAGGAACTAGAAAAGGAAGAGCAAACTAAGCACAAATGTAGAAGAAATAAGGAAATAAAGATTAGAGCAGAAATAAATGAAAAAGATAAAAAAGAAAATCAATGAAACAGTTATTATTTGAAAAGATCAACAAAATTGACAAACTCAGCTACACTAAGTAAAAAAGATTTAAAACTCAAATAAATAAAATTAGAAATGAAAGGAGAGATTTACAACTGATGCCACAGAAATAAGGATAATAAGAGACTAATAAGAACAGTTATATACCAACAAACTGTATAATCTAGAAGGATTGAGTAAATTTTTGGAAACATAAAACCTGCCAAGACAAACCATGAAGAAATAGAAAGTCTAAGAACTAGATAGAGATTGAATCAGTAATGAAAAACCTTTTAATGTAGAAAAGCTCAGGATGGCTTCCCTAGTGAATTCTACCAAAAATTTGAAGAATTAACATCGATCCTCAAATTAAAAAAAAAAAAAAAAAAAAAAAACCTGAAG
This sequence comes from Mandrillus leucophaeus, assembly GCF_000951045.1. Classification (NCBI taxonomy): domain Eukaryota; kingdom Metazoa; phylum Chordata; class Mammalia; order Primates; family Cercopithecidae; genus Mandrillus; species Mandrillus leucophaeus. The sequence goes on along the minus strand of NW_012100654.1, from coordinate 6,074,263 downwards.
AGGGAAAACATTATCATCAGTATTCCCCTGACATCAAAACTAGTCAAATATACCACAAGAAAATAAAACTACAGGTGAATATTCATGATGAAATAGATGCAAAAATCCTCAACAAAATACTGGCAAACTGAATCCAAGAGCACATTAAAATAATCATGCATCATGATCAAGTGGGATTTATCCCTGAAGTGCAAGGATGGTTCAACACATAATAATAACACTTTCTGATTTTAAGCTAAATTACAAGGCTACAATAATTAATATGTATGACAATAGCATAAAAACAGGCATATAGACCAATGGAACAGAATAGAGAGCCCCGAAATAATCCACACATATGTGGTCAACTGATCTTTGACAAGGGTGCCAAGAATACACAGTGTAGGAAGGATAATATTTTAAACAAATGGTATTGAGAAAACTGGATATCCACATGTAAAAGAATGTAATTAGACCTTTTTCCTACATCATACTGAAAACATCAATTCAAAATGGATTAAAGACTTAAACATAAGACCTTAAACTCTGAAATAAACATAAGACCTTAAACTCTGAAATATGTAGAAAAAACATAGAAGAAAAGCTTCATGACACTGGTTTTGACAATGTCATGGCTCTATAAACATGACACTGAAAGTAACTACAATGAAAACAAAAATAAACATGTAGGATAATGTCAAACTAAAAAGCTTCTGCATAGCAAAAGAAACAATCAACAGTGTGAAAACACAATGTAGAGAATAGGAGAAAAATTTTGCAAGCCATATATCTGTAAAGGATTAATCTGCAAAATACATAATAAACTCATACAACTCAATAGTAAAAAAAAAAAAAAAATCTAGTAACCCGATTTTAAAATGGGCTTAGGTCTTAAATAGACATTTCTCCAATGTCTGTACTATAAAGTATGTGTCAGGGGAAGAGAAGTTTAAGTATAGAGTTTTGGTATAGTATTGAACTTAAGGTGTTATCAGCTTAAAATAGAGCATTAGCTTTTATGTAAGTCCTAAGGTAACCACACACACAAAGAATGCCTAAGATCAGGTATATGGAAAAGTGCTTAATGTTACTAATCATTAGAGAAATGCAAATCAAAACCAAGAATAGATATTAGGATGGATGTATATATATTTTAGACCAAATGACACCTTTTGACAAGGATGTGATGATACTGGAACACTTGTATGGTGGGACTGCAAAATGGTTCAGCTACTATGGAAAACTGTGGAGGGTCCTCAAGAAATTGAAAATAGAACTACCTGTATAATACAGCAATCCCACTTCTGGATATTTATACAAAAGAATTGAAATCGGAGGGCGGAGCAAGATGGCCGAATAGGAACAGCTCCAGTCTCCAACTCCCAGC
>NW_012100654.1:6047138-6065337 GCF_000951045.1 Mandrillus leucophaeus | reverse complement strand
AAAAAAAAAAAAAAAAAAAAAAAAAACCAAAGAATTGAAATCAAGATCTCAAAGAGAAATAAATCAAAATACTTTTGGCAATAGCCAATATGTGGAAATGGCCTAAATGGCCATTGGCAGATGAATAAATAACATGTGGTTACCCAGCCCTTATTAGGGATGGAGAGTATTCCCTCATATACCTATAATACACATAGTATTTCTACAATGGGATACTTTTCAGCCTTAATAAATAAGGAAATTTTATAATATGTGACAACATGGATGAACCTGAAGGATATTATGTGAAGTGAAATGACCAGTCATAGAAAAATAAATTCTTCACTATTCAACTTATATCAGGTATCTAAAATAGTCATATATATAGAATCAAAGAGTGTAATGGTGGCTGATGGACTGGGAGAGGTTGAAATGCAGAGACACTAATCAATGAACTTAAAGTTTCAGTCAAGCAAGCTTGATTGATGTATAAACTTTAGAAATCTGCTGTGTAACATTGTATCTACAGTCAACAGTAATGTACTATATATTTATAAATTTGTTAATAGGGTAGATCTCATGTTCAGTGTTCTTACTACAATAAAATAAAATATTAATGGAAAAACCTTGAATAAAATATTAGGAGACAGAAATCCACCAGCACATTAAAAAATAATTCATTATGACAAGTGGTGTTTTACCCCAGGGTTGCAAGGATAGATACTATTACAAAATCCATCAATATAATTTATATTGCTAATAGGTCTAAGAAAAAATGATTATCTTTATTGATGCTGAAAAAGTCTTTGAATAACATTTAGCGTCCATTATATTTCCAGTTTTGATAATCAGATCAGTCCTTCCACTGGGAGAATTCTATACTCTACAAAAATATAATTTGAAACATGTCATCAAATTATTTTCAACAAACAAAATTTGCAACAATTCATCAACATCGAATCTTCACTAAGGAAAAACCTAAAAGACTTGTTTAAGAAAATGGAAATGATCTATTGTATAAGAACAGAGATGAAGAAAAGAATAAAGAACCACAAACATGCGTTAAGCCAAGGAAATGTTTTATAAAAATAATGACTTCTTGGAGTGTAATATATTGAGAATTATGATACAAGTTGGGATGATGTTCACTAAATTTAATTGGCAATGTCTTTGTGATGGTTAATTTTACACATCAAGCTGACTGGATTAAGGAATACTCAGAGAGTTGGTAAAACATTATTTTTAGTGTGTCTGTGAGAGTGTTTCCAGAATAAATGACCATTTGAATTAGTAGACTGAGTGAAGAATATCTGCCCTCTTCAGTGTGAGTAGACATTATCCAGTTTATTGAGGTTAGTTTAGAACAAGAAAGACAAAAGGTGAATTTTCTCTCTCTACTGGAACTGGGACATCTATCCTTTCCTGCTCTTGAACATCAGCTCAATGTTCTCAGGACTTCAGACTCTTCTTACAACAGGCCCCTCCCACTTTTCTGGTTCTCAGGCCTTCAATCACAGACTAAATTACAATCCCAACTTTCCTACTTCGTCAGCTTATAGAGAACATATTGTGAAACTTCTAATCCTGCATAATTACATGAACCAATTTGCATAATAAATTTCTTCTTATATATCTATGCAGCTATATATCCTATTGATTCTGTTTCTCTGGAGAACCCTAATACAGTCCTTATAATTTCCAGAAAGTAGCACAAGTACTAATTTACATTATAATTTGATAAGTCATGAAAAATTTTTATTCTGGTGGGTAATACTAAAAGAATAATAAATGTATGTATAATGGATAAGTTAATGGAGTGGAAAATTAGGATAAGAAAAAAATTACTAACTAACCCCATTCCCAAAAAAAGGGAGGACACATTAAACAAATGGGATTTGTATTTACAAGATAAGTAGGTAGCTTTGTTCTAAAATATGTCAGCAATTATATTAAATGTAAACTGACTAAATAGGCTAATTACCAGACAATAATTTGCAAGCTGCTAAAACAACAATATGCAGTTACAAGAGATACACTTTAAACTTACAGATGTAGAAAAGTTTAATGCAAAACTGCAAAAGGATATAATATGTAAACCATAACCAAAGAAAACTTGGGTAACTATGCTAATATCAGAGAATATAGACTTTAAGGCAAAAACTTTTTTAAGGATGATATTTTATAATAGAAATTGGCTAATTCAGCTGAAGATGTAATAATCCTAAATGTGTATATGTCTAATGATGACATAGATATATAGTATACAGGTAGTGCTTACTTTGCATGGTACCATGTTAACTAAAACATGTGCTTATCTGAATTGTTTTCATTTTGCATGGAATCATGATGTGTGTGTATGTATTATTTGATAGAACTAAAAAATATTTTAAAAATTGGACAGAACTAAAATGAAAAATACTCAAATCTACAATTGCAGTTGGAGATTTTAACAAACCTCTTCCAGTCACTGAGAAAACAAGCAAAGAAATAATTAGGATAAAGAAAACTAAAACCACACGATTAACAACTTAACCAAGTTGACACATATAATACATTATGTATATAGTACTGGCAGACCACACATTATTTTCAAGCGCTCATAGAGTATTTACCAAAGTTGTATACTTGCTGAACCAAAAAACATGCTAATACATTTCAGAGGATTAAAATAATAAACAATACATTCTCTAATCACAAGAGAATCTAGCAAGATTATCTACACCGAAATATGGTTAATATGATTAATTATATGTTATATATATTTTATCACAATAAAAACAATATACTTAGGACAATGGTTAGCACATAATTAAAAAAAAAAAGATTATCAATAAGAAAAAGATAAACGAAAAATCCCCCAATTGTTTAGTCATTAAGTGCTACACTTCTGAATAGCTTCTATGTCATAAGTCAGTATAAAAATTAGAATATATTTTAAACAAAATTGCAATAACAATATGACATATCAAAAACTTGTGGAGTGTAGCTAAAGCTGTGCCTCCAGGAAAATTTATAGTTTATATTGCATTTATTAAAAAGTGAAGATAAGTTGAAAATCAATGATCTTAGTATCCAACCCAGTAAGTCAGATAAATAGTGAATTAAACTCAAAGAAAGTAGTAGAAAGATAACAATAAAGTTATAATGGTTAATTTTATGTGTCAACTTGACTGGACCTTCAGGTGACCAAATATTTGGTCAAACATCATTCTAAAGGTTTAGGTGAGGATGTTTTGGTTGAGATGAATATTTAAATCTGTAGACTGAGTAAAGCAGATTGCCATTCCTAATGCGGGTGGGTCTCATCAATCAGCTGAAGGCCTGAATAGAACAAAAAGGCTAACCCTCTTTGAAGTAAGAGAGAATTCTTCCTGCCTGACTGCTTTTGAACTGAAACATCAGCTTTTTTCTGCCTTTGGACTCTAACTGAAACATCGGTTCTTCCTGGTTCTTGAGCCTGCTGACCTTCAGACTGGAACTATACCATTGGTTCTCCTGGTTCTCAGGTCTTCAGACTCAGACTGGAACACCATCAGCTCTCCTGGATCTCCTGCTTGCCAACTCACCCTGCAGATCTTGGAACTTGTCAGCCTTCATAATCACGTGAGCCAATTCCTCATAATAAATATGTTTCTCTATACATAGAAAAACATCTATTGGTTCTAGTTTTTCAGAGAACCCTAATTCAAAACATGAGAGCAGAAATTAAAAGAATAGAAAACAAAAAATTTAGTACATTAGCAAAAGCAATTCTTTGAAAATACTAACAAAATTGATGTATCTCTGGCAAATCTGATCAAGAATGAAAGAGAAGGCACAAAAAAATCACAATAAAGTTAAGCTCCCCCTAGGAGTACAGTTTAACTTTTCAGAGTCAGTCAATGCAATTCACAGAAATAAGGAGAAAAATATATGGTAATAAAAATAGATAATAAGAAGCATTTAATAAAATTTACCTTCTCTTCATTATAAAAATCTCTTGGTACACTAGGAAAAGAAAGGAATTTCATTAATATGAACTTTGTTAATTTTCCCAAAGCTATGAAAACATCTTCCTTAATGATGCATTAATATAAGTTTTCCTCCTGAAATGAGAAATGAGACAAAGATGGCTATGATGTATCTCTTTATTTTAACATTGTACAGCTATTCACAATATTGATCATTAGATGAGAAGGAATTGGAACTCATAGACATTTAGTGAAAATGAAAACATGCAGTGGTTGGTATAACCACTTTGGAAAACTGCTTGGCAGTATCAAAGTTAAACATACTAATATCCTATGGATCAATATACATTTAACAGAAATGCATATAGGTATTTACCAAAAGATATGTACAAGGTTGTTCATGGTAGTATTATTACATCAACTGTAAAATGAATAAATTAATTTGTGGTAGTGCCATAGCCAAACAATGAAATGCTATTTTAATAATGAAATTAAATTAATTAATAATACAAATATAATAGAAATAGAAGCAAGAAAGAGAGCAATATGTATTGCATAATTCTACCTGTCTAATTCAAAACAGGTAACAGTAGCCTACAGTGGTAGAAGCCAGGATAGTGGTTATTTTTAGAGAGGAGAGTGGGAATATTAACTAGGTAAGAGTATGAAATAGGCTTCTGAATGGCTTGTGTTTTTTTTTCTTGTATTACTTGTCCTTCTATTGTATTTTTTAATGTGGATTGTAGTTTCATGGGTATGTTTACTTCATCAGAATTCATTAAATATACATCTATAATCTCTGTACATCATATATATTTCAACAAAAATATTTATCTTAAAATTAAACACCTATTCCTAATAAAAGAAATTTATAACATATAAATCAATGTATACTTCTTTAAATCTCTCTCTCTCTCTCTTTCTATGCCCTCACCCTCCCTCCCCAGAATTCAGGATCTTATTTAATGGGGAAATACTAGAGGCATAGCCACTAAAGTCAGGAAGAAGGCAAGGGTGCTCAACCTCTCCACTATTTTTAATACGCTAGGATGATTTTTAGCAAAGCAGTTAGACAAATACAAACAATTAGAGACATAAAAATTGGAAAAAATAAAGTAGTCTCTATTTTAGATTATATGATAATATATCTGGAACGGCAAAGAGAATCAACCTTAAAATGAATACAAACAAAAGAATTTAGAAGGGTGTATACTAAAATCTAGTTATAGAAATGATACCCGATTAGAAAAGGTAATGAAGAGAAGAACCCACATAAAATAGCAGTAAGAAAGTTAAAATAACTAGGTATAAAATTAGCAAGAAAATCAGTATGTGGAAGACTTTCAAACTTCCTAATAATGTAAAAGTATACTTGAATAAATAAAAGGTGGTATCCTTTGCTCTTGAATAAGGTGGCTCATTATTTTTTCTTCTACTTTCTGAGATTTACTTTTTTCTTTACTTTTCAAAGTCAAATGCTTATGTAATTAAAACATTTTCAGTTTTTCTTCTCTACATACATATTTACAAAACCATAAAACTTCCTCTTAAGATATATCTGTGTCTTATGAGGCATTTTTGTTCAGTTCTGTTTTATACATTTCATTATGATTTCTTCTTTGCTAATTAATTATCTACAGATATATCTTTTAGTTTTCAAAATATTTTTGTCATGACTTCTAATTTTATTTTACTGTGGTTAGAATATAATATCTACAATTTTGATTTTTTGGTATTTAACAATTAATTTGTTATTCACCAAATACCTATTTTTTTCAGACACTAGTGTAGGTTCTAATGATGTCATGGTGAAGAAGTAACCCTACTTCTTTGCCTTTATGGTACTTACTTCTATTGTGATATACATTTTCTCTTTAAAAAATATGTATATATAATTTGTGGTTTGGGCATTGTTCCTGTTTTGGTGTGGTCAAATATTATTGCAGAGTGCTCTTATTTTTGTCTTGGTTCCTCATGGTCACAGAGTGGCCTTGTCTAATGTCTCCTGGATGTCAGGGGGGTTCCTTTTCTCTTTTCTAATTCTCTAACTGATTCTAGTATCATGTTTTCTAAATCATAATCTTGTATACTTATCTCAACAATTTATGGTGTTTTTGAGGTTCAGTCTGTTATATTTTGTGATTTACTGGGGCTATTGCTAGCAATGTTTTATAAGCAAAGCAACTTTTATCTTTCAGATATTTACTTTAAGAAAATGTAATAGTGTTTTAGGATATTATTTTATTAAATCTTGGGGCTCAAATTTAGAAAGATTATATTATTCATTTTATTGCTTAAGTTATATTTTCCAAACTTTTTAGGCTAATGAATCTCCTTGCCAATATCTCCTTGCCAAGAGTCTCATACACTCAATAAAATTGGTTTTACTGGCTGGGCACGGTGGCTCATGCCTATACTCCCAGCACTTTGGGTGGCCAAGAGGGGCAGATCACCTGAGGCCAGGAGTTCAAAACCAGCCTGGCCAACATGGTGAAACCCCCATCTCTACTAAAAATACAAAAATTAGCCAGGTGTGGTGGCAGATGCCTGTAATCTCAGCTATTCAGGAGGCTGAGGCACAGAATCTCTTGAACCCAGGAGGTGGAGGTTGCAGTGAGCAAAGATCATGCCACTGCACTCCAGCCTGGGCAACAGAGTAAGACTCTGTCCTCTGTCTCAAAAAAAAAAAGAAGAAGAAGAAGAAGAAGAAAGAAAAGAAATTGGTTTCATTGTTCATCATGTTCTCTTGTATGTAAAAAAAATCAATTTGAAGTTAAAACATATCTTAGTACAGTCACATCTATTTTATTTTAAGAAATATTACTCAGGTATGTATTTAGTTTTGACATTTTCACTTTGCAAGTCATATATGCCATTTACTTCAAGTTAACATGTAAAAAACTCCATTTTTTGTCAAATTGATTTTAACATTTTTGTGTGTGTGATTTAATAACCAAGCATTTTTGTTATAGCTTCAAAAATAAATGTATATTGCTTTAATGAACTGATATTTGAAAACATTTGTGTTTTTACTGCGAAAACTACTAGCTGGTTTATTTTTGTTATTTTTTGTGTCTCATTGTAAGATGTTGAGATAAGTGATAAGGTCTCAGGATGCTCTGCAGGCTGAGGTTATCACCACCACTATATTTTCTTTCCTTACCAATGGTTTTTTGAAGTTATTAATACATCTTTATGCAGTGTATAAGAATTTTCATCAAAGGAATACTATTAATGTATTTCAAGAAAATCATCTTAAGGCAAATCTGTCAGAAATATATCATTATTTTAACATTGGCTATTTTTATCTTTCCTCTTATTTTTTTTTCCCTAACCAATGATAGGTTAAATTTACTGTCATTGGTAACAAAAAAATAGGAAGGATACAAATAATAATTGAGAATCATTTCACAGCAAAAGTTATCAGTATGGCTAGCACTGTTTAGCTTAATGACTGAGTCTTAAAGATGATCATATTATAATCATGATGTGTTCTCAAATTCTTCTGTTTTAAAGAAATAATATTTTATTAATCATCTTATTTATTGATTTAAAAATAAATATTAACCTTTTTAATGATGTGAATCTCTAGAATACCTTTATAATCTTCAGAGGGTTCATAAAACATCAGTTTAAAATATTGAATTCAGTCAAAGAGAAAATATGATTTGATAGAAGAAATTTGAAGCCACATTTCTCAAGTGCATAGGACTTAATCTTATCCCATTTCATGTTTTATTTCATCTTCATTTTCTATCTCATTTTTCTTTTCTTCCAATTTTCATACTTATTTTATATCATGTCATATATATTTATGTTCTTCCTCACTTCCTCTTTGAAATTAGGTGGAGGTTATTGGTAAGTGTTCATATTGAAGCAGAGTCTGTGTGCCATTTTTTTTTTAATGTAGAAAACCTATATTCAAGTTCTAGAAAAATTGGTATTCTAAATAAGGTTGTGGTATGTGGTATGATTTTACTTTATTAACATTAAACTTTATTTGAAGCAAGTTAAAATTAATGTTAGAATTAAGAAAATGATTGTTCTAATGTTTTCCAGCTGCTAATAGGTTATGAAAATGGTACTGTAGTATTCTGGGACTTGAAATCTAAAAGAGCAGAACTGAGAGTTTATTATGATGAGGTAAGTGATTTCCACCGAAATGTTTGAAAGAGTATTGTGATGTTATGCCTGTTTACTGCTTTTAAGCTTTGTACTTTACCAATATGTTTAGCCTTGGGAAGTTGCCTGATTCTGACCCAATGCTTCACACTGTCTTTTGGTATTTGTGTAAGTTCCATCTCTGGTTTTTCTCTTAAGAGGAAATTCTGCCCTGACTGCCTATTTTGGGGCCCTCTTGTGGCATCTTATATACTTTGCATTTGTTAATAGGTCCTGGCTTGTACTCTTACACACTTGGGTGCCTGTCACCTGTAGTATATCCCCAACTTTGTCTCAACTGCTTTTCCTTTCTCTAGGCTCCATGCTACGTTGTGCCTCATTGTCCTTAAAGTCTCTAAAGACACTATTCACACCTTCCTTAGAAAATTCCTTTTCAGAGGCAAAAGGTTCAAGTCAGTTTGAAAGGTCTTGTCTTCTAATACTTGTCTTCTTAGAATAAAGAAAAATTTTGTAAATAGTAATACTTAATAAGTGACCAGATCTTAATAAGTGACACTTATTAAATGACAAGATCTTGAAGTAAGTTTTATTGTACATAATTGAGACTTGAGTAAGCTTGCATTTAGGGGAAGCAACAAACTCCTATTCATCAAGGAATAATCTCCCAGTTGACACTTCAGTTGTTCAGATCTTAATTCCAGGCCATTCATTATTTTTCCATTCAGGAGAGGCTAACAAGAAGATGGTAAAACTGAGAGCAACAGATTAAAAGGGAAATTACCTTTTGTGCCTGTGGAAACAAAGGTGATCATCTGTGCTATTAATTCAATTTGAAAATGGTGGGAGGAGGAAGAGATAGGAGGAAAATATAGGTCAAAAATTTACATCCAGTAAAACCTACTCTTATATAGGAAAAGTGCCAAATAATTTAAGGCAGCAATGAAATAATTGGAAAATGAAAACCACACACACGTTAATTTTAGAACACTTCCTCATTTTATCACTGGAGGGATAAAAAAAGTCTCCAAATGAACCTGTAGTCACCGTAGAATACTTTACATGTTCTCTTCCATCCCCCTCATAGCAGTTAATTGTTTAAGTTTTGGTGCTTAAAGATATAAGCCTTCACCTATTTCATAAACTGTACAATTCATTTTCAGTGATTCTCATAGTGGTAAAAAAAGTTTAGAAAGAAAATAAAATGGCAGCTGGATAATTTTTTCATGATTGGTGAAAAATAATCTGATAAGTAATATCATTCAGTTATGTTTTTTATAATCAAATTCTTGAGCATCTTGAATCATAAGAAAAGAAGGTCCTAGTGAGCTAAGCTAGGATTTTCCTTTTGTTATACAAATCATAAAGATGGGGATGGATAGTGCTCCCTCTCCTCCCTCTCTCAACACTAGCAGCTAAATAAGAATATGAACACCATGGGAATATTTAGTCAGTTGGAATTAGAATAACCAGTTCAAAACGAAACCCAGAGGAAAATGCTGAATCATCTAGCTTTCCTATGGCCTTAAACAGTGTGGAAGAAACGTTTTGAGCCTTAAAAAGAGAGTAAAATTGCAGTGAAATTTTAAAATAAGGATTAGCAGCTGCCTAAGTGAGTTAGTACAGTACCACAATATATGTAATTTATACCTAGAAGTTTTTGACATCTGATATATGTATATAAATCTATCATCTTTATCTACTGTAATGCATCATTATATGCTCTATTGTTTTAATAGAGATAGTTAAATACTTCATTTCACTACCAAACTTTTCAGCCTCTCCTCAGCACTTTACCTCTCATATCTAGAAAACATGCTTAATACTTACCTGAAATAGTTTTTTATAAGTCACCAATGAGCTCTTCATTACTATACACAGTGACCTCTTCTTAGCCTTTACATCCCTCACTAAACCTGTGGCTTTACCTCAGTTTCTCCTCCTTAAAATAATTTATTCACTTGACTGTGTCTTTCCACTTCATTTATCATACCTCCTTTCTCCATAACTGATTTTTCCCTTACCTCTCTTTACATTATTGATATTCTTCAGGATACTATGTCTTTACCCTCATTTCTTCTCTCCCCAATTTATACTTTCTAATGTTTATATTCTCTTTTATCATTTCAAATATTACCTTTATGCTAAAAAAAAAGAACATCCATATATCTGTAGCCTTTACCTCCCTCCTGAACTGTAGATCTAAATATATAACAATATATTAGATAAATCCAACGAAATATCCCATTGGCACTGAATTTGTATTTAAATATCTAAACCTCCTTCTATGTTTTCTTCTGGTTTTTAAGTTTTGTTTAGTTAATTCCGCCTAGACCCCTCAAAGTAATATTTGTCTCTTCCATCAACATGTAGTATATGCAATCAGTTTCTGCAGTCTTTCTGATTCTGACTTTATATTCTCTTTTATTTCCTCTTTTCTCATTCCCACTTCCAATGTCCTATTTCAAGTTGTTATCTTTTGCCTGGATGACTATAAGAGCATTTTAACTAATCACAACCACTTTTCCTTTGATATCTTACCTCTTCAATATATCCTTCATTAACAAGATTATCATTTTAAAACAGATTATGGAATTCTCTACAACAGAATCTTTGAATAGCTCTCAATTGTCAACAATACAAAGTCCATATTGCTTGACATGAGATTTAAGGTCCTAGTGCTATCATTCCTCTTCAGTTAAATTTACAGCATCCTTCTACACATTCCCCACATTTCAGACATATTACTCACTATCTTCTATATATAACATTTATTTCTTATCTCTGAGCCTTTGTTCCTTCTAACTTCTCATCATGAACTGCCTTCTTTCCTCTTCTGTATATCAAAATTCTGTTAGGTCTTTAGCCTCTGTAAAACTATTTAGACAATTTAACTAGCCTCTTCATAAATAGCCATTGATGAATTGAGTTTTGTTTTGGAAATCCAAGATTATTTTCAGAAACAAATATACGAATTTTACTTTCACATTAACTGTAAATTTTTTCTTTCATTACGTCAATAATTCTTAAGTAATCTTTCACAAAGAAATCCCTCAGAGTTTGGCCTGAGGAAAATTTTTTAATTTCTTAAGAACTGCTGTATTTCCTTTTTTCCATATTGTTATCCAGTTTTTTTGGATTTCCTTCTTTCGTGTTTTAAAGAAACTCAGTCTCAGCCACTGAGTTGATAAAACTAGCTAGTATTTTATGTTTAAAATTCTGTTTTCTATCTCTTAAAATTCTTTTTAGATTGGTTGTATTAATTTTGTTTTTTTCAGTAAGCCCTCTGAGCTCCCCTCCCTTTTTTTGAGAAAAGAGTAGGGTACAATCTAATAAATAGAAATTGAATGTTTATCCATTAAGTTAGATCAAATGCTAGCTACTCAGTAATGCACTACATGAAACCCTGATCTCTAATAACAAGTTGGTTTTACATGCTTGTTTTTCTAAACAATAAATATTCTTCTTTAATAGTACTGACTTACTTTGGCTTTATTGTAACTATTATTTTTATATCTGTCCTTTCCAGTAGACAGAAATTCAGTGAAATAAGAAGGTTTAGGGCTGAGAGTGCCTTTTCTGCCTCCACCTTTGATGGCAAAACAGTTTGAGACAACTTTAAGTTAAATGAGGCTCATCAAAGTTAACATGTAGGGGAGGCAATAAGATGTGACTTTCCCTTGAACCACCTACAGAAGGGAGAAGAAATAAGCAGAGGAGAAGAGAAAGAAGTATTTTTCCCTCTAACTTCCTCCGCTGGACTCTAGCAAAAAAGAAATCTCTGCTTAGTAATGAAGGCCACAGAGTGAGAGAAACTCTCACAAGTCCAGGGTTTCATGTTGCTTTTTCCATTTAATCAATCTTATTTTCTTGATGATATGTTTAATAATTACTTTAACCATCAGTTATCTGCAACTCTAATAATACTGATTGCTTAGAACTTTTATCAGTTATGTACGTATAACTTAGTTTGGAACTTTTAGTTGTATGTGTCTATGTGTGACGCTTCAAACAATAAATATTATTAGTATTCACTTATATTAATCTTCTCTCTCTTGCTATTTTATAAGTGTCTTTAAGGAAAAGATGTTGTATGCTTCTTTTCTGCCTTTATATCTACTATAATTTTTCTCATAGTACTTAGTACTTTACCCAAGTTCTGCATATACTTTATTAATTTAGAAAGAATACCAAAGGTGTGGAAATGTGTGTGACATTAATTACTAATTCAGTCAGAAGATATTTATTGAGTACTTACTTTATGCTGGTCGCTATGCTAGCATTGGGAATAGAATAGCTTGGGAAAAAGGAATACAGTCAGCCCTCTGTATCCATAAATTCCTTATCCTTGGATTCAACTAACTATAATGGAAAATATTTTAAAAACAAAAACAATTTTAAAACAATATAATAATTTATAATAATACAAATAAAAAGACAGTATAGTATAACTACTTACATATCATTTACATTCTATTAGTAATCTAGGGATGATTTAAAGTATATGCGAGGATATTCATAGGTTGTATGCAAATAGTATGCTGTTTTATATCAGGGACTTGTGCATCTGTGGATTTTAGAATCTGAGGGAGTGTGGGAGTTCTCTAACTAATCCCCAATGGTTACCGAGGGATGGCTGTAATTACTTTTGAATCTTATGTGACTCAAAACTGCAGAGTTAATCTGAAAATATAAAAGAAAATTTAGACCTTTCTTGCTTTAAATTGATTTAAATAGTATATGCAAGAGGGCAATACAGTGCAATGATTGACAGTTTTTTCATAGTTAGACCTTGGTTTTGAGTTTTGTGACTTCAGCAGGTATCTCAGTCTCTCAAGACCTGTTTCACCATGTGTAAATTGGAAAATCGATACCCTTTTTTTATAGGATTAAATAAGATAATGTGTATAAAATGCTTGCCATGGGGTTTGGCACATAGAAAGCCTTCGGATGGTAGCTCTTAAATTATTTTTTTAGTTGGCTATGTTAGGAGGAAATAAGACTTCATCTTATCAGAAATTACATTCTGATATGGGTCAGGAAAAAATATGTTTTTAAAGTGTTATTAGTATAATAATTTTATATCAGAATAGTCTTTCTTTGGAATATAGAATGATATAACTTATCTACTTTTTCCCCCTCTACTTGTTTTTAATTGTTATTTTATTAGGCTATTCATTCAATTGATTGGCATCATGAGGGCAAACAGTTCATGTGCAGCCATTCAGATGGTAGTTTGACTTTATGGAACCTGAAAAGCCCAAGTCGCCCTTTCCAGACCACAATTCCACATGGTAAGATGTATGCTTTCAAAAGAAATAAACACTGACTACTCAGTGCCTTGACTTGAAGTAAGATAGATGGTATTCATGTGTTTGGTAGAAAAAGGTAATAGGACATAGCTTCTGGTTCTAAATACCCCTTTTATGCCACCTACAGATCCCTACATTGTACCCCAAACTTTCCATACTTCCCTTCTTCCTGCCAACCCACATCCCTGCTTTGTAAGCTGTACTTATATAGTGTCCCAGCCAAAAGTCGGATAATGGATGGTTGATATATCTGAGGCAGAGGAGATAATACAGGAAATTTTGTTGCTTTTAAGGGTTGAGGAGCCAGTGAGAGAATTGCACTATTTAGATCTGATTTTCAGACTTAATTCCTATACTGCTTTATAGTCTATTGCTTTCTAGATTCTCTACTTGTTTCCATTTCTGCCATTTGATTCCACTAAGTTATGAAGACTGTGGTTTTAATTTTAGGTTTTACTTTTCTTTTTGGGTTCCACATTGAAAAGAGCATTTTAATCCTAAGTGAGGATTTTAATCTTAATCAAGAATTTATATTGGAGCTGTATACCTACCGGGGAAGAATAAAAAATTCAAATATATAAATATGTATAATTCAGATGACTAAATTATTTGATGATATTGGTGATTATCTGAGTTCTGTGTTTACCTCATACCGTTGATTATTTGTAATAATAGATATGTCAGAACCTAACAGTTGATCAAACATATTCTATTTTACAGTTTCTGAGCATTTGTTATCATGTCACATTTGGAAAATAGTGGTATGTTTTCTGTAATGGGTGACCCATAGATCACAAGCATTCTTAGAATTATTTCGTGATGTGTCTCTGCTATTTTTTTGTACCATGATCACTTGCTCCATCAGTAAATGATTAAATTATTGCAACATTCTTCCAGGATGTAAATGTTTTAGCCTTTAGCTGGTTTACTTAGAGATTACTTTACATTTCAATGCTTACTTAGAGATGCTTTATTTAGAGATTGCCATTACAGAAAACTTGGATAGATATTAGCCATACATACCAATCAGGATTAACTATTTATTTATACGAGAGGCAACAGATTCTCTCCACACACCCCTAGTTAACCCCCAATTCTCATGCCTTTTATTTGTATAAGTGTAATATGAGTTAGTTATAAATTTTCTACTTACTTCCTTATGTTCTTCTCAAATATCAGTTTCTATTAGTTCTTTTGGCTAGACTGGACATTTGATACTTTCATTTTTTTACCATATCCATATTTATTTCATGAGTTTTGATTGTTTTCTATTATTCTGGTTTTCTGTTGAAATAAAGTTCTATTTACAGGTTGTTCAACACATCAGCCTTGATGTCTTTTATAATATGTAAATCAGATTATGTTCCTGTTGCCTCACAATAACATAAGCACCAGTGATTTTGATAATAGAGGCATTTATTGTCATATCTGTTCACATTCTTTGGGTTTATATTTTTTCCTTTTGTTTTAGCCATTTTTCTAAAATAAAACTTTTCTCTAAGTACCATTTTAGATATATCCTACAAGTTTTTAAATGTAATATTAATCATATATAATTTTCATTAATATTTAGTTTGAGATATTTTCTATAATTCCTATTATAATTCTCCTTTGACCCCCATTAGTTATTTAGACATGTGCTTTCTAATTTCTAAACATTTTCATATTTATTATTTGTGTTATTATTATTAATAAAAGATGGGTCTTGCTATGTTGCCTAGGCTGATCCTAAGCTTTTGGAGGCCTCAAGTGATCCTCCCTCTGTGACCTCACAAAGTGCTAGAATTACAGGCGTAAGCAACCACACCCAGCCTTAATTTCTTAGCATGTTTTTTTATGATGGATTTTGAAATTGTAGCCAGAGAATATGACATAACTAGTTCTACAAAATTTACTGAGATTTGCTTTATAATCAGTGCAGAGCCAATTACCATAGCATTCTAAGTGTGCTTGGGAAGAATGTACATTTTCTAATTGTTACATAAAGGTCAAACTTGAAATTGTGTTTTTCATTTTGTATGGTTTAAATCTTTGCTAATTTTTTGTTTTGATATTTCAATTCTTAGAGAAGCGAGTTAACATTTCTCTTATAATGAATTTTCCTTAGTAATTCTGTTCATTTCTGTTTTACTTTAAAAAACAAATAGGTTAAGGTAGTTGATGGTGTTTTTCAGATTCCCTGTAATTGAACTGATACTTGTCTAGTGCTATCAATTGCTGAGAGAATGGTATTAAATTTCCTAATATGATTATAGAAGTGCATGCTTCTCAGTTTAATTCTGCCCATTTTTGCTTTATGTATTTTGAGGATCTATTATTAGGCATCCATTACATATCCTATAAAGAGCATAGCCCACCTTTTGTATACACAGGTTCTTCACCCATAGATTCAACAAAACCAAAGATCAAAAGTATTCTGAGAAGAAACAATTAAAAATAGAAAAATTTAAAATAAAAGAAATAAAAAGAAACAATACAGTGTTAAAACTACTTGTGTAGTGTCACACTGTATTGCGTATAAGTAATCTAGATATGATTTAAAGTATACAGGAGGATGTATGTAGGTTATATGCAAATATTATGCCATGTTATATAACAGACTTAAGCATCTGTGGATTTGGGTATAGGAGGGGGAGTCCTGGAATCAGTAGATACTGGGAATAACCATAGTTGAGTCTTGTGCTTTTATCTAGTCACAGAGTTCAGTCTATTAATATTAAATGTAATTACTGATGAGATTGAATTTTAGCCTACCACTTCATTATCTGTTTGGTGGGTCCTGTCATATTTTTCCCTCTTTTCTCTTTTTGCCTTCTTGGGGGTTATTTCAATTTAATTTAATTGAAATTTTAATTTAAATATTATAATTTCATTTCTATTATAATTTCATTTTAATTTAAATATTAATCTAAGCACTTTATTTTCACATATTTTTTATTGGTTGCTCCAGGGATTACAATATACTTCCTTAACTATTCAAAGCCTATTAGAGCGAACATTGTGACACTTCACATAAAATGTGCAAGTCTTGTAACCATATAGATCTATTTCTCTTCCCCTACTGTCCTTTATGCTACAGTTATCATATAGTACATCCAAATATATTGTTATAATTTTTGGTTTAAATAGTCACATGTCTTTTTTTTAATTAAGAGGAAAAATAGTCTTTTGAATTTTCTTTGCTATTTGTAATTTGCATTTGTTCCTGAAGATACAAGAACATTATTTAATTTCTCTTTTTTTAAAATTTTTTTATTTTATTATTATTATTATTATATTTTAAGTTCTAGGGTACATGTGCATAACGTGCAGGTTTGTTACATATGTATACTTGTGCCATGTTGGTGTGCTGCACCCATCAACTCGTCAGCACCCATCAACTCGTTTTAGGCCTAGTGGAAATGAATTCATGTAGCTTCCTTTATCTGGAAGTTCATTTTTGTTTTGTTTTGCCTTTTTTTTTTCTTTTTTGGAGGCCATTTTTTTGGATTTAGATTCCTGAACTGAGAGTTTGTGTGAGCATGTGTGTTTTGGTTTTAAGGTGATGAACACTTTATATGATCTTCTGCCTTCCATAATTTCTGAATGAGGAATCTGTAGTAGCTTGAATTTTGCTTCCTCTTTATATAATGTGTCTCTTTTCTCCAATTGCTTTCAAAATTTTGCGGGGTATCTTTTATTTTCAGCAATTTGACTACTTTCTGTCTAGGCTTGGTTTCTTCAAGTTCATTCTGTTAAGAGTTCTACCAAGTTTCTCATATATATTATATGTGTGTGTGTATATATATGATATATAATATGCTGGGTCATCAGCTGTTTTACTCAAGATTAGCACTGTTGATGGCATTGTTCTTATAGCTGATTGCTGCTGTTACTGCAGACATCGATTTTTCCTGTTCAGTGATTTCAAATATGTATTTATGGTTTCAAATGTGTATTTTTCAGTTGCAGTGCTACCAGTTACACATGCATACATACACACATACATATACAACACATATCTACATATATGATATTAAACCAAATCCTATCAAATACTTAAATAGCGAAAATTTTGCTCAGAAGCAGGACAGGGGTGTCCACAATTACCACTTTTATTTAATATTTTCCTGGAAATGCCAGCCAATATTATTAGACTTGAAAATGAAATATAATATTTAAAAGTTTAGAAAGAGTATTCAAAATTTTAGTTACTTTTTCATAATGCAATTAGACAACACAAAACAAAAATGAATTAGGAAAACTATTACATGCAACAGTGGAATTCTGTACACAAAACAAACAAAATATAATGGGTGAATAGAACCATTTTAGATCACAGCACCCACAAGAATACATGGGAATAAGCCTTAACATACATGTGAAGTATTATTTCTATACGGAACATACAACAGAAAACTTGAATAAATTAAAAACATACCATATGTATGCATAGTAAATTCAATATTATGAAGACGTTGATTTGCCACATATTACTTTGTAAATTCAGTTTGTCCCCAAGAAAAATAATTACAGGGTTTTCCCTGACAAAAACGAGCAACGGGGAATGGATTCCCTATTTAATAAATGGTGCTGGAAAAACTGGCTAGCGATATGTAGAAAACTGAACAGGACCCCTTCCTTATACCTTATATAAAAATCAACTCAAGGTGGATTAAAGACTTAAACGTAAGACCTAAAACCATAAAAACCCTAGAAGAAAACCTAGGCACTACCATTTAGGACATAGGCATAGGCAAAGACTTCATGACTAAAACAACAAAAGCAATGGCAACAAAAGCCAAAATTGACAAATGGGATCTAATTAAACTAAAGAGCTTCTGCACAGCAAAAGAAACT
>NW_012100654.1:6027739-6046863 GCF_000951045.1 Mandrillus leucophaeus | reverse complement strand
CAACCATTGTGGAAGACAGTGTGGCGATTCCTCAAGGATCTAGAACCAGAAATACCATTTGACCCAGCAATCCCATTACTAGGTATATACCCAAAGGATTATAAATCATTCTACTATAAAGACACGTGGACACGTATGTTTATTGCAGCACTATTCACAATAGCAAAGTCTTGGAAACAACCCAAATGCCCATCAATGATAGACTGCAGTAAGAAAATGTGGCACATATACACCATGGAACACTTTGCAGCCATAAAAAAAGAATGAGTTCATGTTCTTTGCAGGGACATGGATGAAGCTGGAAACCATCATTCTCAGCAAATTAACACAGGAACAGAAAACCAAACACTGCATGTTCTCACTCATAAGTGGGAGTTGAACAATGAGAACACATGGACACAGGGAGGGAAACATCACACACTAGGGTCTGTCGGGGGATGGGGGCAAGAAGAGGGAGAGCATTAGGACAAATACCTAATGTATGTGGGACTTAAAACCTAGATGATGGGTTGATGGGTGCAGCAAACCACCATGGAACATGTATACCTATGTAACAAACCTGCACTTTCTGCACATGCATCCCAGAACTTAAAGTTTAATAACTAATAAAAAAAAGAAAAATAATCACAGGGTTTTTAAAATTAGATGAGCAAATATGTAGCTAAGATAAACACAATAGGAAAATTATTTAAACAAGGAGTAATGGTTAATTACAGGCAGTTTGGAAGGTTTGGTGCCCTGAATGATTCTTACTGAAATAAATAAAATGGTGAATATATCAGGTTTTTTTTTTTTTATTTTAAATGTCATTGAGATGGTAAGCATGAAAATAAGGAATCTAAAGACTCCAAAAGAGAATGTTAAACTAGAAACTCTGAGAGATAAGTGACAATAGATTTTGTTCTAAATTATCTGCTATACTTTGGAGAGCTTCAACTTCATTCTTTAAAAAACAGGTTTATTGAGATATAGTTCACAACAGCAACTTAAAATATAAGCTTCAATGATTTTTTAATATATTCATAGTTGTGCAATCAACACAATTATTTTAATCATTTAATAAATTTAGAACATTTTCATCACTCCCCCGAAAAACCCCATACCCACTAGCAGTTCATTTCCATCCCCACTCCTTCAGCCCTAGGTAATCACTAATCTTTTTCTATCTCTCTATAACTCCATTAAAAAATGAGTGAAAGACCTGAATATACATTTATCCAAAGAACACATGAAAATGGCCAACACATATGTAAAAAGGTGCCCAGCATCATTTATCATCAAGGAAATGCCATTCAAAACCACTATGAGAACTCATCTCACACCTATTAGGATGACTGTTACCAAAAAGTCAAGAGATAACAAATGTTGGCAGGTATATAGAGAAAAGGGAATCTTTGTAAACTATTGGTGGGAATGTAGATTGTACAGTCATTATGGAAAACTAGTAGAGTATGGAGATTCCTAAAGAAATTAAAAATAGAACTAAGATAAAAACCCAGCAGTCTCTCTTATGGGTATGTACCCAAAGGAAATGAAAGCGCTACCTTATAAAGTTATCTGCACTCCCATGTTCATGACAATATTCACAATAGCCAAGATATGGAAACAACCTAAATATCTGTTGACTGATGCATGGATAAAGAAACCAAGCTATTTAAATACAATGTAACATTATGCAGCCTTAAAAAAGAAAGACATCCTGTCATTTGCCACAAGGTAGCTGAACCTGGAGGACATTATGCTAAGTGAAATAAGCTAGACACAGAAGGAAAAGTATTGCATTGTCTCACATGTGAAATTTGTTTAAAAAAGTCAAATATACTGAGATAGAGAATAAAACAGTGGTTACCAGGGGCAGGAGGGCTTGAGGGAGAAAACAGGGAGATGTAGGTCAGAGGATACAAAGTAGCAGATATATAGATAAATAAGTTGAAATCTAATCCACAGCATAAGGACTAAAGTTAATATAATTGTATTTGAGAGTTCTGCTAAGAATTTTAGCTGCTTTTGCCACCAAGAAAAGGGTTAAATATGTGAGATGATGGATATGTTAATTTGCCTTACTACAGTAACATGTTTATCATCTATGTACATTCCATAACATCATGTTGTATACCTTAAATATATACGATAAAATTTATTTTTAAAAACCAAGTGTTTCAGCTCCAGGTAAGGTTTAAAAAAAAAAGTGTACGCCTTAAAAGTTTGGAAGTTCCTTTAGTTTGTATATGAATGTTTTTTCATCTTTTGCTAATCTCTAAATGCCTCCATTTCACCCACAGTATTGAAAGATGTTTTATCTGCATATATGTAATTCTGCATTGGGAACTATTTTCCCTCAGCACTATGATGATATTATACAACGTTTGCCAGGCTACCATTTTATTGTTGGAAGTATTCAGTCATATAATTTTCATTCTTTTGTGGTGATTCATCCTTTCTGTGACTTCTATTACAATTTTATCCATACTTTGATGTTTTATGATTTCATTAAAGTGTGTCTAGTTTGGACATCTCATTCCTTATCCTGCTTTTGTTGTAGGAAAAACTGGTTCTTATCACACGACCATGAAATATTAGGCTCGCAGACACTTTGAAGGGTGAGAAGAGCAGGGTTTATTGGGTGAAAAGGAAAAAAAGGGAAGCAAGGACTCTCAGCAAAGTGAGAGTCCTGCTAATAGACTTCCTGTCTCACAGATTGAATCCCAGGTTACTACCCCCAAACAGAAGAGGTCAGGCACCTCCCCACTGCAAATGGTGTGAACTTCCTGAGGCTCCATCCCAGTGGGCATTCCTCCCAGTGTGCAGGCCGGTTGGAGATTCTCCAGGGACCCCTTTATACTTGGCTTGTCTCATTTTGGAATACATTGGGGGTTTTTGATCTATAGATTTATATTTTTTTATTTGTCATGAAAAGTTACTGTTATGTATTCTTTAAATATTGCCCCTGTTCCGTTCTATCCTCTTCTCAAATGTATTTTAGACATATTAAGCTTTTCTTTTTTATTTTTTGGAGATAGGGTCTGGCTATGTCACCCAGGCTAGAGTAAAGTGGTGTGATCCCAGCTCACTGCAACCTCTGCCTCTTGGGCTGAAGTGATCCTCCCACCTCAGCCTCCTGAGTAGCTGGGACTACAGGTGTGTGCCACCACACCCAGCTAATTTTTGTATTTTTTGTAGACACAGATTTTCACATGTTGCCTGGGCTGGTCTCAAATTCTTGGGCTCAAAAAATCCTCCAACATCAGTCTCCCAAAGTGCTGGGATTACAGGCATGAGCCACCATTCCTGGCTTTCATATATTTCAATATAATTTTTTTTCTGTCTCCTTGCTTTTCTGTACTGCATTCTGAGTAATTTTTTTCAGATATAACTTCTTTCACTAATTTTCTCTTCAACTATGTATATTCTGCTTTTTGTGAAATAAATTTTCTTAATTTCTATAATTAGTTTTTATTTCTAAAGTTAATTTTGCAGATTAGAATTTTACATATTCATAATTTACAAATCTAATAATCTTTTGGTCTTTGGGATAATATCCTTTATTTCTTTAATCGTTACATACACATGTCTTCTATATTCTGGGTCTAACTATTCTAATGTCCATAGTTATTGGAAGTATAAAGCTGTTTATTGTTTCTGCTGATTTTTATCATAGTGTCTAACTTCCTTTTAGTGTAATGATATTGGGTTGAAAGCTCATTGCTCAATATTAATACGTTGAGTAGGATTAAATTGAGGATTTTGAAAGCTTTTTTTTCAAAGAGAGTCTTCTGTTGCTTCTCTGACTTACTTTGAGATGAAACAAAACACAATATCTGCAACTTACTCTCAGCTCAGAAGTGAAATAATAGCATATAAAGAGAAAGAATATGATAAGGCAATTGTGAAAATAAACAACTAGAGAACTTGGGTAAATGGCATAGAAGAGATTTTTTTAGTAAATTTTCCTTAATTCTATATCAAAATAAAACTGTTCAGTAAAAAAATGAAGGAGCCTAAAAATATGCCAGACTAGGATTAGCAGTCTTTGGAGGATACCATTTCTGAAATAAAGGAGGATATGACTCTTGGAGGCCAAGTGGTAAAGAGAAACAAAGAAGCAAGCATTGATAATAGAGGGCCCTCCAGAAACAAAAGAAAATTACAAAATCAAAATACATATCAACACCTCCACACACACATAAATGAAGTACAATGAATAAAACTGTACTTTGCCAAAATAAGAAGTTGCTCTAAATCTAAGAAATATACAAAGCTAACCTAACTGCTATGTGTTAATTCTGGTCCACAAAGAATACACACTTCAAATTAACAACTGTTGGAATCCATCCTCATTAAAAGATGTTATAAAAGAAAAAAGTAAATAGAGAGTAAAGATATTTTAACTGCTAAAAATTATCATCAAAAACAACCACAGGTAGTTTGGGTTTCACCTTCTAGATGTAGACCTGGAAAGAGTATAGCTCCCACTTTAGGGAAGTGGTGTCTGCCATTTCTGAGGCTTAAATAGGCTGTTTTCCCCTCACAATGTAAACAAAACCACCAAGAAGTTCAAACTGGGTGGAGCCCTCCTTAGCTCAGCAAAGCCACTAAAGCCAGACTGCCTCTCTAGATTCCTTCTCTCTAGGCAGGGCATCTCTGAAAAAAAAAAAAAAAAGGCAATAGCTCCAGTCAGGGGCTTACAGATAAAACCCCCATCTCCCTGGGAGAGAGCACCTGGGGGAAGGGGAGGCTGTGGGTGCAGCTTCAGCAGACTTAAATGTCCCTGCCTTCTGACTCTGAAGAAAGCAGCGGATCTCCCAGCACAGCATTCAAGCTCTGCTATGGGTCAGATAGACTCCTCAAGTGGGTCCCTGATCCCCATGCCTCCTGACTTAGAGATACCTCCCAGCAGGGGACAACAGACAACTCATACAGGAGAGCTCTGGCTGGCATCTGGCAGGTGCCCCTCTGGGACGAGCTTCCAGAAGAAGGAACAGGCAGCAATCTTTGCTGTTCTGCAGCCACCACTGGTGATACCCAGGCAAACAGGGTCTGGAGTGGACCTCCAGCAAACTCTTGCAGACCTGGAGAAAAGGGCCCTGACTGTTAGAAAGAAAACGGACAAACAGAAAGGAAGAGCATCAACATCAACAAAAAGGACGTACACTGAGAAACCCCATCTGAAGGTCACCAACATCAAAGACCAAAGGTAGATAAATCCACGAAGATGGGGAAAAACCAGCACAAAAAGGCTGAAAATTCCAAAAACTAGAATGCCTTTTCTCCTCCAAATGATCACAATGCCTTACCAGCAAGAAAACAAAACTAGACGGAGAATACATTTGACAAACTGACAGAAGTAGGCTTCAGAAGGTGAGTAATAACAAACTCCTCCGAGCTAAAGGAGCACATTCTAACCCAATGCAAGGAAGCTAAGAACCTTGAAAAAATGTTAGAAGAATTGCTAACTAGAATAACCAGTTTAGAGAGAACATAAATGACCTGATGGAGCTGAAAAACACAGCACAAGAACTTCATAAAGCATACACAAGTATAAATAGCTGAACTGATCAAGCAGAAGACAGGATATCAGAGATTGAAGATCAACTTAATGAAATAAAGCATGAAGACAAGATTAGAGAAAAAATAATGAGAAGGAATGAACAAAGCCTCCAAGAAATATGGGACTATGTGAAAAGACCAAACCTATATTTGATTGGTGTACCTGAAAGTGAAGGAGAGAATGGAGCCAAGTTGGAAAACACTCTTCAGGATATTATCCAGGAAAACTTCCACAACCTAGCAAGAAAGGCCAACATTCAAATTCAGGAAATACAGAGAACACCACAAAGATTCTCCTCGAGAAGAGCAACCACAAGACACAATTGTCAGATTTACCAAGGTTGAAATGAAGGAAAAATTGTTAAGGACAGCCAGAGAGAAAGGTCGGATTACCCACAAAGGGAAGCCCATTAGACTAACAGCAGATCTCTCTGCAGAAACCATACAAGCCAGAAGAGAGTGGGGACCAATATGTAATATTCTTAAATAAAAGAATTTTCAACCTAGAATTTCATATCCAGCCAAACTAAGCTTCATAAGCAAAGGAGAAATAAAATCATTTATAGACAAACATATGCTGAAAGATACTGTCCCCACTAGACCTGCCTTACAAGTGCTCCTGAAGGAAGCACTAAACATGGAAAGGAACAATCGGTACCAGCCACTGCAAAAACATACCAAATTGTAAGGACCATCAACACTCTGAAGAAACTGCATCAACTAATTGGCAAAATAACCAGCTAGCATCATAAAGACAGGATCAAATTCACATGTAACAATATTAACCTTAAATATAAATTGCCTAAATGCCCCAATTAAAAGACACAGACTGGCAAATTGGATAAAGAGTCAAGACGTATCAGTGTGCTGTATTCAGGACACCCATCTCAGGTGCAAAGACATATATAGGTTCAAAATAAAGGGATGGAGGAATATTTACCAAGCAAATGGAAAGCAGAAAAAGCAAGAGTTGCAATCCTAGTCTCTGGTAAAACAGACTTTAAACCAACAAAGATCAAAAGACACAAAGAAGGGCATTACATAATGGTAAAGGGATCAATGCAACAAGAAGAGCTAATGATCCTAAATATATATCCAACCAATACAGGAGCACCCAGATTCATAAAGCAAGTTCTTAGAGACATACAATGAGTCTTAGACCCCCACACAATAATACTGGGAGACTTCAACACTCTACTGTCAACAATAGACAGATCCACGAGACAGGAAATTAACAAAGATATTAAGGACTTGAACTCAGCTCCAGACCACGTGGACCTAGTTAGGTCACCAACCTATATATATGCAACCAATACAGGAGCACCCAGATTCATAAAGCAAGTCCTTAGAGACTTACAAAGAGACTTAGACTCCCATACAATAATAATGGGAGACTTCAACACTCTACTGTCAACATTAGACAGATCCATGAGACAGGAAATTAACAAGGATATCCAGGACTTGAACTCAACTCTGGACCACATGAACCTAATAGACATCTACAGAACTCTCCACCCCAAATAAACAGAATATACATTCTTCTCAACACCACATCGCATTTATTCTAAAATTGACCACATAATTGGAAGTAAAACACTCCTCAGCAAATGCAAAAGAACAGATATCATAACAGTCTCTCAGACCACAGTGCAATCAAATTGGAACTCAGGATTAAGAAACTCACTCAATACTGCACAACTACTTGGAAACTTAACAACGTGCTCCTGACTACTAAGTAAATAATGAAATTAAGGCAGAAATAAATAAGTTATTTGAAACCAATAAGAACAAAGACACAATGTACCAGAATCTCTGGAACACAGCTAAAGCAGTGTTTAGAGGGAAATTTATAGCACTAAATGCCCATAGGAGAAAGTGGGAAAGATCTAAAACTGATACCCTAACATCACAATAAAAAGAACTAGAGAAGCAAGAGGAAACAAATTCAAAAGCTAGCAGAAGACAAGAAATAACTAAGATGAGAGCAGAACTGAAGGAGCTAGAGACAGAAAAACCCATCAAAAAATCAGTGAATCTAGGAGCTGGTTTTTTGAAAAGATCAACAGAATAGATAGACCACTAGTCAGACTAATAAAGAAGAATAGATAGAAGAATCAAATAGACACAATAAAAAATGATAAAGTGGATATCATCACTGATCCCACAGAGATACAAACTACCATCAGAGAATACTATAAACACGTCTATGCAAATAAACTAGAAAATCTAGAAGAAATGGATAAATTCCTGGACACATATACCCTCCCAAGACTAAACCAGGAAGAAGTTCAATCCCTGAACAGACCAATTATAAGTTCTAAAATTGAGGCAGTAATTATTAACCTATCAACCAAAAAAAGCCGAGGACCAGATGGATTCACAGCCAAATTCTACCAAAGAGGAGCTGGTACCATTCCTTCTGAAACTATTTCAAACAATAGAAAAAGAGGGACTCCTCCCTAACTCATTTTATGAGGCCAGCATCATCCTGATACCAGAACCTGGCAGATACACAACAAAAAAAGAAAATTTCAGGCCAATGTCCCTGATGAACATTGATGTGAAAATCCTCAGTAAAATACTGGCAGACCAAATCCAGCAGTACACCAACAAGCTTATACACCACGATCAAGTTGGCTTCATCCCTGGGATGCAAGGCTGGTTCAACATATGCAAATCAATAAATGTAAACCATCACATAAGCAGAACCAACGACAACAACCACATGATTACTTCAATAGATGCAGAAAAGGCCTTCTATGCAGAAGAGGCCTCTGATAAACACCCCTTCAGACTAAAAACTCTTAATAAACTAGGAATTGATGGAACATAACTTAAAATAATAAGAACTATTTATGACAAAACCACAGCCAATATCATACTGAATGGGCAAAAGCTGGAAGCATTTCCTTTGAAAACAGGCATCAGACAAGGATGGCATCTCTCACCACTTCTATTCAACACAGTATTGGAAGTTCTGACTGGGGCAATCAGGCAATAGAAAGAAATAAAGGGTATTCAAATAGGAAGAGAGGAAGTCATATTGTCTCTGTTACATGTGATATGATTTTATATTTAGAAAACCCTATCGTCTCAGCCCAAAATCTCTTTAAGCTGATAAGCAACTTAAGCAAAGTCTCAGGATACAAAATCAATGTGCAAAAGTCACAAGCATTCCTATATACCAATAATAGACAGAGCCAAGTCATGAGTGAACTCTCATTCACAATTGCTACAAAGAGAATAAAATACCTAGGAATACAATTTACAAGGAATATGTAGGACCTCTTCAAGCAGAACTACAAACCACTGCTCACGGAGATAAGAGAGAACACGAACAAATGGAAAAGCATTCCATGCTCATGGATAGGAAGAATCAATATCGGGAAAATGGCCATATTGCCCAAAGTAATTTACAGACTGAATGCTATCCCCCTCAAGCTACCATTGACTTTCTTCCTAGAATTAGAAAAAACTACTTTAAATTTCATATGGAACCAAAAAAGAGCCCGTATAGCCAAGACAACCCTAAGCAAAAAGAACAAAGCTGGAAGCATTACACTACTTGACTTCAAACTATACTACATGGCTACAGCATGGTACTGGTACCAAAACAGAGATATAGACCAATGGAACAGAACCAAGGCCTCATAAATAGCACCACACATCTACAACCATCTGATCTTTGACAAAGCTGACAAAAACAAGCAATGGGGAAAGGATTCCCTATTTAATAAATGGTGTTGCGAAAACTAGCTAGCCACATGCAGCTAACTGAAACTAGACCCGTTCCTTACACCTTATACAAAAATTAACTCAAGATGGATTAAAGACCTAAATGTAAAACCTAAAACCATAAAAACCCTAGAAGAAACATACCATTCAGGACATAGGCATGGGCAAAATTTCACGACTAAAACACCAAAAGCAATGGCAACAAAAGGCAAAATTGACAAATGGGATCTAATTAAACTAAAGAGCTTCTGCACAGCAAAAGAAACTATCATCAGCGTGAACAGGCAACCTACAGAATGGGAGAAAATTTTTGCAATCTACCTATCTGACAAAGGGCTAATATCCAGAATCTACAAGGAACTTAAACAAGTTTACAAGAAAAAAACACACAACCACATCAAAAAGTGGACAAATGGTATGTACAGGTACTTCTCAAAAGAAGACATTTATGCAGCCAAAAAATATATTATAAAAAGCTCATCATTACTGGTCATTAGATAAATGCAAGTCAAAACCACAATGAGATACCATCTCACGCCAGTTAGAATGGCAATCATTAAAAAGTCAGGAAACAACAGATGCTGGAGAGGATGTGGAGAAATAGGAATGCTTTTATACTGTTTGTGGGAGTGTAAATTAGTTCAACCATTGTGGAAACACTATGGTGATTCCTCAAGGATCTAGAACTAGAAATACCATTTGACCCAGCTATCCCATTACTGGCTATATACCCAAAGGATTTTAAATCATTCTACTGTAAAGACACATGCACACATATGTTTATTGTGGCACTATTCACAATAGCAAAAACTTGGAACCAACCCAAATGTCCATCAATGATAGACCGGATAAAGAAATTGTGGCACATACACACCACGGAGTACTATGCAGCCATGAAAAAGGATGAGTTCATGTACTTTGCAAGGACATGGATAAAGCTGGAAACCATCATTCTCGGTAAACTAACACAAGAAGAGAAAACCAAGCACCGCATGTTCTCACTCATAATTGGGAGTTGAACTGTGAGAATGCGTGGATACAGGGAGGGGAACATCACACAGTGGGACCTGTCAGGGGATGGGGAGCTAGCGGAGGGATAGCATTAGGAGAAATACCTAATGTAGATCACAGGTTAATGGGTGCTGCAAACCACCATGGCACATGTATACCTATGTAACAAACCTGCATGCTCTGCACATTTGCCCCAGAACGTAAAGTATAATAATAATAATAATAATAATATTAATAATAATAAAAGAATAGTGCTCCCACTTTAGCAACAACAAGAAAAAGCTAGACAAACTTTCAATTAACAACTTTTATTAAACTTATTAGAGAACTCAGGTTGTAGGGCAAACAACTATAGTTTACTCTTCAACAACATGGGTGTGAGGGGCACCAACTCCCCACCAATGCAATAAAAAATCTGTGTATAAGTTTTGACTCTCCAAAAACTTAACAACTAATGCCTACTGTTGACCAGAAGCTTTACAAGTAACATAATCGATTAACAACTATTTTTTATATTATATGTATTATATACTGTATTCTTACAATAAAGTAACTTAGAGGAAAGGAAGTGTTATTAAGAAAATCATAAGGAAGAGAAAATACATTTAGAATAGGTACTGTATTTATCAGTATCATAAGTTTGTGTTATTTGTTTACAAGATGAATCATGTCTGAAATGGTGGACAACTGCAGCTGCAGACCTTGACTTCTAATATATACCATGCAATTCAGCTTTTTCTCATAATGTCATGATTTTTTTTCTGCTTGTTAGGAACATTTCCAGCATCACTAGTGGCACTTTGTGTGGGTTCCATGATGCGATTTAAGGTTTTTGATATTGCATTAAACACGATGAAAAATATGTAAGGACCAGAGAGATCACTTTTTACTGCAATAAGCAATATGCTGGAGAGATGAACTGCTCATACTGAGACGACTAGTGTCACATGGCATTTTAAGCAGATATTTGCAACAGTTGAGCTTGCTGCAATAGCAATAAGAGGTAGCTTTGAAATTATTTCAGAGTTCTAGTATGGATTATAATTAATATACAGTTATGGTTTAATACTACATCTTTACAGTTTCTTGCATTTCTCTTGACTGCAAATGGCACCTGTACATTCTATAAATATTTGTGTATATAAGTTTTAATATATTTTAACTTTTATGATTTGTATACATTTTATGGTAGTAAATGATAATACAGACTAGTATCTATATATTTTCTACATATTCATGACTTAGCTTTTCCTTAGTTTTTTCTGATATTTCTAGGCTAAAGCTGTTTGCATGATTTTTCAGATTGTCTTAAATCTCCAAAAACTTCCAATATATGTCTTGAAAAAAGTTTATGCATAAGTTGACCCATGCAGTCTAAACCCATGTTACTGAAGGGTCAACTGTAATGTGAAATCTGGGGAAAGAAAGGTGCATTTGGGGAGAAATAAGACTTGAATCTTTGCTTGCTTAGGGCAGACACCCTTGGAGGCCACTAAAGCCAATAGAAAGATTTTGCAAAACTTTTTAAATGAATTTCTGAAGGTTGAATATGGACTAATATGAAGGTATAAAGCCCCCTGGGGCTACAGACAAGGTCTTTGTACCCTCTTTCAGCATTTTCCTCCATGACCTTACTAACCAACCACAGGGAAAATCAGAGTGAATCCAGAGAAAGCTTCCTTCAGGGTTCTTGCTAGAGAAAGGAAACAGCAGCCAAAGCCAAATGTCCTCTATTTATTTTATTGACAAAAGACTGTAGAGGAAGAAGAGTAACAAAACTGTCAATTTAGGGCGCTGGATGAAATTCACTGAGCTGGGGAAAGGGAACAGGGAAAAATCCCCAGACAACCCTACCTTTAGAGGAATGGAAGGAATATATGCCAGGCCTGCACAACTGCTGGAAGAGAGAGAGAAACACTTTTGAAGCTTATCCTGCAGAAGCTTATCCTGTACTGTGTTCATGGTACAAATAAGAGAACACTATATCTACTGTCCACACACCAGTTTACCAAAATTTAAACTATATGACATGTAACGAGAAAAAATAACAGTAGATACAACTGGACAAACTGTAGGAGACAGATTCTCTCTGGGGAACAAAGATTGAGAAAAACCCTCTGGCAAATAGCCAACGCCCTAAATACCAGGTATCTCTAGAGAAATTTGAAGGTTTGGTGCACTGAAGGTAACCATAGCAACAATAAACTTCAAACTCAGTTTAACTACTGACTAGATTAATGCTAACACCCACACTAAAGGCCTAGAAAAAAAAATGTTGATCTCCAAGCATAAAACATTTATCTCCGTATCTCTTGTCCTGTACATGTTCAACATTCTGCATAAATTTGTGAGGCATATTCAAGGCAAACACACATAGTCTCAAGAGACAAAACAAGCATGCTAATACATTTTAAATTATAAGTTTTAAAATGTATATTTTAAACCTTATGACAATCGCTAAAAGTTTTTCAAGTATAAATGTTAAGTAAATAGTGGAAATGAAATGGAACCGTTAAAATGCTCGGTTAAACCCACAGAAAGCAGAAAAGGACAAAAAAAGAAATAAAGAACAAGTAGAAAATAACAAATATGGTAGATTTTGAATCCAAATATATCAATATCCATTTTAATGCTTAAACATGCCAGTTAAAAGACAATGATTCTAAGATCCAATTTTGAAAAAAGCAAGACTCAACTACATGTTGTCTATAGGAAACAAACTTTAAATACATAACTGTAGATAAGTTGAAAATTAAAAAAAGGATATAGCTTAGAAATGCCAACCAAAAGAAAGCTAGTGTAGTTGTACTAATTTCAACAACACAGATATAAAGGAATATTATTAGAGACAAAGAGTGGCATTACCCAATAATAAAGTAAAAATAAAGGCATTTCTCAAGAAGACATAATAATCCTAACTGTGTATGTACCTAAGACAGCTCTTCAAAATACATGAGACAAAAATTTATAGATCTGAAAGGAGAAATAGATAAATCCACAGCTATATTTGGAAACTTCAAAACTAATCTCTCAGTAATTGATAGAACAAGTGGGTATGATATTGGTAGCCTGAACCCTATCAACTGATTGATCTAACTGACATTTATAGAACAGTCAACACAACAGTAGCAGAATGCACACCATTTTTTTAAAAGTGGAAATGGGGCACTAATCCAAATAGCCCATGTTATGGGCCATGAGATGCACCTTAATGAATTTAAAGTAATAGAAATCATACAAAATATGATCACAAACCGTAACAGACTGAGGTAGAATAACATAAAAATATCTAGAAAATCCTCATTTGTTTGGAAATTATACAGTTCACTTCTATATAACCCATGAGGCAATGACAAAATCTTAAGAGAAATTTAAAAATTTTTGACCAGGTGTGGTGGCTCATGCCTGTAATCCCAGCACTTTGGGAGGCTGAGGCGGGTGAATCACTTGAGGTCAGGAGTTCGAGACCAGCCTGGCCAACATGGTGAAACCCTGTCTGTACTAAAATACCAAAATTAGCTGGGCATGTGGCACACACCTGTAATCCTAGCTACTTGGGAGGCTGAGGTGAGATAATTGCTTGAACACAGGAGGCAGAGGTTGCAGTGAGCCGAGATTGGGCCATTGCATTCCAGCCTAGTGACAGAGCAAGACTCTGTCTCAAAAAATTTTTTTCTAAAATGAATAAAAATGAGACTATAGCATACCAAAATTTGAGACATGGTAATAACACAGAATTTGGGTGGAAATTTAGAGCATTATATGCTTACATTAGAAGAGATCTAAAATCAGTAAGCAAGGCTTACTTAAAACTAGAAGAGGAAATCAAACCCAAAGCAAGAATAAAGAAATAAATAATAAGGATTATAGCAACTACCAATAAAATTAAAGACAAAAGAAAACAGATAATCAATGAAACCAAAAATGAGTTCTTTGAAAAGGTTAAAATCAATAAACATCTAGCCAAACTGGCCAAAAAAAAAAAAAAAAAAAAGATGAAGTATTGAAAAACTGTGATTTAACACTCCCAAAATAACTAATATTCTTAAGCATTTTCAGATATGAAAAGTAATCCCAAATCAAATTTAAAAATTAAGACAGAAATGGTCAACAAAACCTTAGGAAATATGAAATAAAAATCAACTGACCTCAAGAAAGTAAGTCAATAAAAAGACAAAATCATCTCAAAAATAAAGATAAAATTACAAAGAACAAATATACTCAACTGACAACCCAATAACAGTGATTGGGAAAAGGAATGAGAATAACCAATAAAACAAACATTATGAAATGGAGATTTTCTTTTAAAAAGCAGAGCAGAAAGTAATAAATATAGAAGACCAGCAAAGAAAATATAACGAAAGTTTAATTGAAGTCTCTAGAAAAGAAGAACAAAGCACTAAACAGAAGTAATATTTAAAATTATAATTGAGTTAGCTTTTTGTAAATAAAAACTCTGAATCTATATATTTGAAGGACCAACTTTGTGTCTGGGAAAATTGGTAACTCAGACATGTTTTAGGAAATTTCTACTTTTAAGACAGAGGGAAAAAATCTGCTAGGCCAATATGCAAAAGACTAGATCATTTATAAAGGAAAAAAAAAATGGGTGGCATCAGAATTCTCACCCACAATGAAGCATCACAACATATATTAAATATAACAATGAACAAAACAAATACACTGTAATATAATATGGCATGGCTGAGCCCACGTCATCAACTATAATCATAAATTTAGATAGGCTTAATTCATCTACTAAAATAAAAATATATTTACTTTTTCTCATCAAAGAACACAGGCAACAATATGAAAACACAACTCACTGAGTGGGGAAAAATATTTCTAAATTATATATCTCATAAAGGGTGAATATCCAGAATATATAAAGAATTCCTACAACTCAACAACAACTACAAAATAACTTAATTTTTAAAATGGGCAGACAATTTGAATAGACATTTCTTCAAAGAAGATATACCAATTAGCCAATTAGCACATGAAACGATGCTCAACATCACCAATCATTAGGAAAATGTGAATTAAAACCATAATGAAAATACCACCTCACATCCATTAGGATGACTACTGTCAAAAACAAAACAAAACAAAAACTAGAAAATAACAAATGTTAGCAAGAATGTGGAGCAAGTGGAACATTTTTGCACTGTTGGTGCACATTTAAAATGATATAGCTTCTGTGGAAAACAGTATGGTGGTTTCTAAAAAAAATTAAAAGTAGATTTACTATTTGATCTAGCAGTTTCACTTCTGGGCATATACCCAAAAGAAAGGAAAGCAGTGACTTGAGATATTCGTATACTCATATTCATTGCTGCATTATTCATAAGAGCAAAAAGGAGGGAGCAACTGAATTGTCCTTCAACAGATGACTGGATAAATAAAATGTGGTATATACACCAAATGGAGTATGATTCAGATTTGAAAAATAGGGAAATTCTGAACATGCTACAACATGGATGAACCTTGAGAATATTATGCTAAGTGAAGTAAGCCAAGCACAAGAAGACAAATACTGTATGATTCTATTTATATGAGGTATCTATACTATCAAATTCACAGAGGCAAAAGGGAGAATAGTGATTGTCAGAGGTTAAGGGAAAAGGGGATATAAGGAGTTATTGTTTAATGGGTTCAGAGTTTCAGTTGAGGAAGACAAAAAGTTCTGGAGATTAATGGTGGTGATGGTTGCACAACAATGTGAATCTACTTACTGCCACTGAACTGTACATGGAAAAATAGTTGATGTTAAATGTTATGTAATTTGTATTTTACCACAATTAAAAAAACAAAAACTACATTTTCTAGTCTCCCTTGCAGGTAAGTTGGCCAAGTTTCTAAGTTTCAGTGAGTGAAAGATGATGGCACATTACATCTGTTGAAATACATATGGAATATTTTTTAATTGGCTATATGTTAAATCACAAGGAGAATCATAAGGTCTTATAAAGTAGGGATAATAAAGCATCTTTTGATGACATTGAAGTAAAATAAAATTAATTTAAAAAATAAATGATTTTCTACTGATTTATATAAAAACTCTTTTTAAAACAACATAAAATAAAAGGGGAAATAAGTTCTCAGAGTGTGAGATGGGGAGAATCTGCCTCTCAATGCACATCTCCACTAGGGAATCTGAAAATCCAGATCACAGGAGAAGGCTTTAACCTTACCTGGAGCTGAAATAGATTTAGGGAACGGTGCAAAATATGAAAGTAGAAGTTGCATTGAGAAGAGCCATGTAGGCATTCTCAGTCTCCAGCTCAAGCCCAGGGAAGCCATCCCTGACTATATCTTAGAAGCACCCTCAGGGAAGGCAGCCAGCAGAATTAGGGAAGAGTCACAAGGTGAAAGAAACTTCCAGCAGTATCTTGTGTTAATTTCTAGTGGGAATAAACCCCCTTTAAAAGAATCTGTGGCACAAATGGGAACTGCAGCAGACACGAGCACAGACATGGGCACTTGGCATTACAGGAAGATGGGGAGGGGCATGGCCTGAAAGCTGTGCTTGCTTTCTCATTAGGAAAGCTTATGACTTGGGGCAGGTGCTCAGCAAGGATACCTCACCCCATCAACTCAGTAAATTAAAAACTGGAGAAAAAGAAAATAAATAAATAAATTGTACACCATGAGAGAACGAGATCAGCTTCAAGAGATCCCTGCCATTCCAATTCCATAGGAGACAGTGTGGACCCACCCACACACGAAGAACATAACTACAATAACCAACATCAGGAAAAGTCAATGCGCAAAGACTTTTGGAGGAAGTCATACAACTAAGAAACTCATACAAAGTCTTCACCTCTACAAGAATAAAAAGTCAAAATAGGCAAAAATAAACATTCAAGTATGATCCATAAGAGGGAAAAAAGTAATTCTAAGCAAAAAATACCATACATAAACAGTCCAGTCAAAAAGAAATTCAAAAACAATTTAAAGAAATAGTCTACCCAAATGAGAAGCAACCAGGAAAGTAATTCCAGTAATATGATAAAATAGGGTTCTCTAATACCCCTAAATGATCACACTACCTCTCCAGCAATGGATCCAACCCAAGAAGAAATCTCTGAACTGCCAGATAAAGAATTCAGATTGATTATTGAGCTACTCAAGGAAATACCAGAGAAAGGTGAAAACCAACTTAAAGAAATTAAAAAATATATACAGGATATGGATGAAAAATTTTCCAGAGAAATAGATATCATAAAGAAAAAACAATCACGACTTCTGGAAATGAAAGAGACACTTAGGGAAATACAAAATACAGTGGAAAGTTTCAACAATAGACTAGAACAAGTAGAAGAAAGAACTTCAGAGCTTGAAGACAAGGCTTTCAAATTAACCCAATCACACAAAAACAAAGAAAAAAGAATTTTAAAAAATGAACCAAGTCTCTAAGAAATATAGGGTCATGTGAAATGGCCAAACCTAAGAATAATTAGTGTTCCTGAGGAAGAATAGAAATCAAAAGTTTGGAAAATTTATTTGAGAGAATAATTGAGGAAAACTTCCCTGGCCTTACTAGAGATCTAAACATTCAAATACAAGTAGCTCAAAGAACTCCTGGGAAATTCATCACAAAAAGATCATCACCAAGGCACATAGTCATCAGGTGGTCCAAAGTCAAGATGAAGGAAAGAATCTTTAGAGCTGTGAGACAAAAGTATCAGGCAAGCCATAAAGGAAAACCTATCAGATTAGCAGCAGATTTGTCAGCAGAAACTTTACAAGTCAGAAGGGATTGGGGCCCCATCTTTAGCCTACTTAAACAAAATACTTGTCAGCCAAGAATTTGCTATCCAACAAAACTAAGCTTCATTAATGAAGGAGAGGTAAAGTCTTTTTCAGACAAACAAATGCTGAGAGAATTTGCCACTACTACACCAGCAGTACTGGAAATGCTAAAAAGGAGTTTCAAATCTTGAAACAAAACCTCAAAATACACTAAAATAGAAACTCCTTAAACCAGAAAGCTCATTAGGGCCTATAA
Organism: Mandrillus leucophaeus; assembly: GCF_000951045.1. Lineage (NCBI taxonomy): Eukaryota > Metazoa > Chordata > Mammalia > Primates > Cercopithecidae > Mandrillus > Mandrillus leucophaeus. Next base: position 6,028,559 of record NW_012100654.1, on the reverse strand, counting down.
AACAATAATACAATGAAAAAACAAACAACCAAACAAGGTACTTAGGCAATAACTTACATGACAATAGAACAGTACCTCACCAGCTGGATGCAGTTGCTCAGTCCTGTAATACCAGAACTTTTGGGAGGCCAAGGCAGGTGGATCACTTGAGGTCAGGAGTTCAAGACAAGCCTGACCAACATGGTGAAACCCCGTCTATACTGCAAATGCAAAATTAGTCAGGCATGGTGGCTCATGCCTGTAATCTCAGCTACTTGGGAGGCTGAGGCAGGAGAATCACTTGAACCTGGGAGGCGGCAGTTGCAGTGAGCCAAGATTGTGCCATTGCACTCCAGCCTGGAAAACAAGAGTGAAACTCCGACTTGAAAAGAAAAAGAAGAAGAGACGAGAAGAGAAAGAAGCGGAGGGGAAGGGAGGGGAAGTGAGGGGAAGGGAGGGGAGGGGAGAAGGAAAGGAAGAAAGGAAACAGTACCTCACATCTCAGTACTAATAATGAATGTAAATGGCCTGAGATTAATGTGCCATTGCACTCCAGCCTGGGCAACAAGAATGAAACTCTGTCTCGAAAAGAAAAGAAAACAAAAGAAGAGAAAAGAAGAGAAGAGAGGGGAAGGGATGGGAGGGGATGGGAGTGGGGAGGGAAGGGGAGAGGAGAGGAGGGAACAGTATCTCACATCTCAGTACAAACATTGAATGTAAATAGTCTGAACCTGGGAGGTGGAGGTTTCAGTGAGCGGAGATCATGCCATTGCACTCCAGCCTGGGCAACAAGAGTGAAACTCCGAGAAGAGAAGGGAAGGGAAGGGGAGGGGAGGGGAGG
>NW_012100654.1:6023820-6027668 GCF_000951045.1 Mandrillus leucophaeus | reverse complement strand
GGAAGGGAGGGGAGAGGGAGAAGAAAGGGGGAGGGGAGGAGGAAAGGGGAGGGAGAAAGAAAGGAAACAGTATCTCACATCTCAATACTAACATTTAATGTAAATAGCCTAATGGCCTCACTTAAAAGATACAAAATGGCAAAATGGATAAAACGTCACCAACTGGCCGGGCAAGGCGGCTCATGCCTGTAATCCCAGAAGTTTGGGAAGGTGAGGTGGGCAGATAACTTGAAGCCAGGAGTTCAAGACCAGCCTGGCCAACATGATGAAACCCCTTCTCTACTAAAAATACAAAAATTAGCTGGGCATGGTGGTGGGTGCCTATAATCCCACCTACTGGAGAGGATGAGGCAGGAGAATTGTTTGAACCCAGGAGGCAGTTGGAGGCTGCAGTGAGCTGAGATTGTTCCACTGCACTTCAGCCTGGGCGATAAAGTGAGACCCTATCTCAAAGAAAACAAAAAACAAACAAATACAAACAAACAAAGAAACAACCAAGTGTCCACCATCTTTAAGAGATTCACCTAACACATAAGGACTCACATAAACTTAAGGTAAAGGGGTGGAAAAACATATTCCATGCAAACATAAACCAAAAGCAACCAGGAATAGCTATTCTTATGTCAGACAAAATAGACTTTAAAGCAACAACAGTTAAAAAAAAAAAAAAAAGAAGGAAAATACTGCAATCCTAAATATATATGTACCTAACACTGGTGCTCCAAAACTTATGAAACAATTACTACTAGACCTAAGAAATGAAAGAGAGATGGCAACACAATAATAATGGAGGACTTCAGTATTCCACTGACAGCACTAGACAAATCATCAAGACAGAAAGGCATCAAAGAAATGGTAGACTTAAACTATACTCTAGACCAAGTGGACTTAACACATATTTACAGAATATTCTACCCAAGTGCAGAACATACATTCTTCTCATCAGCACATGGAACATTCTCCAAGATAGACAATATGATAGGCCACAAAATAAGTCTCAATAAATTTAAGAAAATCAAAATCATATCAAGTATATTCTCAGACTATGGTGGAATAAAACTGGAAATTTATTTTAAAAGGAGTCCTCAACACTAAAAAATAAATGGAAATTAAATAATCTGCTCTTGAATTATCTTTGGGTTAATAAGCAAATCAAGATTTAAATTTAAAAATTATTTAAACTAAGCAATAATCGTTACACAACTTATCAAAACCTTTGGGATAAAGCAAAGCTGTGCTAACAGAAACAGCATTAAATGTCTACATCAAAAAGTCTGAAGGAGCACACCTCTAAGAACTAGAGAAACAAGAACAAACTAAATCCAAACCCAGCAGAAGAAAAGAAGTAACAAAGATCAGTGCAGAACTAAATGAAGTTGAAACAAAAAAGATGCAAAAGATAAATGACACAAAAAGCTGGTTCTTTGAAAAGATACACAAAATTGATAGACCATTAGTAAGATTAACCAAGAAAACAAGAGAGAGGATCCAAACAAGCTCAATTAGAAATGAAAGGAGAGATATTACAACCAATACCTTAGAAAAACCAAAGATGATTCAAAGCTACTATTAATGACAGACCAATATCCCTGATGAACATAGATGCAAAAACTCCTTAACAAAATACTAGCTAACCGAATTTAACAGCATATCAAAAAGATTATACATCATGATCAAGTGGGTTTCATACCAGTGATGCAGGGATAGCTTAACATATGTGGGTGAATATATGTGATACATCACATAAACAGAATTTAAAACAAAAATTGGTGAGGAAAAAGTACTTGACAAAATCCAGCATCCCATTAATATAAAAACTCTCACAAAATTGGCATAGAAAGGACATATGTGAAAGTAATAAAAGCCATCTAAGACAAACCCACAGTCAACATCATACTGAATAGAGAAAAGATGAAACCATTCCCCCTGAGAACTAGAACAATACAAGGATGCCCACTTTCACCACATCTGGTCAACATAATGCTGGAAGTCATAAATAAAGCAATCAGACAAGGGAATAAAATGAAAGGCATCCAAATTGGAAAAAAGGAAGTCAAACTGTTGCTGTACACCAATGATATGATTGTATACCTAGAAAACCCTAAAGACTAATCCAGAAAGCGCCTAGATTTGATAAATAAATCAGTAAAGTTTCAGGACAAAACAAATCAGTGTACCCAAATAAGTAGCACTGGTATACACCAACAGTAACCAAGCTGAGAATCAAATCAAGAACACAGCCTCTTTTACAACAGCAAGCAAACAAGAAAAAGAGAAAAAAAAATGGAAAGAAAGGAAGAAAGAAAAGAAAGAAAGAAAAGAAAGAGAAAAAAGAAAGAAAGAAAAGGAAGGAAGGAGGAAGGAGGAAAGAAAGAAAAAGGAAAAGAAAGAGAAAGAGAGAAAGAGAAAAAGAGAAAGAAAAAAGAAAAGAAAGAAAAATAGAGAATCCTCCCTAACTCATTTTATGAGCCCAGCATCATCCTGATACCAAACCCTGGTAAAGACACAACAAAAAAGGAGAATTTTAGACCAGTATCTCTGACGAACATTGATGCAAAAATCCTCAATAAAATACTGGCAAACCAAATCCAGCAGCACATCAAAAAGCTTACCCACCATGAACAAGTGGGCTTCATCCCTGGGATGCAAGGTTGGTTCAACATACACAAATCAATAAATGTAATCCATCACATAATCAGAACCAATGACAAAAACCACATGATTATCTCAATAGATGCAGAAAAGGACTTTCACACAATTCAACAGCCCTTCATGCTAAAAACTCTTGATAAGCTAGGTATTGATGGAACATATCTCAAAATAGAAAGAGCTATTTATGACAAATCCACAGCCAATATCATACTGAATGGGCAAAAACTAGAAGCATTTCCTTTGAAAATTGGCCCAAGACAGGGATGCCCTCTCTCACCACTCCTATTCAACATAGTGTTGAAATTTCTGGCCAGGGCAATCAGGCAAGAGAAAGACATAAAGGGTATTCAATTAGGAAAAGAGGAAGCCAAATTGTCCCTGTTTGCAGATGACATGATTGTACATTTAGAAAACCCCATTATCTTCACCTAAAATCTCCTTAAGCTGATAAGCAACTTTAGCAAAGTCTCAGGATACAAAATCAATATGCAAAAATCACAAGCATTCCTATACACCAATAAGAGACAAGCAGAGAGCCAAATCATGAGTGAACTCCCATTCATAATTGCTACAAAGAGAATAAAATAGTTAGGAATATAACTTACAAGGGATGTGAAAAACCTCTTCAAGAAGAACTAGAAAGCACTGCTCAGTGAAATAAAAGAGGACACAAACAAATGGAAGAACATTCCATGCTCGTGGACAGGAAGAATCAGTATCTTGAAAATGGCCACATTGCCCAAGGTAATTTATAGATTCAATGCCATCCCCATCAAGCTACCAATGACTTTCTTCACAGAATTAGAATAAACTACTTTAAAGTTCATATGGAACCAAAAAAGAACCTGTATAGCCAAGACATTCCTAAGCAAAAAGAACAAAGCTGGAGGCATCATGCTACCTGACTTCAGACTATACCACAAGGCTACAGTAAACAAAACAGTACAGTACTGGTACCAAAACAGAGAAATAGACCATGGAACAGAACAGAGACCTCAGAAATAGCACCACACATCTACAACCATCTGATCTTTGACAAACCTGACAAAAACAAGCAATGGGGAAAGGATTCCCTATTTAAAATGGTGCTGGGAAAATTGGCTAGCCATAAGTAGAAAGCTGAAACTGGATCCTTTCCTTACTCCTAATATGAAAATTAATTCAAGATGGATTAGAGACTTAAATGTTAGACCTAA
>NW_012100654.1:6017994-6023605 GCF_000951045.1 Mandrillus leucophaeus | reverse complement strand
ACACTTCTACACTGTTGGTGGGAGTGTAAACTAGTTCAACCATTGTGGAAGACAGTGTGGCGATTCCTCAAGGATCTAGAACTAGAATTACCATTTGACCCAGCAATCCCATTACTGGGTATATACCCAAAGGATTATAAATCATGCTGCTATAAAGACACATGCATACGTATTTTTATTGCAGCACTATCCACAATAGCAAAGACTTGGAACCAACCCAAATGTCCATCAATGATTGACTGGATTAAGAAAATGTGGCACATATACACCATGGAATACTATTCAGACATTAAAAAGGATGAGTTCATGTCCTTTGTAGGGACATGGATGAAGCAGGAAACCATCATTCTTAGCAAACTATCGCAAGGACAGGAAACCAAACACCGCATGTTCTCACTCATAGGTGGGAACTGAACAATGAGAACACTTGGACACAGAAAGGGGAACATCACACATGGGGGCCTGTCATGGGGTTGGGGGATGGGGAAGGGATAGCATTAGGAGATATACCTAATGTAAATGACGAGTTAATGGGTGGGGCACACTAACATGGCACATGTATACCTATGTAACAAACCTGCACATTGTGCACATGTACCCTAGAACTTAAAGTATAATAAAAAATAATAATAAAAAGAAATTTTAGATACTTGTTTTAGTAAATGTTTTATTGAAATAAAATGACATTTCCTACAATTTACCCATTTACAGTATACGATTCAGTGATCTGGGGTATGAGTATATTCACTGAATTTTGTAACCATCACCAAATCAATGTTTCGATATTTTTGTTACTCTAAAAAGAAACCATGTACCTATTACCAGTTACTCCCCTTTCTCTCCAAACCTCATGATTCTAGGCAATAACTACTTTATTCTTTGTATGTATGAATTTGTCTATTATAGCCATTTCAAAGCAATAAAACCATACAATATTTGGTATTTTGTCACTGGCTTTTTTCACTTAACAAAATTATTTCAAGGTTCATTCATGTCATACGAGTACTTTATTCCTTTTTATTGGTAAATAAGATTACATTTTATCATATTTTATTTATTCGTTTTTCAGTGCTTTTTGAGGCCTAGGCAGGAGGATTGCTTGAGCCCAGGAGTTCAAGGCTGCAGTGAGCTGTCTTGAAAAAAAAAAAGTAACTTTGTGTTTAACATTTAGACGACATAACAGACTGCTATAAGTGGCCTCATAGAATGAGTTGGGAAGTGTTTCCTACTCTTCTGTTTTTTGGAGAGTTTGTGAAAAATTGGTACTAATTCTTCCTCAAATGTTCGGTAGAACTCAACAGTGAAGCCCTCTGGTCCTGGGCTACTCTTTGTGAGAGGTTTTTCCAATTACAAATTCATTTCATTACTTGTTATGTCTATTCATATCTTCTAAAGTCAGTTTTGATAGTTTGTGTTTTTCTGAGAATTTATACATTTTGTACAGGTTATCTAATTTATTGGAATATTGTTATTCATAATACTCCATTACAATCTTTTTAATTCTCTGAGATAGGTCCCTCTTTTCACCTTTTGTTTTGTTTTGTTTTGTTTTGTTTAGACAGAGTCTAGCTCTGTCACCAGGCTGGAGTGTGATGGTGAGATCTTGGCTCACTGCAACCTCCTCCTCCCAGGTTCAAGCGATTCTTCAGCCTCGGCCTCCCGAGTAGCTGGGACTTCAGGCACACGCCACCATGCCCAGCTAAATTTTGTATTGTTTTATACAAAAATTAGATGGGGTTTCATTATGTTGGCTAGGATGGTCTTGATCTCTTGACCTTGTGATCTGCCCGCCTCGGCTTCCCAAAGTGCTGGGATTACAGGTGTGAGTCACTATGCCCAGCCTTTACTCTTGATTATAATAATGTTAGTTTCTCTTCTTGTCTTGGTCAACCTAGCTAAAGTTTTGTCAATCGTTTTGACCTTTTCAAAGAACCAACCTTTTTTTCAGCTTTATTGAGTTACAAGAGACAAAAACTGATTATATTTAAGGTATGCAACTCAATATTTTATATAAATTGACATCCATCACTTCACATAATTGTCATTTTCTTCCTTTTCCCCTTCCCTGCTTCACCCTCACAACCACCATTCTACTTTCTCTAAGTGTATTTTCACTTTTGCATATGTGAGATCATGCAATATTTGTCTTTCTGTGTCTGAATTGTTTCACTTAGCATAATATCCTCTGGGTGCATCCAAGTTGTCATAAATGTCAAGATTTACTTTTTTATAAAAGCTGAATAATATTTCAGTGTATTAGTGTGTGTGTGTGTATCATATTTTCTTGATCTATTCATCTTTTGATGGACAGCTTTTAGGTTTTGTTCATATCTTGGCTATGTGAATAATATTGCAGTGAACACGGGAATATAGATATGTCTTTAAGATACTGATTTCCTTTGGATATATACCCAGAAATGAGATTGCTGGATCTGTGGGAGTTCTATTTTTAATTTTTGAGGAATCTTCATACCATTTTCTGTAATGGCTGTACCAATTTACATTCCCATCAGCAATGCACAAGGGTTCCCTTTTCTCCATATTCTTGCCAACATTCGTTATCTTTTGTCTTTGATAATAGCCATTCAAACAGGTGAGATGATTTCTTGTGGTTTTGATTTGCATTTCCTTAATAATTAGTAATGTTAAACACTTTTTTATACATTTGTTGACCCTCTGTATGCCATCTTTGAGATATGTCTATTCAACCCTTTTACCCATTTTTTAATTGGGCTGTTTGGTTTATTGCTATTGAGTTGTTTGAATTTCTTATATAATTTAGATATTAACCCCTTATCAGACATAAGGTTTAAATATTTTTTCCCATTCTGTAGGTTATTTTGTCACTCTATTGCTTGTTTTCTTTGCTCTGCAGATGCTTTTTAGTTTGATTCAATCCCACTTAACTTCGTAATATATTTCAAAATCAGAAAGTGGGATGCCTCCAGCATTGTTATTCTTGTTCAATATTGCTTTGGCTATTTGGGGTCTTTTGTGGTTCCACGTGAATTTTAGGATTTTTTTTTTCTATTTCTGTAAAGTATTTCATTGGTATTTTCATAGGGATTTCATTGAATCTATGGATCACTTTGGATAGCATGGAGATTTTTAACAATATCAATTCTTTTTTTTTTTTTTTTTTTTTAATGACAGTCTTGCTCTATCACCCAGGCTGGAGTGCAGTGGCATGATCTTGGCTCACCGCAACCTCCACCTGCTGGGTTCAAGCAATTCTCCTGCCTCAGCCTCCCACGTAGCTGAGATTACAGACACCCACCACTATGCCTGGCAAATTTTTTTTGTATTTTTAGTAGAGGTGGGATTTCACCATGTTGGTCAGGCTGGTCTCCAACTTTTTACCTCAGGTAATCCACCCACCTCGGCCTCCCAAAGTGCTGGGATTACAGGCATGAGCCACCACACCCAGCAATATTAATTCTCCCAGTCCATAAAAACAGATATCTTCCTTTTATTTGTGTTCAAAGAACCAACTTTTTGATTATTTGTTTTTCTATATATTTTTCCTTTTATACTTCATTAATTTCTGCTATAATCTTTATTTCCTTTTTTCTGTTTGCCTTCAGTTTAGTTTGTTTTTTATTTTTCTATGTTTTAATGTGGATGGTGAGGATGTTGATTTAAGTTTTTTTCTTTTCTTTTCTTTTTTTCTTGTTTTGAGATGGGTCTCATTCTGTCATGCAGGCAGGAGTGCAGTGGTGTGATCATGGATCATGGCTTACTGCAGTCTCAACCGCCCTGGCTCAAGTGATCCTCCCACCTCAGCCTTTCAAGTAGCTGGGACTACAGGCATGTGTTACTATGCCCAGATTATTGATTGATTGATTGATTGAGACAGGGTCTCCCTATGTTACCCAGTCTGGTCTTGATACCCCGGACTCAAGCATATCTTTCCACCTCAGCCTCCCAAGTGTTGGGATTACAGGTGCAACACACTGTGCTCAGCCTTTTTTTTTTTTTTTTTTTAACATACTTACTTATAGCTATAAATTTTCCTCTCAGCATTTCTTAAGCTGCATACTGGAGTTTTTAGTATGTTGTATCTTCATTTCATTCTTCACAAAGTATTTTTGGTTTCTTTCATTTGTTATTCAGTCAGATATTAGTATAGCCACTGAAGATTTCTTATGGCTGCTATTTCCATTTTATGTCTCTTTTTACGATTTGCTTTAAACTTTTGTGTATCTTTGATCTAAAGCATGTCTCCTGTAGAAAGCATATAGTTGGATACTATTTGTTTGTTTTGTGCAGTCATACTATATCTTCCTTTTGATTGGAATGTTTAATCAATTCACATTTAATGTTACTGTTGGTAATGTTAGATTGATGTCTTTAAATTTAGTTTTTATTTTCCATACGTTCATGCCTTTTTTCCCTGCACTCCTCCTTTACTGATTTTTTAAACATTAAATGAATATTTATTTATTTATTTACTTTAAGTTCTGGGATACATAGGCAGAACATGCAGGTTTGTTACATAGGCATACATGTGCCATGGTAGTTTGCTGCACCCATCAACCCATCATCTAGGTTTTAAGTCCCACATACATTAGGTATTTGTCCTAATGCTCTCCCTCTTCTTGTCCCCCATCCCCCAACAGACCCCGGTGTGTGATGTTTCCCTTTCTGTGTCCATGTGTTCTCATTGTTCAACTCCCACTTATGAGTGAGAACATGCAGTGTTTGGTTTTCTGTTCCTGTGTTAATTTGCTGAGAACGATGGTTTCCAGCTTCATCCATGTCCCTGCAAAGGACATGAACGCATCCTTTTTTATGGCTGCACAGGATTCCAAAGTGTATATGTGCCACATTTTCTTTATCCAGTCTATCACTGATGGGCATTTGGGTTGTTTCCAAGTCTTTGCTATTGTGAATAGTGCTGCAATAAACATATGCATCCATGTGTCTTTATAGTAGAATGATTTGTAATCCTTTGGGTATATACCCAGTAATGGGATGGCTGGGTCAAATGGTATTTCTTGTTCTAGATCCTTGAGGAACCACCACACTGTCTTCCACATTGATTGAATTAATTTACACTGCCACTAACAGTGTAAAAGCATTTCTATTTCTCCACAGACTCACCAGCATATGTTCTTTCCTGACTTTTTAATAGCCATTCTAACTGGTGTGAGATGGTATCTCATTGTGGTTTTGATTTGCATTTCTCTAATGAGCAGTGATGATGAATATTTTTTCATATGTTTCTTGCCCGCATAAATGTTTTTGAGAAGTGTCTGTTCATATGCTTCTCCCACTTTTTGATGTTTTTTTTTTTTTTTTCTTGTAAATTTGTTTAAGTTCCTTGTAGATTCTGGATATTAGACCTTTGTCAGATGGATAGCTTGTAAAAATTTTCTCCCATTCTGTAAGTTGCTTGTTCACTCTGATGATAGTTTCTTTCACTGTGCAGAAGCTCATAAGTTTGATTAGATCCCATATGTCAATTTTGGCTTTTGTTGCCATTGCTTTTAATGTTTTAGTCATGAAGTCTTTGCCCATGCCTATGTCCTGAATGGTATTACCTAGATTTTCTTCTAGAGTTTTTATGGTTTTAGGTCTAACATTTAAGTCTCTAATCCATCTTGAATTA
>NW_012100654.1:6007839-6016933 GCF_000951045.1 Mandrillus leucophaeus | reverse complement strand
CATCCCTGTCTTGTGCCAGTTTTCAAAGGGAATGCTTCCAACTTTTGCCCATTCAGTATGATATTTGGTGTGCATTTGTCATAAGTAGCTTTTATTATTTTTACATATGTTCTATCAATACCTAGTTTATTGAGAGTTATTAGCATGAAGGGCTGTTGAATTTTGTCAAAGGCCTTTTCTGCATCTATTGAGATAATCATGTAGTTTTTGTCATTGGTTCTTTTTATGTGATGGATTATGTTTATTGACTTGTGTATGTTGAGCCAGCCTTGCATCCCAGGGATGAAGTTGACTTGATCATGGTGGGTAAGCTTTTTGATGTGCTGCTGGATTTCCTCTGCCAGTATTTTATTGAGGATTTTGTATTGAAGTTCATCAGGGATATTGGCCTGAAATGTTCTTTTTTTGTTGTGTCTCTGCCAGGTTTTGGTATCAGGATGATGCCGGCCTCAGGAAATGAGTTAGGGAGGAGTCCCTCTTTTTCTATTATTTGAAATAGTTTCAGAAGGAATGGTTCCAGCTCCTCTTTGTACCTCTGGTAGAATTTGTCTGTGAATCCATCCATTCTTGGACTTTTTTTGGTGGGTAGGCTATTAATTACTGCCTCAATTTCAGAGCTTGTTCTTGGTTCATTCCAGGATTCAACTTCTTCCTGTTTTAGTCTTGGGAGGTTGTATGTGTCCAGGAATTTATCCATTTCTTCTAGATTTTCTAGTTTACTTGTGTAGAGGTGCTTATATTATTCTCTGATGGTAGTTTGTATTTCTGTGGAATCAGTGGTGATATCCCCTTTATCATTTCTTATTGTGTCTAGTTGATTCTTCTCTCTTTTCTTCTTCATTAGTCTAGCCAGCAATCTATTTTGTTAATCTTTTCATAAAACCAGCTCCTGGATTCACTGATTTTTTGAATGGTTTTTCATGTCTCTGTCTTCTTCAGTTCCACTCTGATCTTAGTTGTTTCTTGTCTTCTGCTAGCTTTTGAATTTGTTTGCTCTTTCTTCTCTAGTTTTTTTCATTGTGATGTTAGTGTGTTGATTTTTTATCTTTCTCACTTTCTGATGTGGGTATTTAGTGCTATAAATTCTGCTCTTAACACTGCTTTAGCTGTGTCCCAGAGAATCTGGGTTTGTTATATCTCTCTTTGTTCTCATTGGTTTCAAAGAACTTTTTTATTTCTGCCTTAATTTTATTATTTACCCAGTAGCCATTCAGGAGCAGGTTATTCAATTTCCATTAGTTGTGCAGTTTTGAGTGAATTTCTTAATCCTGAGTTCTGATTTGATTGCACTGTGGTCTGAGATACTGTTTGCTACGATTTCCATTCATTTGCATTTGCTGAGGAGTGTTTTGCTTCCAAATATGTGGTCGATTTTAGAATGAGTGTTACGTGACACTGAGAAGAATGTATATTCTGTTGATTTGTGGTGGAGAGTTCTGCAGTTGTCTATTAGGTCCTCTTGGTCCAGGGCCGAGTTCAAGTCCTGAATATCCTTGTTAATTTTCTGTCTTGTTGATCTGTCTAATATTGATAGTGGGGTGTTAAATTCTCCCACTATTACTGTATGGGAGTCCAAGTCTCTTTGTTGGTCTCTAAGAACTTGTCTTATGAATCTGGGTGGGATATTGACTCATATCCCAGTGTGTGGCTACTCCTGTTGGGTGCATATATGTTTAGCATAATTAGCTCTTCTTGTTGCATTGATCCCTTTACCATTATGTAATGCCCTTCTTTCTCTTTTTTGATCTTTGTTGGTTTAAAGTCTGTTTTATCAGAGACTGGGATTGCAACCCCTGCTTTATTTTGCTTTCCATTTGCTTGGTAAATATTCCTCCATCCCTTTATTTTGAGCCTAGTGTGTCTACATGTGAGATGGGTCTCCTGAATGCAGCACACTCATGGGTCTTGATTCTTTATCCAATTTGCCAGTCTTGTCTTTAATTGGGGACTTTAGCCCATTACCAATATAGTTATGTGTGAATTTGATCCTATCATTATGATGCTAGCTGGTTATTTTGCACATTAGTTGATGCAGTTTCTTCATAGTGTCATTGGTTTTTATATGTTGGTATGTTTTTGCAGTGACTGATACTGTTTGTTTTGGTTTTTTTCCCCCCATATTTAGTGCTTCCTTCAGGAGCTCTTGTATGGCAGGCTGGGTGGTGACAATATCCCTCAACATTTGCTTGTCTGGAAAGCATTTTATTTCTCTGCTTACTAAACTTAGTTTGGCTGGATATGAAATTCTCGTTTGAAAATTCTTTTCTTTAAGAATGTTGAATATTGGCCCCCTCCTGGTTTCAAGGGATTTTCATGCCTCAGCCTCCCAAGTAGGTGGGATTACAGGCACTTGCTACCATACCTGGCTAATTTTTGTGTTTTTAGTAGAGACAGGGTTTCATCATGTTGGCCAGACTGGTCTCCTGGCCTCAGGTGATCCACCCACCTTGGCCTCCCAAATTGCTGGGATTACAAACATTAGCCATTGTGCTTGACTCTTCTTCTCTTTTTTTTTTTTTTTGGTCCAATTTTTCATTATACATGTTGTATCTCTATGTTCTGCAAACCCAATCATATATTGTTTAAATTAAATTATAATGAAATCTTACATAATTGTATGTCTTTTAAGGATGTTGACAAAAATGTATATCCTGTATATATTAATAGAATCTGTTACATTGATGTATTTGCTTATCATTTTTGGTTTTCCTCATTTGTTGCTGTAGATTCAAATCACCAACTGTGGTATCTTTTCCTTGTTCAGGTATTGCTTTGCTCTCACCCACCTCCTTTGTGTTGTTACTGGCAAATATATATACAGATCTCACAATACAGTTACATACATATTGTCTTATATAATTGATTTTTGAATCAGTTAAAAGGTGCTTGGAGAATAAATATGCAATTATGCCATTGTAATTGTCTACCTAGTTACCTTTACTGGTACTCTGTTCTTTGTGTAGATTTGAATTACTTGCTGGGGTCACTTTCTTTCACCCCGAAGGACTTTCCTTAGTATTTTTTGTAAGATAGCTCTATTATCAACAAATTCTCTCAGTTTTTGTTTATCTGGAAATGTCTTTATTTCATCTTTATTTTTGAAAGACAGTTTTGCTCAACATAAGACTCTTGATTAGCAGATTTTTTTTTCTTCTACTGTTTTGAATATGTCATTTCACATTCCGTTGCCTTTCAGCCTCCATTGTTTCTGAAAGTTAGCTGTTAATCTTAATAGAGGTCCTTTGTACACAGTTTTCAAGGTGTCTTTTTTTCTTTTAAGCATGTTTACTGGGATGTGTCTGAGTAGAGATTTCTTTATCCTGCTTGAAGTTTATTGAACTTCTTAAAGCATAGATAATGTTTTTCATCAAATTTAGGAAAGTTTTCAACCATTATTTTAAGAAATATTTGTATTCCTTTCTTTCCTTTTCTTCTGTTATTTCCATTATGTATATTCTTGTGATTAATGGTATTCGACATTTCTTTGAGATTATTCATACTCCCTTCATTCTTTTTTTCTGTTTTTTTTTTTCTATGCTGTTTCAATAATCTTCTTCTTCCAGCATCAGTCTCTTATACCCTCAAAATTGCTCTATTAAATGAAGTCACATAAATATTTTTGAAACATTGCTTTACACTCATCACTCCCTAACTTGAAAGCTTCTTATAACTCTCCATTTTCTATATTGAAAATAAGTTTAGAGATTGCCATTGATTAGCTATTTTGTACCTCATTAACATTATTTCCCCTGTTCCCCTTCATGAATCTTTTAATCTAGTCAAATTGGCCTGTCAGTAAAACCAGTTTTAATCTCAACCTCTACAGCACTTCATGCTTATCACTCATTTCATTATAGTACTTCACAATGTCATTTTAACTTATTTTTTAATATAGTGAATTTTAAGCCTCTGGAATTTAGTTTTTTAATACCCTAACACTTGGTACACTACTCTGAATGTCAGGAATAGTAAGGAATGTAATTGTTGATAATGTCGTTATATACAACATGACAAGTAATCATGTTTCAATTACTGACAGTCAATAAATATAATTGAAGCACAAAAATTCTCTCCCAAGAATAAATTGTTAGAGTTGGAAATTGAAGGAAAATGTTAACGAGAAAATTATGTAATTATTCTTTCCCACTGAAATCAATTGATGACTCTGATATATAGTGATTAAAAATGCTTTAATATGTACAAACAACCGCAGATATACTGTTTTGTTCAATTAATGATTTGACAATTTAGTGAAGTGCTGGATGGAAAAGACATATAAACTAAGGGGAGTGGAACTCTCCCCTGGCTGTGTCACTTTTTTTATTTCTCTCTATTCCCACATCATTACCAAAGCCAGTAATCTCCAACCATCTAGTTCTCAATCTTAAGACTATTGTTCAGGGCCGGGCTTGGTGGCTCACGCCTGTAACCCCAGCACTTTGGGAGGCTGAGAACGGGTGGATCACTAGGTCAGGAGATCCTGGCTAACACAGTGAAACCCTGTCTCTACTAAAAATACAAAAAATTAGCCAGGAGTAGTGGCACATGCCTGTAGTTCCAGCTACTCAGGAGGCTGAAGCAGGATAATCGCTTGAACCCAGGAGGTGGAGGTTGCAGGGAGCCAAGATCACACCACTGCACTCCAGCCTGGGTGACAGAGTGAGACTCCATCTCAAAAAAAAAAAAAGACTATTGTTCAGACAAGTTCCTGAGCAAAAGTTTTCTCTTTGTAAGGCATCATGATATACATATAATGTCAGTAATTCTATTTTACATATGGCACAGATATGTATATTTTAGTACAGTGTGAATGATTATGGTCAATTTTATATTATTTGTTTCTTGTTTAGTAAATATAGGGTAAAATAAAGAAAAGGCAATTTCAGAAAGCATGCCAAGCAGCAGATATTGATTTGTTGTTTAATTCCTTGCCCTTTAAACACGTTGAATAAAACTATCTTGATATCCTATTTGGATTTGCTTATGTCATTGTCAAGCTAATCTGAAAATTTAAAGCTATATGCATGTAAACGTCTATGTAATAGATACGTGACTATAAACAACTGTGGTAATACAAGAATAAATAAGGGTACTTACTGAAAATGAAAAAGAAACAAACATTGCATTTCAGAACACATGCCAATTTAACCAAAATGAGACATAGAAGTAAACTGAAAGCGTAACTAGAAAGATAAGCGTGTTATGTGCAGAAGTAGCTTCACTGCTATTTCTTCCTCTTTTTGATCCTTTATTCAAAATCTTATGGAGTCTAAACAGAATAACCCATCTCCTATAAGAAATTATCATTTTTGTTTTATGCAAAATGAATACATCATTAAAATGATTTTTAAAAATCATGAAATGTAGTATTTGTGTTCATTGTCTAATGGAAGTTTTTAAAAAAATGTATTTGATAGAAATAGAATAATTTTGATAGTTCATTATATGCTTTAAATAGCAAGTATTTCTCTGTATGAAAGGAGTTTGCATGTATTATAGATAAAATATTGATCCTAGTGTGGATTGTTATTGTTGTCCTAGTCTGTTTTTTGGTGCTGTAACAGAATACCACACGCTACACAATTTATAAACAATAGAGGTTTATTTGTCTTATGATTTTGGAGGCTGGAAAGTCCAAGATTGAGGGGCAACATCTGATGAGGGACTTCTTACTGTGTTGTAACATGGTGGAAGGTATCACATGTTGAGAGATGTGCAACAGAGGGAAGGGGCCTGAGCTAATCCTTTCATTAGAAACCCACTCCCATGATAACCAACCCATTCTCACAATAACTGTATTTAATCCAAACATGAGGGCAAAGCCCCCATATCCTAATCACCTCTTAAAAATCTCATTCTCAATACTATTGCACTGGGGATTAAGTTTCCAACACATGAATTTTGGGGGACACATTCAAACCATAGCAATAGTAATAAATTTCATTATGTAGGTAAGTATGTATGTGTGATCTTCAATTCTAAACTTACTTTGTCTTCAAACTTAAATAATTAAAATAACTCCACATGAAATTAGATTTATGTGTGAAGAATGTAAAGCGATAAAAGTTATATAATTTTACAGGTAATTTGATGAATTATATAGCAGACAAGTATTGCAACTCTGAAGATTGTTTACAAATTCAACAAAAATATTAGGATTCATAGACATAAGTTTATCCTGTTATGACAAACACATAATTACATTATTATTCCTTTATCTTTAAATTCCTTTAGTCAAAATTTTTAATTCTTACAGATGAATAGAATTTAAATTAGATTTACTTAAATCTTTTTTTTCTTTAGGAAAAAGTCAAAGAGAAGGAAGAAAATCTGAATCTTGTAAACCAATTCTTAAAGTAGAATACAAGACCTGCAAAAACAGGTATGCATTTTTACTTTAGGGAAAGAGGAATATGAAGCAGAGACAAAAAAGGCAAATGATCTTTAATGTCAATATATTGTTTAAAGTTTTTCATAATTGTAAATACAACTGAATCCTCCATATTAACATAACTGATTTTTTATTGTCTCATAGACATATCTCTGATAATGATTATTATGAATATTGCAAATTACAAGTGTTAATTATTTCAGGATTCTTAATGAGCATTTAGATAAGTATTATACACAATAATTTTAACAGTAAAGGACTTCTGACCATGCATACTACAAGTAGCAGGATTTATTAAGCAGAAGCAATGTGTCCATTGATATTGCATGTGAAAGACTTAAATACATAACCAAGTCTCTGTACTTTAAGATCTTACATTCTGAAGTCAGAAGATTACAATTTGTTGGAAAGATAAAGTTATGTACATTAATGTAATAAAAAGTACTAAATTTTAAGATGTTAAAAAATAAAAAAAAAATTAGTATAATATTATTTTGTGTTTAAAGTAGCCATATCCGGCTGAGTGCCCTGCCTCACACCTGTAATCCCAGCACTTTGGGAGGCTAAGGCGGGTGGATCACCTGAGGTTAGGAAATCGAGACCAGCTAGGGGAGCATGGCAAAAACCTGTCTCTACTGAAAACACACAAAAAAATTAGCTGGGCATGGTGGCACGTGCCTGTAATCCCAGCTACTTGAGAGGCTGAGGCACAAGAATCCCTTGAACCCAAGAGATGGAAGTTGCAGTGAGCCGAGATGGTGCCACTGCACTCCAGCCTGGGTGACAGAGCAAGACTCTGTCTCAAAAAAAAAAAAAAAAAAAGTAGCCATGTCCTATATATCAACAAGTTCCTTTTACCTGGCAATAATAATTAGTGGCAATATGCTCATTCAGAATTACCATAATAAATCTTGCCTAAACATTAAATTTATTTTAATTCAAATTAAATAATCCTACTTTATATTAATAATAAGCTCATTTTATAATGTTTTCTTGGTATCATAGGTATACTGAATGTTTGTTTATAACTGCTCTTCTAAAATTTTAATAGTACAAAATTATGGTCATTTTAAACCAGTTATTTTATCTATATATAAATATCTCTTTAGCCTACTATGCATTAACTGATAAAAATGACCACTGTTTTATACCATTATAAGTATTAGAATGTTTCAAATTTAATCATTATTAATGGAAATATGAAATATATGACATATATTTTGCCTCTTAAAATATTACTTATAGTTTAAGCTTTGCTTGAGTCTTCAGGTTCAAAATTATTTACAATATTTGTTATATGGTATTGCACTTCAAGGATTATTAAGGTGCAGGACACTATATTAACTATTCCTAGCAGCTTGTAGTATTATTTTGTGGGGTTTTTTTCACATATATATAAAAATATATGTATATTTATATATAGTTTATTATACATTAAGTTTTGGAATACATGTGCAGAACGTGCAGGTTTGTTACATAGTTATACACATGCCATGGTGGTTTGCTGCACCCATCAACCCATCATCTACATTAGGCATTTCTCCTAATGCTATCCCTCCTCTAGCCCCCCAACCCCCAACAGGCCCTGGTGTGATGTTCCCCTCCCTATGTCCATGTGTTCTTGTTGTTCGACTCCCAATTATGAGTGAGAATATGCAGTGTTTGGTTTTCTGTTCCTGTGTTACTTTGCTGAGAATGATGGTTTCCAGCTTCATCCATGTTCCTGCAAAGGACATGAACTTATCTTTTTTAATGTCTGCATAGTATTCCATGGTATATATGTGCTACATTTTCGTTATCCAGTCTATCGTTGATGGACATTTGGGTTGTTTCCAAGTCTTTGCAATTGTGAATAGTGCTGCAATAAACATACATGTGCATGTGTCTTTATAGTAGAATGATTTATAATCTTTTGGATATATACCCAGTAATGGGATTGCTGGGTCAAATGGTATTTCTGGTTCTAGATCCTTGAGGAACTGCCACAATGTCTTCCACAATGATTGAACGAATTTACACTCCCACTAACACTGTAAAAGCGTTCATATTTTTTCTACATCTTCTCCAGCATCTCTTGTTTCCTGAGTTTTTTGGTTTTTTTGAGATGGAGTCTTGCTCTGTCACCAGGCTAGAGTGCAGTGGCATGATCTCAGCTCACTGCAACCTCTGCTTGCTGGGTTCAAACAATTCTCCTGCCCCAGTGTCCCGAGTAACTGGGACTACAGGCGTGTGCCACCATGCCCAGCTAATTTTTGCATTTGCTTTAGTACAGACAGGGTTACACCATGTTGGCCTGGATGGTTTCCATCTCTTGACCTTGTGATCCACCCATTCTCAGCCTCCCAAACTGCTGGGATTGCAGGAGTGAGCCAACACGCCGGCCTGTTTCCCAACTTGTTAATGATCGCCGTTCTAGCTTGCATGAGATGGTATCTCATTGTGGTTTTGATTTGAATTTCTCTAATGACCAGTGATGATGAGCATTTTTTCATGTTTGTTGGCCACATAAATGTCTTCTTTTGAGAAGTGTCTGTTCATATACTTCGCCCACTTTTAGATGAGGGTTTTTGTTGTTTTCTTGTAAATTTGCTTAAGTTCCTGGTAGATTGTGGATATTAGCCCTTTGTCAGATGGATAGATTGCAAAAATATTCTCCCATTCTGTATGTTGCCTGTTCACTCTGATGATAGCTTCTTTTTTTTT
>NW_012100654.1:6001669-6007789 GCF_000951045.1 Mandrillus leucophaeus | reverse complement strand
TTTTTTTTGAGACGGAGTCTTATTCTGTTGCCCAGGATGGAGTGCAGTGGCGCGATCTCGGCTCACTGCAAGCTCCACCTCCCAGGTTCATGCCATTCTCCTGCCTCAGTCTCCCAAGCAGCTGGGACTACAGGCGCCCGCCCCCACGCCTGGCTACTTTTTTGTATTTTTAGTAGAGACGATGATAGCTTCTTTTGCTGTACAGAAGATCTTTACTTTAATTAAATCTCATTTGTCAATTTTGCCTTTTGTTGCCATTGCTTTTGGTGTTTTAGTCATGAAGTCTTTGCCTATGCCTATGTCCTGAATGGTATTGCCTAGGTTTTCTTCTAGGTTTTATGGTTTTAGGTCTTAAGTTTAAGTCTTTAATCCATCTTGCATTAATTTTTGTATAAGGTGTAAGGAAGGGGTCTAGTTTCAGTTTTCTGCATATGGCTAGCCAATTTTTCCAGCACCATTTATTAAATAGGGAAGCCTTTCCCCATTTCTTGTTTTTGTCAGGTTTGTCAAAGATCAGATGGTTGTAGATGGGTGGAGTTATTTCTGAGGCCTCAGTTCTGTTCCATTGGTCTGTATATCTGTTTTGGCACCAGAACCATGCTGTTTTCATTACTATAGCCTTGTAGTATAGTTTGAAGTCAGGTAGCATGATGCCTCCAACTTTGTTCTTTTTGCTTAGGATTGTCTTGGCTATACAGGCTCTTTTTTGCTTCCATATTAAATTTAAAGTAGTTTTTTCTAATTCTGTGAAGAAAGTCAATGGTAGCTTGAGGGGGATAGCATTCAATCTATAAAGTACTTTGGGCAGTGTGGCCATTTTCATGATGATTCTTCCTATCCATGAGCATGGAATGCTTTTCCATTTGTTTGTGTCCTCTCTTATTTCCTTGAGCAGTGGTTTGTAGTTCTCCTTGAAGAGGTCCTTCACTTCCCCTGTAAGTTGTATTCCTAGGCATTTTATTCTCTTTGTAGTAACTGTGAATGTGAGTTCACTCATGATTTGACTCTCTGTTTGTCTGTTATTGGTATATAGGAATGCTTGTGATTTTTGCAAATTAATTTTGTATCCTGAGACTTTGCTGAAGTTGCTTATCAGCTTAAGGAGATTTGGGGCTGAGACGATGGGGTTTTCTAAATACACAATCATGCCATCTGCAAACAAAGACAATTTGACTTCTTCCCTTCCTATTTGAATACACTTCTTTCTCTTGCCTGATTGCCCGGGCCAGAACTTCCAATACTATGTTGAATAGGAGTGGTAAGAGACTGCATCCTTATCTTGTGCCAGATTTCAAAGGGAATGCTTCCAGCTTTTGCCCATTGAGTATGATATTGGCTGTGGGTTTGTCATAAATAGCTCTTATTATTTTGAAATATGTTTCATCAATACCTAGTTTATTGAGAGTTTTTAGCATGAAGGGATGTTGAATTTTATTAAAGGGCTTTTCTACATCTATTGAGATAATCATGTGGTTTTTGTCTTTGGTTCTGTTTATGTGATGGATTACATTTATTGATTTGCATATGTTGAAGCAATCTTGCATCCCAGGTATGAATCCTACTTGATCGTGGTGGATAAGCTTTTTGATGTGCTCCTGTATTCGGTTTGCCAGTATTTTATTGAGGATTTTCGCATCGATGTTCATCAGGGATATTGGCCTGAAATTTTCTTTTTTTGTTGTGTCTCTGCCAGGTTTTGGTATCAGGAATATGCTGGCCTCATAAAATGCATTATGGAGGAGTCCCTCTTTTTCTATTGTTGGGAATAGTTTCAGAAGGAATGGTGCCAACTCCTCTTTGTACCTGTTGTAGAATTCGGCTGTAAATCCATCTGGTCCTGGGCTTTTTTGGGTTGGTAGGCTATTAATTACTGCCTCAATTTTAGAACTTATTTGTCTGTTCAGGGATTCGACTTTTTCCTGGTTTAGTCTTGGGAGGGTATATGTGTCTAGGAATTTGTCCATTTCTTCGAGGTTTTCTAGTTTATTTGCGTAGAGGTGCTTATAGTATTCTTTGATGGTAGTTTGTATTTCTGTGGGATCAGTGATGATGTCCCCTTTATCACTTTTTACTGTGTCTGTTTGATTCATCTCACTTTTCTTATTTATTATGCTGGCTAGTTGTCCATGTATTTTGTTAATTTTTTCAAAAACCCAGCACCCGAATTCGTTGATATTTGAAGGGTTTTTCATGTCTCTACCTCCTTCACTTCCACTGTGATCTTTGTTATTTCTTGTCTTCTGCTAGCTTTTGAATATGTTTGCTCTTGCTTCTCTAGTTCTTTTAATTGTGACGTTAGGGTGTTAATTTTAGATCTTTCTTGCTTTCTCCTGTGGGCATTTAGTGCTATAAATTTCTCTCTAAACACTGCTTTAACTGTGTCCCAGAGATTTTGGTACATTGTGTCTTTGTTCTCATTGGTTTCAAAGAAATTATTTATTTCTGCCTTAATTTCATTATTTACCTACTTGTCATTCAGGAGAAGGTTGTTCGGTTTCCAAGTAGTTGTGCAGTTTTGAGTGAGTTTCTCCATCCTGAGTTCCAATTTGATTGCACTGTGGTCTGAAAGTGGATTGTTTGTTATTATTTTTGTTCTTTTGCATTTCCTGGGGAATGTTTTACTTCCAATTATGTCGTCAATTTTAGAATAAGTGCATTGTGGTGCTGAGAAGAATGTATATTCTGTTGATTTGTGGTGCAGAGTTCTATAGTTGTCTATTAGGTCCACTTGGTCCAGAGTTGAGTTCAAGTCCTGAATAGCCTTGTTAATTTTCTGTCTTATTGACCTGTCTAATATTGACCGTGGGGAGTTAAAGTCTCCCACTATTATTGTGTGGAAGTCTAAGTTTCTTTGTAGGTCTCTAAGAACTTGCTTGATGGATCTGGGTGCTCCTGTATTAGTAGGATATATATTTAGGATAGTTACCTCTTCTTCTGGCATTGATTGCTTTACCATTATGTAATGCCCTTGTTTGCCTTTTTTGATCTTTGTTTGTTTAAAGTCTGTTTTATCAGCGATTAGGGTTGCAAACCCTGCTTTTTTTTTCTTTTTTGATCCCTTTACCATTATGTAACGCCCTTGTTTGCCTTTTTTGATGTTTGTTTGTTTAAAGTCTGTTTTATCAGAGATTAGGATTGCAAACCCTACTTTTTTTTTCTTTTTTGCTTTCCATTTGCTTGGTACATTTCTCCATCCCTTTATTGTGAGACTATGTGTGTCTTTGCACATGAGATGGGTCTCCTTAATACAGCACACCAATGGGTCTTGACTCTTTATCCAATTTGCCAGTCTGTGTCTTGTAATTGGGGCATTTAGCCTGTTTACATTTAAGGTTAATATTGTTATGTGTAAATTTGATACTGTCGTTATGCTGCTAGCTGGTTATTTTGCCCATTAGTTGATGCAGTTTCTTCATAGTGTCTATGGTCTTTACAATATGGTATGTTTTTGCAGTGGCTAGTACCAGTTTTTTGTTTCTATTTTAGTACTTTCATCAGAAGCTCTTGTAAGGCAGGCCTTGTGGTGGCAAAATCTCTCTGCATTTGCTTGTCTGTAAAGGATTTTATTTCTCCTTCGCTTATGAAGCTTAGTTTGGCTGGATATGAAATTCTGGCTTGAAAAGTATTTTCTTTAATAGTGTTAAATATTGGCCCCAACTTTCTTCTGGCTTGTAGGGTTTCTGCAGAGAGCCCTGCTGTTAGTCTGATGGGCTTCTCTTTGTGGGTAACCTGACCTTTCTCTCTGGCTGCCGTTAACATTTTTTCCTTCATTTCAACCTTGGTGAATCTGATGATTTGTGTCTTGGAGTTGCTCTTCTCGAGGAGTATCTTTGTGATATTCTGTTTATTTTCCGAATTTGAATGTTTTGCTTGTCTTTCTAGGTTGGGGAAGTTCTCCTGGATAATATCCTGAAGAGTGTTTTCCAACTCTGTTCCATTCCCCCCGTCACTTTCAGGTACACCAATCAAATATAGGTTTGATCTTTTCACATAGTCCCATATTTCTTGGAGGCTTTGTTTGTTCCTTTTCATTCCCTTTTCTCTAATCTTGTCTTCATGCTTTATTTCATTGAGTTGATCTTCAATCTCTGATATCCTTTCTTTCGCTGATCAATTCGGCTATTGAGACTTGTGTATGCTTCACGTGCTGTGTTTTTCAGCTCCATCAGGTCATTTATCTTCTCTAAACTGGTTATTCTAGTTAGCAGTTCCTCTAACCTTTTTTCAAGGTTCTTAGCTTCCTTGCATTGGGTTAGAACATGTTCCTTTAGCTCAGAGGAGTTTGTTATTACCCACCTTCTGAAACCTACTGCTGTCAATTTGTCAAACTCATTTTCCATCCAGTTTTGTTCCCTTGTTGGTGAGGAGGAGGAGGAAAGGCTTTCTGGTTTTTGGAATTTTCAGCCTTTTTACACTTTTTTTTCTCATCTTCATGGATTTATCTACCTTTGGTCTTGATGACCTTCGGATGGGGTTTTTGTGTGGACATCCTTTTTGTTGATGTTGATGCTATTCCTTTCTGTTTGTCAGTTTTCCTTCTAACAGTCAAGGCCCTTTTCTCCAGGTCTGCAGGAGTTTACTGGAGGTTCACTCCAGACCCTGTTTGCCTGGGTGTCACCACGGGAGGCTGCAGAATAGCAAAGAATAATGCTGCCTGCTCCTTCCTCTGGAAGCTTCATCCTAGAGGGGCACCCGCCAGATGCCAGCCAGAGCTTTCCTGTAAGAGGTGTCTGTTGACCCCTGTTGGGAGGTGTCTTCCAGTCAGCAGGCACGGGTGTCAAGGGCCCACTTGAAGAAGCGGTCTGTCCCTTAGCAGAGTTCAAGCACTATCCTGGGAGATCTACTGCTCTCTTCAGAGCCAGAAGGCAGGAACATTTAAGTCGGCTGAAGCTGTGCCCACAGCCACCCCTCCCCCAGGTGTCTGTCCCAGGGAGATGGGAGTTTTAGCTATAAGACCCTGACTGGGGTTGCTGCCTTTCTTTCAGAGATGCCCTGCCCAGAAAGGAGGCAGCTAGAGAGGCCCTCTGACTACAGCTTCTTTGTGGAGCTGCAGTGGGCTCTGTCCGGGTCGAACTTCCTGGCGGCTTTGTTTATGCTGTCAGGGCAATAAGGCCTACTCAAGCCTCAGTAATGGTGACACCCATCCCCCCACCAAGCTGGCACTTCCCAGATCGACCTCAGACTGCTGTGCTGGCAGCAAGAATTTCAAGCCGGTGGATCTTAGCTTGCTATGCTCTGTGGGATTGGGATCCTCTGAGTTAGACCACTTGGCTCCCTGGCTTCAGCCCCCTTTCCCAGGGATTGAATGGTTCTGTCTTGCTGGCATTCTAGGTGCCAGCGAGGTATCAAAAGAAACTCCTTCAGCTAGCTCGGTGTCTGCCCAAATGGCTGCCCAGTTTTGTGCTTTAAACCCAGAGCCCTGATGACGTTGGCACCAGAGGGAATCTCCTTGTCTTCGGGTTGTGAAGACCATGGGAAAAGCGTAATATCCAGGCCAGAATGCACTGTCCTCACAGCACAGTCCCTCACAGCTTCCCTTGGCTGTGGGGGGAGTTCCTCGACCCCTTGCGCTTCCGGGTGAGGTGATGCCCCACCCTGTTTCTGCTCACCATCTATGGTCTGCACTCACTGTCTAATCATTCCCCATTAGATGAGCTAGGTACCTCCATTGGAAATGCAGAAATCACTCACCTTCTGCGTTGATCTCACTGGGAACTGCAGACCGGAGTTGTTCCTATTTGGCCATCTCGCTAGCCCAGATTCTCCTTCACTTTTATATATTTTTAAAAATCTTTTCTTTTTCCTTCAGTTTTGGGCCACGAGGATTTCTTATAATTTTTATTGTGTTATTTACTATATCCAAACTTTTGGTTTTCTTTAGACTTAGAAACTTGAAAACCAAACTTGTAAAATGAGAGTAAATATATTCATATAAAAGCCTGAGAGGTTCTTCCATGACAAAGTATATATGCATGGACTTTATGACATCTATTTTATTGCTCAGAAGTCTTTTAAAATATGTATTTCTGTTGGATTCTCAACAGTATTCAGTTTAATTCAGTTAAAACAACATTTAATAGTTATTACTATAGTTTAGTAGTTATTACTATATAATATATA
>NW_012100654.1:6001324-6001619 GCF_000951045.1 Mandrillus leucophaeus | reverse complement strand
TGTTTTCCAACTTGGTTCCATTTTCCCCCTCACTTTCAGGCACCCCAATCAGACGTAGATTTGGTCTTTTTACATAATCCCATACTTCTTGCCGGTTTTGTTCTTTTCTTTTTCTTCTTTTTTCTTTAGATTTCCTTTGTCGCTTCATTTCATTCATTTGATCCTCAATCGCTGATACTCTTTCTTCCGGTTGATCAAGTCGGTTACTGAAGCTTGTGCATTTGTCACGTATTTCTCGTGTCATTGTTTTCATCTCTGTCTATTCGTTTATGGCCTTCTCTGCATTAATTATTCT
>NW_012100654.1:5999706-6001190 GCF_000951045.1 Mandrillus leucophaeus | reverse complement strand
ATATTATATATAGTATAAATTATACAATATAGTATATTCTATACTACAGAGTATACTACATAGTATATTATATGATATGCTATATAATACATAGTACTATATATAGTATAATTTAGTTGTTATTACTATATACCATGTACTATACAATTTGTTTGATGTTCCAAAATAAGATTACTGCTTGCTTTTGAATTTGTTATGTTCTGGCAGTAGAGGCAAGGACATAAACTAGTGGTTTCTATACAACATAGAAGTTACTTTTGTAGAGATATGCTATGAGAGCACAGAAAAAGAACACCTAACCCAGCTTTGAGGGGGGTAGGAAAGAGAACCATGAAGAGAGAAATCAGGAAAATTCTTTGGCAAGGAGATGCCTGAGATGGGACTTTAAGGATTGACAGATGTTGCCAAGCAAAGGGAGGAAGAGACAAAAGTGAAGAGAACATATTTTTAGAAATAAAAAACTCAAGTTAAGGCAGTGTAAAATAATTAAAATCATTGACTATGAAGTAAGACAGTTGTGTGACCTTGAAAAGTTTAACTCTTTTAAAGTTTAGTTTCCTTATCAATAATACCTATCTCACTATGATATTCATGAGAATTAAATGAAATAATGGATACAGCCTGTAATGTCTTCAGTTTGATGAAGACACATAGTGGGTTTCTTAATAGATATGTTACTATTATTGTTGTCATCATTATTTCATATTGTTAAAATTTTTCAAGTGTTCTTAGTTTTTTGCTAGTCAATAATACAACTATGTATAAATTAATTCTTCATAATTGTAATGTGAAATAATCATATTATTGATCATAATTACTCTCATCCCACCTACTTGTGTACATTAGTACAGTGCTTCTATTTTTTGTGATTACTACTTTATTACCTCTGGAGCTCAGCACACAAGGAGATTAAAAAACAGAGGGGCAGTGAAGTTAAGAATACTAAAATTTATTGCCACAGCAAAATGGGCCACAGTTAGGAAGTAGAATTATATAGCTATATCCCTGCTCCACCTATTATACAGCAGAAACTATACAGTTAAAAGTCAGGATGACTGTCATAGAAACAGGAACTTTAGGAAGAGCTCTACCATATGAGCTACAGCCATAGGGTCTCTTACTGGACTGCATAGGTAGCACATGTAAGGGATGTGTTTTCTTCTTAGTTTTGTCAGACCAGCCAATTGCAGACTTGCTTTACATTTCCAGGGATAAACAGCTATGTATATGGGAATCATTTATCCCCAGTCACCAATTTACTTACTGACACTCCAACTGAGATGGCCTCTAGGATTAATAATTGTATCCTCTTCAAGATAGGAATATTGATGTATTTATTATTATTATTATTATTATACTTTAAGTTCTAGGGTACATGTGCATAACATGCAGGTTTGTTACATATGTATACTTGTGCCATGTTGGTGTGCTGCACCCATCAACTCGTCAGCACCCATCAACTCGTCATTTACATCAGGTATAAC
>NW_012100654.1:5984669-5995071 GCF_000951045.1 Mandrillus leucophaeus | reverse complement strand
CCTAGTGGAGGATGTCTCCCAGTTAGGCTACTCAGGGGTCAGGGACCCACTTGAGCAGGCAGTCTGTCCGTTTTCAGATCTCAACCTCCGTGTTGGGAGATCCACTGCTCTCTTCAAAGCTGTCAGACAGAGTCATTTGTGTCTGCAGAGGTTTCTGCTGCTTTTTGTTGTTGTTGTTGTTGTTGTTTAGCTGTGGCCTGTCCCCAGTGGTAGAGTCTACAGAGACTAGCAGGCGTCCTTGAGCTGCTGTGAGCTCCACCCAGTTAGATCTTCCCAGGGCTTTGTTTGCCTACTTAAGCCTCAGCAATGGTGGGCGCCCCTCCCCCAACCTCGCTGCTGCCTTGCCGGTAGATCGCAGACTGCTGTGCTAGCAATGAGGAAGGCTCCATGGGCGTGGGACCCTCCCGACCAGGTGTGGGACATAATCTCCTGGTGTGCCCGTTTGCTTAAAGTGCAGTATTGGGGTGGGAGTTACCCGATTTTCCAGGTGTTGTGTGTCTCAGTTCCCCTGGCTAGGAAAAGGGATTCCCTTCCCCCTTGTGCTTCCCAGGTGAGGCAATGAATCGCCCTGCTTCAGCTCTCACTGGTCGGGCTGCAGCAGCTGACCAGCACCGATTGCTTGCTACTCCCTAGTGAGATGAACCCAGTACCTCAGTTGAAAATGCAGAAATCACCGGTCTTCTGTGTTGCTCGCGCTGGGAGCTGGAGACTGGAGCTGTTCCTATTTGGCCATCATCAGGAATATTGATGTATATACTGACTACCATTACAATTATTAGGTTCTCTTAAGCTAAAGAAAATTATTTTCTCTGATGGTGAGTGATGATGAGCATTTTTTCATGTGTCTGTTGGCTGTATGAATGTCTTCTTTTGAGAAGTGTCTTTCCATATCCTTTGCCAACTTTTTGATGGGGTTGTTTGTTTTTTTCTTGTAAATTTGATTGAGTTCTTTATAGGTTCTGGATATTAGCCCTTTGTCTGATGAGTAGATTGCAAAAATTTTCTCCCATTCTGTAGGTTGCCTGTTCACTCTGATGGTAGTTTCTTTTGCCGTGCGGAAGCTCTTTAGTTTAATTAGATCCCATTTGTCAATTTTGGCTGATGGGAATTGAACAATGAGATCACTTGGACACAGGAAGGGAAACATCACACACCGGGGCCTATTGTGGGGACGAGGGAGGAGGGAGGGGGATAGCATTAGGAGATATACCTAATGTAAATGACGAGTTAATGGATGCAGCACACCAACATGGCACATGTATACATATGTAACAAACCTGTACGTTGTGCACATGTACCCTAGAACTTAAAGTATAATTTTAAAAAAAATTATTTTCTGCTAGTCTTTTAATCTGTTCCTATTATGGCAGGAACTTTATGTATAATTAAGTTCTCCAAGCCTCAATATACCCATCTGTTAAATGGAGATAATAATAGTAGTTATCTCATTTGGATGTGATAAGGATTAAATAAAATAATGCATGTGAAATTCTGCATACGATGCCTAGAATATAATAAATACTCAATATATGTTAGCATTTAATATTTATTATATTATGTTACATAACTTGTTTAATCTTGTTGCCTTCATTGGAGCAAACTTTTAATGCTGTTTTCTTTATGTATTTTACAGATTATACTTACAGTAGAATTAACTATTTTTCTTTTGGCATACAGTTTCATGTTTCTAAACACATGTATAGATTTCTAAAACTATCACCACAATAAGAATAAAGAATATTTCCATCATTTCCCACAACTCTCCCATTCTGTTCCTTTATAGTCACTCCTCTCCCCAACTCCTAACCGTTGGCAACCACTGATCTGTTCTGCATCACTATAGTTTTGCATTTTGGAGACCATTATATATATGCGGTTATATATTACGTAACTTTTTAAGCCTAGCTTCTTTCACTCAGCAGAATGCCTTTGAGATTCATACACATTATGTATCCATAATTTGTTATTTTTTATTAATGCTTTCTTAAGTATGAGGACATTTCAAGTATATGGTCATATATTTCTTTTATAAGAGTCCATCTGATAGGTATCCCTTAATAGAATCTTTGTATTAAATGACACCTGACACAGTTTAGTGTGCTACAACATGTAGTGTGGTACAACATTATCAAACAACTGTGTTCCTTTAATTACTAATGATATTCATGGAATAAAAGGGACCTGAAATCTAATAAATGTGAGAAATTCTGAATTCTATAAAAGTAAATTGGATTGCTTGCCATATGATTTCTCATAATTTTTAACATATGCTATGAAATGCAAAATTCCTAAAAGAAGATATGGTTTTGCAAGTGCTTATCAAATTATCAAATTTAATTTTTTTCTGCTGAACAACTACCACGTTGTATTCCACAGTTTGAGAAACATTAAATGAAAAATGAAAAATGTGGGCTTTTGAGTCTGGGTTTGAATCTTTGTCCTGGTACTCACTAGCTGCTTGATCCTGGACAAGTTTAATCTGCATTAATCCCAGATTCTTCATGTATAAAATGGGACTAATAGTACTTTCTTTGTCAAGGTTGTTGTGAGGACTACACAAAATTTACTTTATATGTACACATAGCACAATATATGCCACATGGTAAGCACTCAGTAAATGGTAGCTATTTATTACTAGAGGCAATATATAGGAGTGTTTAGAATCACAGGCTTTGAAGTCTGGTAGATTTCAATTTTCTTTTGGTTGTTTCTTCTTAGCTGTTATTTAACCTCATTAATAAAGTGAGGACATTGCTTATGAGGATTTAATATGATAATTAAATATTTAGTACAGTTAACCATGAGTGGTTCCCTGAGCACTTTCTTGAGGAAGTAACTTTTTATGTAATCACTCAGTAGTTTATAGAGAAATGCATAAATATTAACAACTAAATTCAGACCCAGAGTATTCTGATGCAGAGTCATAATTAGAGCAGAAGAAATTTTACTTCCTTTCAATATTGGAGAGGACATATTTCCAATGTATATACAAAAAAGCAGGGGAAGTAAATTGCTACTTATCCTATGTTTGGATTAGTATTAGGGAATGAGAGTAAATTCACCTACTTATACACAGGAAAAAAATAGATACTTATGGCCTTTATTAACATTAATAGTAGATAATTAAGCTTAATATTTATGAAAAGATACTACATTCTCTTAAGTCATGGCCTTTTTATTTGCAAAACAAAGCAACAAACAAAGGTAAACCCCCCCCCCCACTATTTCATAAATAACTGTATTAGAAATGCTTTTTAAATCTGGATAAATCTTATTAATAATATAAATATACATTTTATAGAAATAACAAATGTGCTTTTTAATGGCACCATTAGTAGTTTGGTGATTTACCATATCAAATCACTGGTGCAAGACTAGTACTCAAATCAACTGAAGTAAAATAAGTTAGAGTATTTTTGTTTATTTTGCTTATAACTCAAATATTTATGTCAGAATATTAAGATAGAATTATAAACAGAAAATAGTACATGCATTTTATATGTAGGTTTGTTTAGAAACTTTCTTAAAAAGCCCCCCTTTTTGGTTATATAGCCAGCATAAGATTAGTAAATGTCCCACTGATAATGTTTGGTGCCTCAAACAGTACAAAATAGAAGAGAAAAAGAAATCTTATAGAGCGATTTCTAGAAACAAGTAGATCCTTCAGCTTAGCAAATGGGATGTAAGTGAATTATGTAGATGAGCATTATGTTCTCAAATAATTCGATACAATAAAGGCCTCTAGTTCTTTAAAAAAATTAGAAAAGAATATTTTCAATTTGGTATTTACTTCTGACTTCTTGAAAATACTTCCTGCTAACACACTTTTTCTTTTGTACACCTACACTAGAGATATGTAAGTATTGATTTGAGAAATAAAAAATGAAAAACTGTGAAAAGATTTCATAATTTTCAGATAGCTATAATGTTTTGGAGGCATCTTAACCCCACTCTGCTATCTAATTGTGTCTTATAAAGCAACAGACCCAAAACCTTGTGTAAGTTAGTTGAGCAAGATATATAGAGGATATATAGATATATAGACTGGCCACAAGTAAAATAGAAAAGGCAATTTATCTTTGATTAGCTATTCTTCTCTTACATATTATCTTTCTCCATCTTTTTATCTTTACTCTTTTTTCACAGAAACTCCATTATCTAGAATTCTTATTTTACCCTCTGCCATTCTGAGCTTTCCACTGTCACATTTCATTTTATATTAAAATTTGTCTCTTTTCTCTTGTAGAAATTTTAGGCCCCACAGGCCAGCTAGTTAATCTGATATTCTAACATAGACTAATATTCCAATGATAGTGATTTAGAGTTTGAGAACCAACTAATGTATGTGAAGATGTCCTTTTGAGAGTCAGTGAGCACATCTACCTCTCTCCAAGCTCACTGCCTTTCCCCAAACCTACCCCAACATCTTTAGACTGATCCATTAGTAAATTTAATAGTGAGAATGTACATCTAGAAAATGGGAAATGGTAGAATAGTAGGTTATTGAATGAGAAATTTTGAGCCAGACAAGTTTTTTGCTGTCATATTATATGGTATACAACAAAACCTGTTCTTTATAGGTTCAGTCCTGTGACTTTGTGTTATTTTAAATGACTTCTGAGTCTCATTAATGTTTTTTTCCTATGTAGCGAACCATTCATAATATTCTCTGGTGGGCTGTCCTATGACAAAGCTTGTAGAAGACCAAGTTTAACCATCATGCATGGAAAAGCAATTACAGTACTTGAAATGGATCATCCTATTGTTGAATTTCTAACTTTATGTGAAACGCCCTATCCAAATGGTAAGTAACTAAAATGAAACTATTAATGTTGAAAATCATTTTTGAAATGACAAGTTTCTAACAAAATTAAGGTTAAATATTTTCAGTTTTGGCAGTGGATGTCTACTGTGGTAAAATGCTGTGAGCTACAGGTGCTGGAACAGGTTCTGCAATTGTACCTACTTGACAAACTGGAAATAACACAGATGTAGTACAGCAATCCTGGCATTTCAGGTTCTAATATCAGGTAAGTGCTTTAAACTTTGATTAGATGGTGGAAGCTGAGCTGGGAGGGTCTGATAAGGGTCCAGGGTGAAATCACTTGGGGAAGCTGAGGTCTCTTAATAGCCTCTCTCAGACCAGCTCCATCAATTCCATCCCAAAGCCAATCAAAGTTAAAGCACTTACCTGGTATCAGTAATCTGTAACTGTGGTGGTGCTGCATCTGTTTCACATCTGGCTTTGCTTCAGATGCAACTGCAGCACCTCTGATTACTCTAGGATTGCGGATGTGTGGATAATGACTTTTTAAAATTTTGAAAATAGTCAGAAGGGCCTTTGGGAGGAGAAATGCTTATATATTTTTATTATCCTGAATATAAAGACTTTTTGTAAACACAACAACTAGTTATGTTGTTATGCAATCTGTATAATGAAATCTAATGATGATGAAATATTTTAATAATGTGGCCAGGTGCGGTGGTTCATGCCTGTTATCCCAGCACTTTGAGAGGGCAAGGCAGGCAGATCGTTTGAGTTCAAGAGTTCGAGACCAGCCTGGGCAACATAGTGAGATTCCATCTCAAATAAATAAATAAATAAATAAATAAATAAATAAATAAATCTAAAAAGTGAGAAAAGTGAAAACATAAAAAAGGAAATACACATCATGTTACAACAACATAGTATGTGTATATACATTACTATGTTTTTAAGAGGGAATATGCAGATATAAGGGAAAGAGCACTGGACTTGAGGACAAAATATGTGAGGTTATGATTTAGCTCTGCCACTTACTAGCTAGGTGACCTTGGGCAAGTCACTTTACATTTATGAGTTTTATTTATCATTTGTAGAAAGAGAATAGTAATATGGTCTCCACATGACTACTGGAAGGTTAAGTGAGCATACTTCCTAACTATAAACATATATATGTTGTGAGTTCCATTATTATGTGTATTAACTTACTTTATTTAGTCTCACATTTAAAAGATGGGATAAATTGATATTAAATAATAGTGTAGCACTTTATTTCCAAAGTTACTAGGGACAGACAATTTACTTATGTTTTTAATTGTCAAATAATTATTGAATCATTCTATGGCCCCAGTACTACAAGAACTTGTTGAGCATACAGATAAAGTATTAAACTAATCTCTGATGTCAAATTGCAAAAAATCTGGTCAGATGAGTGAGATTATTATGACTTGTTAAGTTTAAGTAATGAAAGACCTTAATTAAGTGCTGAGTTGTATGGTTCAGAGTATAAATAATGTATTAATTTTTAAGCTAAATAGTCATGGTTTCATGCATAGTAATAGCAGTGTTTGGAAAGAGAGAAAGGTAAGTCTGATTATGAGACAGTAGAGTTGTTTAGAGAACAGAAGAAGAGAGAAACTGTCTTGTAATATTTATGAATCATCAGAATATAAGTGTTCTTTGGAGTTACAAAAATGAATGATGAAAGAATGCATGAAGAAAGAACAGAGGACCAACAGCTGAGCTTAGGAAAATGCCTCCTATGAAAAGCCTCGAGAAAGAAGATGTGTGAGCAATAGAAATTGAGAATGTGTGGTCTGTGTGTATATAAATGTCTGCACGTTGGTAGAGATGTTAGGACAATTTCTAATGATGTTCAATAAAGTATAAATGCAATGTAACCATTCCTATTCACTTTCAAGCCATATATAAAAACCTTTGTTTTTTAGGAAAGTGGTAATGAGGATGGACCTTTTCACTTGTCACAAGCTAGGAGATGTACTTTAACTCTCTTGACAGTGCCAGAAAGGTTTCTGACCATATACCCATCTCAAGCAGAACCTAGTCCAAACCAGGACCCCAGAAACCTTCCTAATCTAGCTCCTTCATTAGAGGATTATTCTCCAAGTAAATCACATCCTTGAGTACATCCCCAGCTGTAATGTCTGGGATTATCATTGGTGTTGGATTGTGCCCCAGGACTCTTGGGGCACAATTGGTAGCTCTTGGAGAGGAGGGTCAGTAGCATTAATGAGGCCAACTTGAGAGATGAGAATTAGGGTAAAAGCCAGTTCTGAGGCCAGATCTCCTTGTGAGGATAACTCTAATATTATTTCCCCCTTTCTGGGAGAAGGAAATATGGACCTGGCAGATTTGTACAAAATCCTTTCCCAGGAGGTGTACAGGGGCCAATGGGACAAGCAGAAATGACTGCCAATGAGGAGTCCTAGTTGGAAGGGGATCAGTAAAGATTAGAGACTACCACAAATGTGTTGGCTACCCTGACCATCTGGATGAATTTAGAACTCTACGAAGGAACACTGAAAGCATGCCAGGGTTAAGGAGGACTAAAGAAAGGGCCTTGGGCCATTGCAGGCTAAATGGCACACCACAATTCTTTGCCAATTGGGCTTTTATTATTCCCTTGGTCTGTTTCACCAGTCCAGAGGACTAGAAGTTGTAAGCACAATTGAAATGTTGATAAATAGGCCAAATTATACAAATGTTTTAAATAATTTGCTCTGCAAAATGAGTTCCTCGTGCATTATGAACCCCTTAAGAGACTTTTCATGTTGGTATAAATTTTCCAACAGGTCCTTAACTACTGCCATGGCTGTGGCCTGTTGACAATAGAAGGCTTCAGTGCAATGCTAAAACATGCGAACTGTAACTAGTACATACCAATATCCTTGAGAGATGGGGAGCTGAAAAAAATATTGTTGCCATGCCTCAAAGGGACTTTTTGGTAATGTGAAGTGGTCCATGAAGGCGTGAAATGGTTTTCCAATATGGTATTGTGGACATATTTCACACAGATACTAAGGTTGTGAGCTATCCCAAGGCATGCTTGCCATCTGTGTAAGTAATTGGCCATTTTACCTTTAGCTAAAAGACATGTCTAGTAGGAGCATGCAGTTCTGCCTGTTGGACAAACCTGACATCAGGAAAGATAAGTAAAGTGGCAGAATTAAGCAAGTTATATTGGGTCATGGTAAGGGGAGGTGAGAACAGAAAAAGAATTGCATAGTTTGCTAGGCTTCTTGTGACATGAATTGAGGAGAGCCCCATTAGAGTGTGGAACACAGACAGTGAGGAGGGCCCCGTTGCTATTTTCACTGTGGCTTTTACAAAAGAAGAGACAACATCAACTTCTTTGAGACAAGGAGACTATAGTATCCTATGGGTCCAGTTTGTGTCCAATTCTGATATTTTAATTCATCTAGTTAGTTAGATTTTAAAAGGAGAAATACCCTGAATGTCCCCAGAGCATCCCTAGTCTGGACTGGGGGAAGAGGACTAGGGGACTCCATCAGGATTTAGTTATAACCAAATATTAGAGGATCTTACGAGAATTCAGAATCTAGTCCAGTCCATAGCCAAATAACAAGGACTTGAGGGCAATGCACAATGTTAGAATCTAGTAACAGATAAACTTTTGCTTTACTTAGAAGCATAACTTTTCCTCTCCACATTGATCATATAAGAAATCTCAGATATTAGAACCTCTTGAAGCTAGATGGCCAGACCAAGTCAGGCGTTAGATTTTACTTATAGTCTTAAGGTTCTTGGGCCTACCAGAAAGTGACAGTTTTTACATACTCACTGTAAAGCTAGGAACTCCTGAAGACAGGCATTTTAGGCACATTCTTACATATAACATTTCAGTCTATACCTTGGTAATATAACCAATGTTCCCAATTGTTTCCTGTTTTCAAGAGAGATAAGATTTTTATTTAACTCACATAAATAAAAATAAGAATACTCATTTATAGCTTCTGAATTTTAAGGAATCAAGTAGGGAAAAAAAAACAAATGCTTCCACCTTTGTTCAACAGAGGATACTTTACCAAAATACTGCAAACTATAGATAGCTTATGTCAGAAAATTTCCTGAATTTGGAAAATAAAACATTTAAGCAACAAAAACATTATCCTTATCAATTACTTAATTTCATTTAAATAATTTTGTTTGGTTGGCCAGGTGCAGTGGCTCACACCTGTAATCCCAGCACTTTGGCAGGCTGTGTGGTAGGATAGCTTGAGGTCAGGATTTCAAGACCAGCCTGCACAACATAGCAAGACCTGTCTCTACTAAAAGGCAAAAAAATTATCTGGGTGTAGTCATACATGTCTGTAGTCTTAGCTACTCCAGAGGCTGAGGTAGGAGGATCAAGCTTGAGCTCAGGAGATGGAAACTGCAGCGAGCTGTGATTGCATCACTGTACTCCAGCCTGGGGAACAGAGTAAGACTGTGTTTCAAAAAAATTTTTTTTCTTTATTTTGATTAGCAATTTTAGACTATAGCTCATTGCAAGTACTTCCAGAGAAGAATTTAAAACAATTGCTGTGGATGACAAAAAGCCAGAAAAATCATAGCCAAAGATACGATGAGAATTTTCAATTGACAAGGCAATTTAGATATTTTGGTGGCACACAATCATTTAACATAATAATCATTATTATGATACATATCTTGGCATATCAGAATTTTAGGGATCCTATACAATTTCACACATTTTAATAACACACACAAATATAACTTAAGGGAAGTTAAACACCATTCCTTATTTGACAGAACTTCCTGTATTATTTACCAAATAAACCTAATCATTTAATATCTGTACAAGATGAGAGATAAACCCTTTGAGGCTCTTCAGGGGGGCCTATGTGGAAAATCGTAAAATTAATTTTAGGCCAAAAGGCTTAATTTAAGATTTGGGCACTGGAGAGACCTGCCAAAGTTGTCAAAAAGTTCAAAAACTACTTTCGTTAATAGAATGGTAGTTCACTGCTAAATAATAGTTACTTATTCAGTCAAAGTAAGAATAAAAATCAGAAGACTTCAAAAGCAATACAGAAAGTTACATGGATGTAAAAACCTTAACCCTTGTAAAGGTTCAGTTTTCTGAAGTAGTCAAAACCCAACAAGGACAGCATGAAGTACAGGACAGAATCTATGTTTCCTAGGCTCAAATATTCCTTGAGCAGGGAATATATGGTTCTTAGCAAGAGCATATGAAGTTCTGGTTACATAAAATAATTCAGACATATAAAGAAAAGCCAAGAGTACTCAATCAAGTTATACTGGGTAAAACATTGCTTTTCTGGACCTTCAGGATAAAAGTAAAACCAGAGAAACTAGGTAGTTCTCAGGAAGAGGCGTGACAGAAATAGAAACGTGTTCGTAAATCAGAGGATGGTTGTTAAACACATTTCAGAATTAAAAATCAAAACCTCTTGCAATCTTACTAAAAGCAATTAATATTTAAGAAATCTTTGTTGACTGGGTGCAGTGGCTCTCACACCTGTAATTCCAGCACTTTGGGAGGCCGAGACAGGCGGATCACGAGGTCAGGAGATCAAGACCATCCTGGCTAACACGGTGAAACCCCGTCTCTACTAAAAAATACAAAAAACTAGC
>NW_012100654.1:5951516-5984554 GCF_000951045.1 Mandrillus leucophaeus | reverse complement strand
AAAAAAGAAAAAGAAAAAGAAAAGAAAAGAAGCCTTTGTTGTTTTAACATAGGGGACCAAATTTTTAAACTTTGTATCAGTGTATTTTAACATCAAAGTTTATTCTTTGGAAAGACTGTCACAAATAATTTCTTTTAATTATAGCTAGCTTAATCACACCCAGAATTTCCTTCACAAGTTCCCATTCATGAACCTTATCATGATTTACTCAGACCATCTATGCATTACTGAGACACTCTGCCTCACTCTATACGTCCTCTTTCTTCTTAAGTAAGCAATCATGTCACTCTAGGAAAAAGATTTACCATGCAAGACTTTCTCATACAAAATTATTCTCTTATCTTTACATCTATAACTTTTCTTACATCTCTTTCTCTCTCTCTTATTTACAGTTCCTTTCTATCTTGTTTCTATTTCCTTCCTAAATCCACATTTTGACACTCCCTTTAAATAACCTTTGACTTAGAAAAAAATATTTTTCTCAATAAAAGATATTTTTTTCCACTTATAATTTTTTTCTCTTATTAAACACACCTGACTTTGGTATATTTTATATACAGAATTATATATCAACTGGAATTTTTAGCTTCTAGTAACCTTAAATTTTATTAAAAACATAGGAAGTACAAAATCTTGAATTGCCTGTTACATATCATTATTTAATAGATAAGAACCATTTTATTTTTAATATTTTTCAATTTTTTATGTTTGTTTTAGAGACAGGGTCTTGCTCTTTTGCCCAGGCTCAAGTGCAGTGTCATGATCATGGCTCACTGCAGCCTCAAACTGTTGGGCTCAGGCAATCCTCTCACCTCAGCCTCCCAGGTAGCTGAAACTCTAAGTGTGTGTCACCATACCTGGCTAATTATTTTATTTTTTGTAGAGATGTAGTCTTGCCTTGTTACCCAGGGTGGTCTCAAACTTCTGGCCTCAAGCAATCCTCCCACCTTAGCCTCCCAAAGTGCTGAGATTATAGGCATGAGCCACCATGCTTGGCCAAGAGCCATTTTATAATTGTCAGAAAAAGATATTTCCCTATAACATATTTTTATGCATATTTAATCTTTCTATTAGTCTTTCTAGTCTTTCTATTAAATTTAAGAAACCAAGGACAACTCTATTTATGTTCAGCAGTTTGTTTCAGTTTTTATCACATTTGAAAATGACTTGTACATTTAATGAGTATCTATTATTTAATTTAGGATTTCAAATTACATAAAAATTTATTTTTAGCTATTTATCCCATTTACCTTTATTTCTTTGTTTTTAGCAGTGTGCTGAGATTACTTATGAAAACAGGTAATAGACAAAGCTAGTCATCATTCCAAATTATTTATCTATTAATTATTTTATATAACTGCATGTCAGGCAAACATTATAAAAGTAATGACCTTAAAGTCCAATAATTCAGAGGACACAGGCATTCCCATCAATTCGACAATCTTGAACTCTTCCCATGTGCCAAAAAATTTCTAAGTCACATGAACTTGAAAAGTGCCTGGTCTTATTTGCTTGATTTATGAGTACTCATCTATTTGTAAGTCAATTTGGTATCATAGACAAATACAGCCAGACTTTTACATGCAGCCAGATACAAATAATGATCATGTAGCTTTAATTTTTAAAACTTTAGCCATATGTCAGGCATAACTCACTAGTTGAAAGGGGCAGTTAGATTCAAACTTCATCACTGTCAAACTAACATTTTTAGTTTAAATTTTTCTGTTCCATGTAGCTGAAACCCCTTACTGAATTTCAGAGAAACCAGAGTAGTAAAGTAGTCAGGTGGACCGGCAGGAAGAGAGGAACTAGTGGAAGAAGTTTAGCGCTAGAGTAAATTAGAAAGCTCATAAGTCTCTTTTCTACATTAGTTATTACCCAACGTTCCTAGATCATAGAGGATCCCCAGTCCCATTATTTTTAATCCTATCAGAAACTGTGGTATCTGGTGGGCTGATTGATGGGCAGCTTCTTCCTCCACCTGCCCAGGATGGTTAGGGCGTTCCCATTTCCAATGGTCCTCTTGTTTACAATATGCACATCATGGCCTCAAGACTGTATGGCCATTTTGGCCAGCAGTGGGGTCCCTAGGGGTCTTACCCATGGCCATTTGTTTTTCCTAGCATGCTCCATCTTGTGCCTCAACTGGTTGTGGGCAAGAGCCACAGCAAGCAGCATAGCTTGTTGTCTCATGTTGCATTGCTTTTGCCCTTCCTGGACTTGAACAAGATGAATTAAATGCCTTAAAGGCAATCTCGACTACTTGAGATATTGATATTCCCAACACCTTTTCTACTTTTTGTAGTTTTCCTCTTATACCAGGGACACTCTGACTGATAAAACTCTTAGGTTACCTGGGTGTTCGGGTCAATGTTACTGTATTGCCCGAAGGCTTTAAAGACCACAAGAAAGGAAGAAGCATTTTCTTTGGCCACTGTTGTACCTTTATGCCTTGTTCTGCTGAAGTCCTGCTACAATTACATTCCTCATTTTGCTTGGAGGTTTATCTCAGATGGTTAGAGCAAGGCCCTGCACTAGACAGAGATATATATTTTTTGGGTCTGTAATGTGGCACTTATGGAGATTCCTTCCCAGTGAATCACCAATGGGTTGGGTATCCCCTAGTCACCTAGGAGTACCTAAAAGGGCTGGAGGGAGCAATGTAGTCCCTCAATTAAATAATTTTCTAATTAGGCTGTTTCTGTACTATCAAAATGTTAACCACTGTTTAAGCCAAATATTACTGCTTATATCAGAATACAAACAGAAACAGAAACAGCCAATCAAACAAGACAAACCACAGCATTTTGGACTCTGAGTTTGATCCGCTCAATGGGAGCAAACAGACAAGGCTCAAACTTGTCCCTATAAGCTTCAGACATCTTTAATCCATTCTGGATGGGGAAGGCTGATCTCCAGCCCATAATCAAGCAAATAATTTGCTCAGTCTAGTTGATTGTAGTAGACAGCAACCCTGAGTCAGGCCTCCTTGGCTGCCACTGGCAGCTTCTTCAGGGTTTGCTGAGTGGTCTTAACAACATTAAACAAGTGACTAGACAAACCCGAAACTTAACACATACACATATACACATCCAAGTTCCAAGTTCCCAGTCAAGTTCCTAGTCAAATTTATAATCAAGAGTACCACGTGAACATACCCCTTATTCTCCTTTCAATTAAAGTTGAAATCCCCTAACAAAGCCCCCTTGTGGAGGTTGACAAGGCCCCCTAGTGGAAGTTGATAAGAAAGGAGCTGAGAGTTGGTCACTTGTACAGAGATTAATTCACCACAAAATAAAAATAAAAATAATGAAAAAATGTGTTCCAAAATTCAAAACTTCTCTTTGCTGCAAAAATGAAAGTAAAAGCACCAAAAGTCAGCAGGGCCATGCTGGAGAGACAGGAACCAAGAGCAAATCACTGAGTAAAACACCTGGACAGCTGCTCAGACCCTCAGGTGGATCCCATCCCTAATATGGAGCTAGTGAGCCACAGGCAAAAATCTCCTGAAAGGATTTAGAGAAGTCTGATCTGGGTCACCAACTTTGTTGTTGAACTAAACTGGGTCCATTTGCCCATGCACAATGGAAAGCCAAACACTGAAGAACCAAGTTTTTGCAGCAAGAAAGGTTTATTGTGAGTGAACTGGCAAGGAGACAGATCTCAAATCTGTCTCCCCAAGCTGAGGATTGGGGCAGGTTTTATAGTCTGAGGGTAATGAGGCATGATCCTAATTGGATCTTGCCATAGGATGATGTCAGGAGGTATGCTCTGATTGGATCCTTCCCTGGTGTGATACCAGGGCTGTCTGATTGGATCCTGCAGCCCGCCATGCAATGTATGCTTCTTAATTTTAGTGCATGTTCCTTGTTCTGGACACTTAGCTTCTACCTGTGGTTGCATGCTTGGTTTATCTTGGCGTGTTTGTGGCCTTCAATCTGGGTGTCCATGGCAACTGAAGAGCTTTGTTATCTTAAAGTTGAACCAGATTGATCTGATGTGTTTACACAACCTATAAATATATTTCTAATTACATTGAATTTAAAGTAAACTTTTTATTCTAAGCAGTGTTGTTCTTATACAGACGTGAATATATGTCATATCTCAGAGAAGCAGAGATACTATTCCCCAGTACATCTCCTTGTAGGCATAAAATCAGATCTAAAATACAAAGGTTATGGAAGAAAAAGATAAATGTTTGTGAGATCAGGTGACAGATTCACTGTCTTCACATAATCCAATATTATCATCACTCCATGATTATTGAGATATATTTAACTCTATACTATGCTACTTTTAATTTTTTGTTGTTCTTTCTAGTGATCTTAATATTAAATTTGAGAAGCACATTTTTTAAGTGCTCTTTGTTACTTCTTACTTTGGTTTATAGTTTGGTCTTCTCACATCATTTAAATAATATTTGTATAGGGATAAAGGAAGTGCAGTTTTGCTGATTTTATAATATATACAATATGGAAACTTTTCTTTTTTTTTTTTTAACTTGTAGAATTTCAAGAACCCTATGCTGTCGTAGTACTTCTGGAGAAAGATCTCATTGTAGTTGATCTGACACAAAGCAAGTAAGTTATCCATGTACAGATTAACACTTTTAAACTCTATTTATTTTAGATAATTGGCATTTGTATTCTTTAGATCGGAAATATTCTTTGTGTGAATATTGGTTTGCTAGAATTACAGAAATGCACTTTGGTTCAATGGTGAAAATGAAACCAGGAGAATTTGGGAAACACTGAGAAAACTGTAAGACAACTTAAAGGCAGCACCTGATGTTTGGACAGAAACATTGAAGACTCAGGACACATAAAATTGATCACATTTTTGTTGTTTCCTTAAAGAAAATCAATCATTATGAAAACTTGTGCAATGTGATAGCTGAGTAATGGAAAATGACACATGATAAAAGTATTATTGCGCTACTGCAGCAGACAACACAGAACACCAGAATCTCAGGGGCAGAGAAGACTGGGGCCTTCTTTTACTTTTTTCCTTTTTCATTATGTTACAGGCAATTGAAAAAAGTGTAGAATACTGCTATTATAGTGGTGCTCTCCACTCCTTTACATTGTCAGTAAAAATCTTCTGTCCATTTTTATTATAATGGTAATAGCATGAAACTAATTTCCATCATTTTATGTTCTTCCACTGATTTTTTAGCCTCATATATTTGTAATACAATTTTGTAAGTTGTCTCTCCTTGGTCTGGAATAACTTTCTCTTCAATTTTTCTCTTTACCAACATCTTATCTGTAAGATTCTCAAGTCAGATATCACTTCCCTATTTTTTTAAAAAATTCATTATCTGTATAATTTGGTAACATATCCTAATATGGGCTCTCATAACCCCCACATTTCTCTCTTCATAGCTTTTGACACAGATACAATTTTCTATTTGCTGTTGCTTAAAGATTGTCTTCCCGCTAGGCTGTAGACTCCATGAAGGAGGGGCTCTGTCTCCACATGGAGTCAGATCTCAATAAATTTTTGTTGAATAAATCAATCCGAATTCTACTCTTCAAGTTGTTTGTAAATGTAAGATCCAGGGTTCTTCCTCATACTAATTTGCAGATATTATTCTCAGGATTTTAAAAGGGATGCAGGATTTGGGCCATGAAATCATCATAACTGGGAATTCTGCTTAGCTGCCCTAATTATCAACATAAGACTTTTTGTGTAGCTGTAAGGATTTATGCTTATTCCTCTAAGAAGTTCTAATATGAGTCTTATTAAAATATACTCTTCTAATCTCATTGGTATTCAACTCTTCTTTGTATGTCATATTTGTTGGTTACTCATACTTTGCCTAAGTATCTAACATCCTTGCAGGCCCATTATACTTTACCTTTCATGGCCACTTTCTTCAGTGTGTGTATGTGTGTGTGTGTGTGTGTGTATATATATTATATATATATACACTGTATATATATATATTCTTTCATTTAAATTTTATTTTATTGTGACAGAATATGCATAACATAAAAGTTACCATTTTATGTATACATACATTCTTGTGGTTTTCATTACCCTATATAAGTATGTGAATTAACATTTTGTTTGCAAGTTTTCTCTAACATTTTACCTTTTTTAGCATGTATTAAAATCTCTGTGGCATTCCCACTTCATTGGCTGTTACATGGAATTTAACATGTCAAAAACTGAGTATGTTCTTTTTCCCTCCAAATGGTTACCTCTCAGCTATATTGAATGTTGAACAAGTTATAACTTTGGAATCCTTTTCATTTTTTTTTTCTTTTTATCTTTTTCTCGCCATTTAATCCCCAACCCAAAGGCAAGCATTAGGGTTTAGAAATTATTTCTATTCTTGATTTCTTGGATTCATATCTTCATTTCTATTTTCACAGCAACCAGTTTATACTTTTATGTCTAAATTCCTCTTGTAAATTTTTAGCTACTTCTCTTTTTAATATCTTTTTGCCTACTCTTTGCCAATGTACTAAAATAATTTTTCTCAAAAAATTTCATAATATTTAACTTTGTCAGGAGCCTATTATTGTTACCTCTTGCTATTATCAAATTCTAAATTGTAGGCCTTGTCTTCAAGGGGATCCATTTATCTTCTAACTCTTTAATCTTAGAAATGTTAATAATTTGTACTCTGAAACAGAGAATCTCTGATATATCTAGTTTAACCT
Organism: Mandrillus leucophaeus; assembly: GCF_000951045.1. NCBI lineage: Eukaryota > Metazoa > Chordata > Mammalia > Primates > Cercopithecidae > Mandrillus > Mandrillus leucophaeus. The sequence goes on along the minus strand of NW_012100654.1, from coordinate 5,977,883 downwards.
CTGGTACCTCTAGTTTAACCTACTTGTCACTTAAAGAGACATGAATTGTTCCTTTAACCTGATTTTGCATATATAACTATTCTTATTTGGGATACTATGTGCAACATTTCAGATTGGTAGAAAGAGAACTGCTGCCAGAACACACACACATACACATACACACACACACACACACACACACACACACACACACCCCATATTTTCTGGAGATTGGACTAAACTCCTAATTTTTTAATTAAGTTCCTAATAATATGAGAAAAAACTGTTTTCTAACAGGCACCTCCTACCCTAAAAAAACACATAGTTTCAGAAGTTATATGATGACACCTGGAACAGATATGGCATAGAATAATACTAATTTCCTCCTTGCGTAGTGCCTGGTACATACGATGTTCTAAATAGCTACAGGGATTTTAAATTTGATTTCATACTCATTTCCTTTTTAAGGTTATAGTAAGCTTGAGGATATGAAAGTTATTACATCCATAAGTCTTCATTCCAACTATGTTCTCTAGTTTACATAGGAAATGATCTTTTGGATATACACAGTCACATACACACAAACCTACATATGACACACATCTTTTCATTATTCCTGCAAAAAATTTAAAAGTTTCCTATCTATTACGTCTTTGTCTTAGTCCCTTTTATATTGTTATGAAGGAATACTCAAGGCTAGATAATTTATAAAGAAAAATGATATTTTGGTTCACAATTCTGATGTCTAGAAAGTCCAAGTTTGAGTGTCTGCATCTGTTGAGGGTCTCAGGCTATTTCTACTCATTGCAGAAAGTGAAGGGAAGTCAGAATGTGCAGAAATCACATGGTGAGAAAGAAAGCAAGAGAGAGAGGGGACAGGTTTCAGGCTTTTTTAAACAACCAGCTCTCGTAGGAACTAAGAGTGGGAACTCCTCCCTGAGGGAAGGCATTAATCTATTCATGAGGAATCTGCCCCTGTGAAGGTGAAAAACATCCCAATCATAGCATTCTTCTCCTGAATCCCCAAAACTCATGTCCTCACATATAAGATACAATCATTCCTTTCCAATGGTCTCAAAGTCTTAATTCATTTTAACATCCATTCAAAAGTTTGAAGTATTATAAAATATGAAACAAGTTCTTTACTTCCAAGGTAACAATGGTTGTATAGGTGTTGGGTAAACATTTCCATTCCAGTAGGAAGGCGTAACAAGTCTTATGCAGCTTTAAAACACAGCAGAGTAGACATTAAATCTTAAAGCTCCAAAATAATCTTCTTTGACTCCATGTCCTGCATCCTGGAAACACTGGTGCAAGGAGTGGTCTCCCAAGGCCTTGGCAGTCCTGTCCCCATGTTTTTGCTGCACACAGTCCATGTGGCTGCTTTCATATGTTGGAGTTGAATGCCTGAGGCTTTTCCAGACTGAGGTTGCACACTGCTGGTGGCTCTGCCTATGTGACAGGTTTCAGCATGGGCACCCAGGCTTTTTGATATATCCTCTGGTATCTAGGGGGTAGCTGCCAAGCCTCCATGGCTCTTGTGTTCTGGGTGCCTGCAGACTTAACACCATGTGGATTCACAAGGCTTATGGCTTGTGCCCTCTGGAGCAGCAACCACAGCAGCAACTGGGTCCATTTGAGCCATAGTGGGAGCTGGAGTTGTAGGAATGTAAGGAACAGCGACCCAAAGGGGCACAGGGCAATGGTGCCCTGGTCCTGTCCTCCAAAACCATTCTGTTCTCCTAGGCTCCTGGGACTGTGATGGGATGGGTGGCCTCAAAGATTTCTGAAATACCTTTTGTCCATTGTCTTGACTATTAATACCTTGCTCCCTTACTGGTCATGCTAATCTCTTTAGCAAGTAGTTGCTTAGATTCCCCTCCTGAAAACACTCTTTTCTTTACTACCACATGGCCAGGCTGCAAATTGTTCAAATGTTAATGCTCTGCTTCTCTTTTAATTATAGATTCTTCCATTAGGTGATTCCATTGTGGACATAATTTAGTGTAAGCTGTTAAAAGTAACAATGCCACTTCTTGAGCACTTTGCTGCTTAGAACTTTTTTCTGCCAGATACTCAAGGTCATCACTCTTAAGGTTAGCCTTCCACAATGCAGCCAAATTCTTTGCTACAGTGCCACAATGCAGCCAGGTTCTTTGCCGCAGTGCAACAATGGGGATATTTGCTCCAGTTCCCAATAAGTTCCTAATTTCTGTCTGAGACCTCATTAGCATGGCCTTTTCTACCCATATTTCTGTCAGTATTTTGTCACAACTACTTAACCAATTTCTAAGAAGTTCCAAACTTTCCCTCATCTTTTTATCTTCTGAGCTCTCCAAACTCTTCCAACTTCTACCCATCACTCATTTCTAAAGTGCTTCCACAATTTCAGGTATCTTTATAGCAACACCCCGTTCCTCAGTACTAATTTTCTGTCTTAGTCTGTTTTGTGTTGCTATAAAGGAACACCTGAAGCTAGTAATTTAAAAAAAAAAAAAAAAAAAAAAAAAAGTTTATTTTGTTTACAAGATTGGGCATCTGTATGTGGTAAGAACCTCAGCTGTTTTCACTCATGGCAAAAGGTGAAGGGGAGCTGAGCTGGTGTGTGCAGAGGTTACGTGATGAAAGAAGAAACAAGCAAGAAGGAGGAGACTCCAGGCTCTTTTTAACAACCAGCTCTCACAGGAACGAAAAGGGAGAACTCATTCACCTCCTAGACAGGACATTAATCAATTCATGAGGGATCTGCCCCATAAGCCAAACACCTGTCATTAGGCTCCACCTCCAACACTGGGAACTAAATTTCAAGATGAGATTTGGAGGGGACAAACAAACGTCCAAACCATAGCACCCCCACTGAAAGAAAGTCAAAATTTATTTATATTTTAATATTTGTAAGGATACGAAATAAATATTTACCATTGTATGTAGGTAAAGTTCTTAGTTTATTTTTAGTGAATTAACTAAGTAAACTTGTTATATAATAGTTTCAGATTAATAGAATTCATTGTATCTATATTAGCAAAGCAATGCCACTGTGGAATGTTAGAATTATGAGAAGTAAATTTTGAGCTTGAGTAAAATTTTACTAGCATTAACATTACATTTTATAAATTACTGTTACAAAAAGATCATTTTTGTTCATACAATTCTTGTTTTATGGTACTTAAAAAACAAGTGAAATTTATAGTAAACGTTTAGAGACATTTTAGGGCTTACTTTATCAAAATTATTTGCTATTTTTTCTTTGTAAAATAACACTGATATATTGTCTTTATCTGTTAGTTTTCCAATCTTTGAAAATCCATATCCCATGGACATTCATGAATCACCAGTTACATGCACAGCATACTTTGCAGATTGTCCTCCGGATTTGATTCTAGTACTGTATTCCATAGGAGTCAAGCATAAAAAACAAGGATACAGTAATAAGGTAAAAGTAGAAATTATAAATAACTTTTCTTGTATTCATATCACATGATCATACTTTTTCCCATTACTTTATTTTCTTACATTCCATATAGGAGGACTTGAACTAAATTATTTCTAATTTAAAAACCAACTCTATTAAAGACGTAACTTCTTAAATTCAAACTTTCTAAATGCTACTTAGCTTTAAGCCTACAGAGGTATAATTTCTTATATAGAAGGTATATAATTATATACTGATATACTTATCTATTATGTGCATTTATATACTAAGCATGTACTTATATTAATATATATTTGAGTCATAAGATACAAGCTTTATTTTAGATGAAAACTTATATTTTAAGAAAACAAAAAGACTCAAGTCTTCCTAGTTAATAATTAATTAATGGTTTAGGAAACATAATTATTAAAAGTCATTTGTTAAATAACATTCTAGAATTTTTTATTATAGTTTACTACAAGATTCAACTATTTATAATTGTAACAGATTATCTATTATGATTTCTGTTATTTTCCCAGGGCTGTTGGGATGGACAACTTCAAGAGACACTATTTACATAGCTTCTATGTTAAATGGCACCACAGTAGTTTGGTGGTACACAGACTATATGAGACTATATGACACATGTAGCAACACTGTATTTGTACAATTAAAAATACTTCTTTGATTTGTTTATATAAATGGTAAGATTGACTAAAATCTATATTTTTAAGGGAGATGGAATTGTGCATTTAGACGTGTTTGTTCAATGAAAAAATTAAAAGACAGCTACACACTTCATTCTTGATTATTTTACAGTTAGTTTGTTTAAGTGAACTTTTTATCATTATTTTAAGCTATTTCCATTTTAAATTTCTAAGCCATTTGAACATATATATATATACTTTCTGGATAATCTATTTAGGAGTGGCCAATCAGTGGAGGAGCTTGGAACCTTGGAGCACAAACGTATCCAGAAATTATTATTACTGGGTAAGTAGATGTGTTTTGTGAGTTATTAATTCATCAACACAAAGATGTTTACTGAGTCTTGATACTTTTCCATAATTGTGTTCTATGCAGAATAATAGTTTAAGTAAAAGTAAAGATATAAGAAATTGCTTCTACCCAAAGATTCTCATCTTGACAGAGGATATAATCAAACCATTGGAAACATAATAACAAAAAAGAAAGCATAGATTATATCACCAGGAGAAAGTCAAAGTGGGGAAGTCATGAGATATCAGTCTTCACTGGAAATCACAGAATATTAGCTTTACAAAGGCCCTTACAAACACTTACCTATTTCTGCCAAATTCAGGAATCGCTGCTCTATATCTGTATGAGGTGGTTATTTTAAATATTTCTCAAAACTTACAGCACCAGAAATAACACTTCTTTGTATGACAACCCACTTGATGTTTTAATATTAGAAACAAAAATAGAGACATAGCTAATGATAAATATGAGATTTAAAAGGTAATAAGCGTTCTGCTAATGGGAAGATAAATATACTTTTTCCTATTCTTCCCACTAAATGACTAAAAACTCTGGATATTATATATAAGATAAACATAAGATGACTAGGAAATGTGAAGAAGCGTCAGACCAGGTAGGACCCCTAAGTCTTAAAGAATGACATGGAAGTCAGTTCCCTAAGTTTTCTTTCTGCCTCATATATCCCAGAATTAGAGCTAAAGAAGCTAGTAACCTAGAAATGTGAATGGACACAGATGAAAAATCCCAACAAAAACTAGCTCTCTTTAGCTATGAAATGAAGAAAGCAGCAGTATATCAAGACAGAAAACATTTAGAAAATAATCTCTCTACTTAGGTTTAACAACACACACACACACACACACACACACACACACACACACCTTCCTCCCACACACACAACTGTGGCCCTCCCCAACTCACTCCAGTAAAGGCCAAGTGGAGAGCTTAGACTTTCACCCTTGTCAAGGTATAATGAGGTACCCCAGCTTCCCCAGAGTGTCAGATAAAGCAGAGTAGGGAGCTGGGGCTTTGAATCATGGGGTGAAACCCCTCTCTTGTGGTGTCAGTGGGGAGCTAGAATTCTCACCACTGCCCAGCAGTAATGAGTAGCTACCATTCCCTATCCCCTTCCCTGTGTCAACAGAAATAAATGAGGAAGGAGAGAAGAAAGGGTGGGACTGAAAAGTATTAAGGAAATAATGGCTGAAAACTTACCAAATTTAGCAAAACAACATGAACCTTCAGATTCCAGAAGCTGAGCAAACCCCAATAAATCTATACCAAGATAAATTATCATCAAATTTCTGAGCAGTAAATACTAAAAGAAAAAAATCTGGAAAGTCACAATAGAGAAATGACATCTAACCTATAGGGCCAAACCAGTTTGAACGACAGCAGATTTTTCATCAGAAAAATCTGCCTGCCAAAAGGAAAAGTGAGTATTTTTCAAGTACTGAAAGAAAAGAAATCTCAATCCTGAATCCTATACCCAGTGAAAATATCCTTCAAGAATTAAGGCAAAATAAAGATCAAAATCCATCATTTCCAGATGCAATAAACTAAGAATTTTTCAACACCAAATCTACCTTTAAAAAAGTAACTACAGGAAGTTCCCTACACAGAAAGGAAATGAGCCTTGGTTCATCAAGAAGGAAGAAATAATACAATAACAAAAGTATGGATAAATACAATAGGCTTTCCATCTCTTGAATTTTTAAATGTATATTTTATGGTTGAAGCAAAGATTATAGTAACAGTGTCTGATGTTACTATAATCACATTGACTGGTATGGTTCTAAATGTGTACAGAGGAGATATTTAACACAATTATAAATGGGAGAGGATAAAAAGATGTAAAGAAAGTTAAGGCTTTTATATATCTTGAACTGGTAATAAGATGACACTGGTAGAATGTGGTAAGTTGTGATACAATGTAATACCTAAAAAAACTTTAAAAATTATGCAGAGGTGTACTTAAAAACACTACTGACACATCAAAATGGAAGCACTATAATATTTCAAGTAACAGGAAGGCAGAAAAAGAGGAAACAGGAAAAAAAGCAGAAAAAATTATATGGTTTACTGAAGCCCTAACATATCAATAATTATATTAAATATAAATGGTCTAAATACTTCCATGCAAATATGAAGATTGATAGAGTGGGTTAAAAACATGACCAGCTATATGTTATTTGCAATACATTCACTTCAAATATAACAGCATAGACAATTTGAGAGTAAAAAGACAGAAAAAAAAGTATGAAAAAGAATTAATTGAGAGTGACATCAGCAAGGTAACAGAATAGGAAGCCCTAGACTTTGTTCTCTACAGATACACTCACTTTACAACAATATATGGTTCAAAAAGCCATTATGATAACTTCAGAAACCGTTTAGGAAGTCACAGTACCCCAGACAAGCTCAAAGCCAAGAATGGTCACACTGAAATGGGTAAGAAAAGTGTGGCATTTCAGAAACATCAGTCCTTTTTCTGAGCTGGCACAGCTCACAATTAGGAGGAAAAGTGCAACTCATGGCTTCACCTTTTTGAGGGAAAGAAAAGAGTGGAAGATATATGCAATGTTCTAGATTTATAGTGGCTGCTCAAGGGACTAATTTCTGTATCATGTGATAGAGATCTGGCATACTCTGCATACCTGGGTGCCACTGAGAGCAAAATATATTTCAGTGGCTTGTAGCATCAGAGAACCTGCAGTATTTCAGACAGATACTAGGGGCAGCAAGATACTACAAGTTCCTGAAAAAGAAACTGGAAAACTTCACTAGTTAGGAATTACATGCACAAGCCCAGAGAAGATAAATTCCCATAAAAAGTTTGAGAGGCTCTTAGAATCTCTACCTGAACTGATTTATGAAAAATGTCCCCTGTACAAAGTCAGTCCATAAGGATGTGACTACTTTTTCATATTAAAGTCAACAAAAAGAAAGCATACAAAGAGACAGGGAAACATGGCCCAATCAGAGAGAGCAAAAAAAAAAAAAAAAAATCCAGTAACTGATATTAACCCTTTTCCTACTTGTCCCAACAATACTCACTGGTAGCACTTGCAGCTGTGACATTTATGCCAAGATAACTTTACCTCAAAATATCTCACTTTTATTATTATTGTCGTATCACTCTAGTATATTGACTTTGGAAATAAAAGACATCATTGTATTTACAGAATTCTGTTTTTAGTAGTGGTATTTCCATTTACAAAATATAGTAATTCTCCGTCACTGAAAATGTCATATCCTAGAAAACACAGCATTCCTACGTGTGAAGGTAACATCATTCTTGTACAGCTTTTGGCTGAGGATTCATTTGGTGAATCTATTTTTTCCGAAATAGACTATTCTGATGTTAGTTCTGTTCAGAAATAACTCCAGGAACAGTTTTCATGTTTTATTTTCACATTGAAAACCAGTCAGATTTTCTTCAGCCTCAAAAAGTGTATTTATGTAAAATTAAACGAGCACTGGAAGCAAGCTGTACTTTTTTATTCTAAATGGGAAAAGGGTTAAAGAAACAGAAATCTGTGTATTACCTGACAAAGAGTTCAAAATAATCATCTTAAAGAAACTCAATATATTAGAGAATACAAATAGAAAACTAAACAAAATGTGGGAAATGATGCATGAACAAAATGAGAATATCAACAGAGTTTGAAATTATTAAAAAGAAACAATTCTAGATCTGAAGAATACGGTAATTTATTTGAAAAATTCATTAGAGAGTCGTCAACAACAGACTTGGCCAAGCAAAAGGAAGAATCAGTGAACTGGAAAATTGGTCACTTGAAATTACTGAGTCAGAGGAACAAAAAGAAGAGGGCCTAAGAGCCTTATGAACACATTCAAGTGGACTGATGTATACATTATGGGAATTTAAGAAGGGGTAGGGAGAGGGAGAGAGAGAGAGAGAGAGTGAATGGAGCAGAGAGAATGGAGCAGGGAGCTTACTTGAAGAAATAATGGTCAAAATTTTCCCCAGTTGGAGGAAAGAAATGGAAATTCAAATTCAAGAAGCTTAAACAAGTCCAATAATATGAACCCAAAGAAGCTCATAAAGAGACACATTATAATCAAACTGTCGAAAATCAAAGACAAAAAGAAAATCTTGAAAGCATCAAGAAGAAAAATTCTTATCACATGCAAGAAAATCCCCATGAGATTGTCAGCAGGTTTTTCAGCAGAAGCATGGCAGACTAGAAGGGAGTGGGATAATATACTCAAAGTGCTGAAAGAAAAAAACCCCACCAACTTAGAATACTATATTTGGCATAACCCACTTCAAAAATGAAGGAGAAATAAGCCCTCCCTATATAAACAAAAACTGAAGGAATTCGTCAACACTAGACATGTCTTACATAAATTGCTGAGAGTTCCTTCAGTTGAAACAAACACACTAGACAACAACACCAAAGCATACAAAAACTTAAAAGCTCTCTAGTAAAGTTAAATTTATAGACAAGTATAGAATATTGTAATATTGTAAAGGTGGTGGATAAATCACTTTGATTTCTGGCATATAATTTAAATAATAATAACAATTACTGTAAAACTATGATAATAGATGCAAAATATAAAAATATGTAATTTGTGACATCAATAACATAGAGGGTGAATGTAAAGGAGTAGATTTTTTTGTATGTAGTTAAAGTTGTTATAGTTTAAAATAGATTGGTATAACTAGAAGATGTTTTATGTAATCCTTATGGTAAACACAAAGAAAATGCCTATAGAATATGCACAAAAGAAAATGAAAAAGGAATAAAAGTATGTCACTAAACAAAAAAATAAATGAAACCCAAAGGAAGCCAACAAGAGAAGAAAAGAAGGTCAAAATAACCACGTATCATATAGAAAATAGTAAAATGGCATTAGTAAGTTCTTCTGTACCAATAATTATGGTAAATGTAAATGGATTAAACTCCCTAATCAAAAGACATAAAATGGCTTGATAGAAAAAAGTAGAACTATATACTGCCTCCAAGAAACTCACTTTAGATTTAAGGACACACGTAGGTTGAAAGTGAAAGGATAGAAAAAGATGTACCATGCAAATTGTAACCAAAGGAGAACGAAATGAACACATCTATATTGGACTTTAAGCCAATAACTCACAAGGGACAAAGAAAGACATTACCTAATAATAAAAGAGTCAATCCAACAGAAAGATATAAAAAGTACAAACACATATGAATGTAACAGCAGAGCATCAAAATATATGAAGCAAACATTGACAAAATTGAAAAAATGAACAGAATAACACAATAATAGTAGTATATTTCAATACCACATTTTCAATAATGAATAGATCAACTAGGCAAAAGATCAAGAAGGAAACAGGGTATTTGAAAAACACTACAGAACAATTGGGCCTAACAGATATACAAAACACTACACCTAGCAATAGGAGAAAAACATTCTGCTGAAGCACACATGGACCTTGTTCCAGGATAAGTAATATGTTAGGCCAGGGGTCCACAACCCCTGGGCTGCAGACCAGTACCAGTCCATGGCCTGTTAGGAACCAGGCCACACAGCAGGAGTTAAGTGGCAGGCAAGTGAGCATTACCACCTGAGCTCTGCCTCCTGTTAGATCAGGTACAGCATTGGATTCTCATAGGAGTACGAACCCTATTATGAACTGCACATGCAAGGGATCTAGGTTGCATGATTCTTATGAGAATCTAACTAATGCCTGATGATCTGAGGTGGAACAGTTTCAGCCCAAATCCATCTCTCACCACCCCCGTCTGTGGAAAAGTGGTTTTCCACAAAACTAGTACCTGGTGCCAAAAAGGTTGGGGACTGCTCTGTTAGGCCACACATGTGTAGATGCAAGTTATTAGTAATGTTAGTTCTTTGGTTGAGTGGTTTCAATACGATTATATTCTGTATATTAAATCTGTTACATACATTGTTATTTTCATATCAAGTATTACATGATGAAAAATAAAATAGAATTAAATTTTGTCAGGGTATATAGAGTCTCAGACCAACATCCTGCAGATTTTTTTTAGTAATAAAGTTTAAAAATATCTGTAAGTTTATAATTAGAGTAAACATACAAAGTCATTCATAGTCTTTATTTGTAATTGCCAAAAACTGAAAACAACCCAAATGTTCATCATTTGGTGAAGGGGTAAATAGAGTATATCCATACAATGGAATACTATTTAACCACAAAAAGGAACAAATTATTAATACATGTAAGAAAGATTATCCTCAAAAACATTATGCTAAGTGAAAAATGCAGACACAAAAACAGTAGATATTATGTGGGTTCCACTTATATAAACATTCTAAGAAAAAAAAATTTATATAGGCAGAAAGTAGATTATTGGGGATCTGCTGGGGATGGGAAACATGGTTCCATATTGCCATGAGTAATTTTTTGGAGTGACGGAAATGTCCTAAAACTGGATGATGATGTCAATGTGACAACTGTGTAAATTTACTAAAAATTATCAAACTGTACACTCACAGTGGTTGAATTTTAGAGTTATGTAAATTACATCTGAATAAAGCTATTAACAAAATAGAGTAAGCCATTCAGTGACTAACCACCTCTCAAAATAAAAAATCAGTTGACCATATAAATATGGTTCTATTTCTGGACTCTCTACCTTGTTTCACTGCTGTATGTGTCTGTTTTTCACCAGTAGCACAAAAACTTTATTGTAGCTTTAGGGTGAGACTTAAACCTTATGTAGTTTGAGTTCTCCAACTTTGTTTTTAGTTTTCAAAATTACTTTGGCTAATCTAGTTTCTTTTAAAAAAATAATTTCAGCTTTTATTTTAGATTCAGGGGTACATGTGCAGCATTGCTATGTGGGCATATTAGACACAGGTAGTGAGCATAGTACCCAACAGGTAGTTTTCAACCCAAATCCCTCTCCTTCCCTCCCTGCTCTAGTAGTCTGCAGTGTCTATTGTTTCTGTGTTTATGTCCATGTGTACTTAATGTTTAGCTCCCAGTTATATGTGAGAACATGTGGTATTTAGTTTTCTGTTCCTGTGCTGGCTTACAACATCCATGTTGCTGTAAAGGACATGATTTCACTCTTTTTTATGGCTATGTAATATTCCATGGTACATATGTACCATATTTTCTTTATCCAGTCCACTGTTGTTGGGTGCCTAGGTTGATTCCGTGTGCCATTGTAAATAGCATGGCAATGAACATACAAGTGCATGTGCCTTTTAGGTATAATGATTTATGTTGCTTTGTTTATATACCCAGTAATGGGATTGCTGGGTCAAATGGTAACTCTGTTTTAAGTTCTTTGAGAAATCTCCCAACTGCTTTCTATTTTCAGTAGTGGCTTAACTAATTTACATTCCCACCAACAATGTTTAAGCATTCCCTTTTCTCTGCAATCTGGCAAGCATCTGTTACTATTCAACTTTTTAATAATAGCCATTCTGACTGTTGTACAATTGTATCCTATTGTGTTTTGATTTTCTTTCTTTCTTTTTATTTATTTATTTTTTTTGAGACAGACTTGCTCTGTTGGCCTGGCTGGAGTGCAGTGCCATGATCTCGGCTCACTGCAATCTCTGTCTCCTGGGCTCAAGCAATTCTCCTGCCTCAGCCTCCCAAGTAGCTGGGATTATAGGTCTGTGCCACCATGCCTGGCTAATTTTTGTATTTTTAGTAGAGACAGGGCTTCACCATGTTGGCCAGGCTGGTCTAGAACTCCTGACCTCACATAATTTGCCGCCCTCAGCCTCTCAAAGTGCTGGGATTACAGGTGTGAGCCACTGTGCCTGGTCATGTTTTGATTTTAATTTTTCTGATGATTAGTGATGATGAGCATTTTTTCATGTTTATTGGCTGCTTGTATGTCTTCTTTTGAGAAGTGTCTGTTCATGTCTTTGGCCCACTTTTTAATGGGGTTATCTGTTTTTTGCTTTTTGGTTTTTTCAAGTTCCTCATTGATTCTGGATATTAGACCTTTGTCAGATGCATAGTTTGTAAATATTTTCTCCGATTATGTAGGTTGTCTGTTTAGTCTGTTGATAGTTTCTTTTGCTGTGCAGAAGCTCTTGAGTTTAATTAGTTCTTACATGTCAAGTTTTGCTTTTGTCACAATCATTTTTGGGGGCTTGGCCATAAATTCTTTGCCAAGGCTGATATCAAGAAGGGTATTTCTTAGGTTTTCTTCTAGTATTTAGTAGTTTGAGGTCTTACATTTAAATTGTTAATCCATCTTGAGTTAAATTTTGTATATGGTGAAAGGTAAGGGTCTAGTTTCACTATTTTGCATATGCCTAGCCACTTATCCCAGCACCACTTATTGAATAAGGAGTTCATTCCCCATTGTTTGTTTTTGTCAGCCTTGTCAAAGGTCACATGGTTGTAGGTGTGAGGCTTTATTTCTGAGTTTTCTCTTCTGTGCCATTGGTCTATGTGTCTGTTTTTGAACCAGTGCCATGCTGTTTTGGTTACTGTAGCCTAATAGTATAGTTTGAAGTTGAGTAGTGTGATGCCTCCTGCTTTGTTCTTTTTGTTTAGGATGACTTTGGCTATTCAGGCTCTTTTTTGGTTTCATAAGAATTTTAGAATAGTTTTTTTTCTACTTCTGTGAGGAATGATGCTGGTAGTTTGATAGGAATAGTGATGAATCTGCACATTGCTTTGGGCAGTATGACCATCAGTTTGTTTATTTCTACAAAAAATTGTTTTACCATATTTTAATTGTGATTACACTGAATGTATATGCCATTTAGGGGAACAAACATCTAATAAGTGATACAATTATCAATAACATATATCTCCTTTTATTAATGCCTTATTTTTTGGTCAACATCTTCCAATTTTCAGCATACAGATCTGGCACAAACTGTGTTAAATTTTATCTATTTCTTGGTTTTGGCACTGTTGTAAGTGGTACTACTTTGTTATTTCCAAATGTCTATTGCTATTCCATGGAAATACAATTGATTTTTGTATATTGATATTGTGTCTTATAATTGTGCTAATCATTTATGAGTTCCAGTATCCTTTGTGTAGAATCTCTGGGATTTTCTACATAGCCATAAAATCTGCAAATAGAAATAATTTTATTTCTTCCCTTTTAGTCTGTGTGCCTTTTATTTCTTTTTCTTCCCTATTTCAGTGCTTAACACCTCCAATAAGATGTTGAATAAGAATGGTGAGAGTGAACATTTTTTTTGCTTTGTTCCTGATCTTAGGGGAAAACATTCAATCTTTCATTATTATGTATGTTAGGAGATATCTGTAGGTTGTTCCTACACACCTTTTATCTGGTTATAGAAATTTCCTCTGTTCCCAGTTTACTGAAAGTTTTTTTAGGAATGGATGATAAATCTTGTCAAATGCTTTTTCTGCATTTATTGAGATAACAATATGGATTTTCTTTTGTAATCTGTCAATATGGTGAATTTTAATATGGTAGTTGATTCTTTAAGTGTTTGTCTTACATTCCTAAGAAAACCCTCTTAGTCATTGTGTACTATCCTTTCTATATATTACTTGATTTGCATTGCCAATATTTTATTGACAATTTTTATGCCTATTCTCATGAGGAATATCGGTTTGTAATTTTCTTTTATTGTAATGTTTTTGTGTGGGTTTGATGTCAGGGTAATGCTGACTTCATCAAAAGTGTTGGGAAGTATTATATCTTCTTCTATTTTCTTGATGAGTTTTTATAGAATTGACATTTGATTATTACCAAATAATGATGCAACTCTAGATACATTTGATGATTTGGTTTTATATTTTGAAACTTAACTTCAATTTTACTATGATATTCAATTCATGTTTATATTAATATCAAAATTATCATTTTATTGAATATAAATAATTTTACATGAAAATATGTTGTTCACTTTCCACGGGCCATGTTTCATTGCTCTCCATTACACATACAATCTTTTTACAGTAAAGTCTAAGGAATTATTGTTCCTTTTCTAATCTTTAGATTTTAGTATATTGTTTAAGAAATGAACCATTGTTTTAAGCTTAGAAATGGTTTAGCATACATTAGTTTTCATTAACGTGGTATTTTTGAATCAAAATTGTATCAACAGTAACTCAAGTTTCTGTACATTTGGAGTGATTATTATTTTTATTTAGTATACCTTAATTAATGCTAATTTATTTCTCATCTAGTCATGCAGATGGATCAATAAAATTTTGGGATGCTTCTGCAAGTAAGTTTCAAGTTTCTGTACAACAGAAACCAATTGGTTAGTATTTACTTATAGCCAACTACCACTTTTTAGTTTGGGCAATTAAAATTTCAGATATATTTTTAGCATACATATGTGGCTGTGTTACAAAAATCCATTACCTACATTGTTAGATCAGTTGAAAGTATTATCTCTACTTTACTTCTCTTCTGTAATATAAGGTAAACAAGACTAAGTCACTCTTTGTCAGCAACCCATTATATCTACAAGAGGCATGATACATCAGAAAAAGTACCAAACTTTGTCAGATTAACTCTGTTCAAGGAATTTCCTTCACGTCCTACCTGTGTGGTCTTCGCCAAGTGCTTATATCCCTCCAGTTTTCTCTTTTCTTCCCCACTCATCTACCACATCCTGCAAAGATCAAATGATTTGATAACTGTAAGAACTCTTTTTAAATTCTTGAGAATTATGTAACTTAAAGAATAAATAAGGTACTCTGCTCAATGTTGAAGGTCATGCAAAGATACTTAAGACTTCATTATACTCACATATACCCTTCAGAAAAATTGTGGTCATTAGAAAAGGTAAAGAAATGCACATATATAACTATAGGGAAAGCAATATAAGAACTCTAAATGCAGATTATTTAGATCAGAAATGAGAGAGCCTTATTGAGACCTGGTAGATCCAGGAAAGGTATTTTGATGGAGTTAACATTTAGTGTGAGTTTTGGAAGATAGTTAACTTTTGACAGGAATAGGAGTGAAGAACAAGTTAACAGTGACTCTAAGTTTCTGCATATGAGTAACCAGGAAGATGTAGGTAACTCTTTTGGAAAGAAGGAATATAAGAGAGCTTTGAATTTTTTAGTAAAACCAGAAAATTCAAGTAAAAATATCCAGCAGGTAGCGAGAAAAGTCAGAAATGGAAACCAATGAAGAAGCAGCATAAAAGTGATGTTTGAAGCTGTAGAAATGAATAGCTTCTGAGGAAGACTACAATAAACACACAAGCAGAGGAAGAAGGTTGAATATTGACAATATTCTTAGCCCACAAGGTAGAGTCCCTTGAACAAGCAAACAAACTATCAGCAAGAGAAAAGGATTAAAAGATCTAAACTCATGCATTCTAAAGTCCCCTTCTGATTTCACATAATAAAAAGCAAGTACCTAAAGAGAAACTTCAAAGGGCAACAGACTTTCTGTTGATGAATCTTTGAGTTTGTTCCTGGAACAAAATTCATTGCATAGTGATGCCAATGCTCCTTTCCCACCGCCTCAGTCACTTTTTGGCTTTTAAAATGTGGAGGACCAGGCGTGGTGACTCACATCTGTAATCCTAGCACCTTGGGAGGCCTAGGCAGGCGGATTGCCTGAGCTCAGGAGCTCGAAACCAGCCTGGGCAACACAGTGAAATCCCGTCTCTACTGAAAGAAAAAATATATATATAAATTAGCCGGGTGTAGTGGCATGCACCTATAGTCCCAGCTACTTGGGAGGCTGAGGCAGGAGAATTGCTGGAACCCGGGAGGCAGAGGTTGCACTGAGCCGAGATCAAATCACTGCACTCCAGCCTGGGTGACAGAGCAAGACTCCGTCTCCAAACAAAATAACAATAATAAATAAAATAAATAAATAAATTAATTAAATTAAATGTAGAGAACACTTTAACACTTTAATTATTAGAGTGAATAACACCATTAAGCATGCATAATAATATTTTGAGAAGGTAGTTTTTAAATAAATATTTTATCACATTTAGAATATAAATTGCAAATGATGGCAGCATGTTTAATATTTTTACTGTAATCAAGGTCAATCTCCAACTTAATGGATGTCTAAAAAAAATCACTTGGTTCGCTAACTTTGTGAAACACTGTCTAATACAGAAAGCAAAATGAATTTGAATAACTGAGTTTATATTATTATGTATCTTAGTTTTCTATTGCTGAGTAATAAATTACCACAATTTAACAGCTTAAAACAATACCCATTTGTCATCTCACTGTTTCTGTGTGTTAGGAATTTGATTATACCTTAGCTAGGTCCTTTGCTCGGGGTCTCACAAGGCTGTAATCAAGGTGTTGGCTGGGGTTGCGGCTTCATGAGACTCAAGGTTCTCTTCCAAGCTTATGTAATTGTTGGCAGACTTCATTTTCTTGCACATTCAGAGCTCATGGTAGCTTGCTACTTCAAAGCTAGCAAGAGAGAGTGTCTCTTTACCTTCAGGGAGGGCCTCAGTCCCTCTTTTAAGGGGGCCATCTGATTAGGTTTGGCTTGTTAAGAATAAACTCTTTGTTTATTAACTCAAAGTCAACTAATGAGGGACCTTAATGATGTCTGCAACATCATTTTACTGTTGTCATGTAACATAAATAATCATAGAAATGATATCCTGACCTCAGAAGCCAGGCTATAGCACCCAATACAATCTTTTGCCCATTTTTTAAAAAATCTATTTTAGCTTGACATATTTCAAGCTTACAAAAAATTGCAAAAAAAAGTACTATGAAATGTTTTATACCTCTCAACCAGATTCTCCAAATATTCTTTCCCTCTCTCCGGCTCTCTCTCTTACTCTTTCTCTCTTTCCTCCTCACATTTTTCTCTCACACACATGTACATATATACATATAGCTTTTTTTCTTATCCATTTGAGAGTAAGTTTGAGACACATTACATACCCCTAAATACTTCAGTGTGTATTTCCTACAAACATTCGCTTACATAACCAGACTTTAGTCATCAAAACCAGTAGATTAACACTGACACAACACTGTTATCTAATCTGCGCATTTTATTCAGCTTTTGCAAATACACACACACACATATATATGTATGTATATATATGTGTGTGTATATATATGTATGTGTATGTGTGTGTGTGTGTGTGTGTATATATATTTATTTATTTATTTATTAGACAGAGTCTCGCTGTGTTGCCCAGGCTGAAGTGCAGTGGCACAATCTTGGCTCACTGCAAGCTCTGCCCACTGGGTTCCCGCCATTCACCTGCCTCAACCTCCCGACTAAAGTAGCTGGGACCACAGGCGCCCACCACCACGCCCGGCTATTTTTTTGTGTGTGTTTTTAGTAGAGACGGGGTTTCACCACGTTAGCCGGGATGGCCTCGATATCCTGACTTGGTGATCCGCCTGCCTCGACCTGCCACAGTGCTGGGATTACAGGTGTGAACCACCGCGCCCGGCCGCAGATTAATATTCTTTACAACAAAAAATTCCAGGATTATTTTTGCATTTAGTCATTGTATGTTCTGAGTTTTTAAAAATCTGGAAAAGTTCCTGAGTCTTCATTTCATGACATAGAGATTTTTGAGGAGTTTAGGCCAATTATTTTATATAATCTCCTTCAGTCTGGTTTTGACTAATGTTTCTCATTATTAGATTCAGGTGATGCACTTTTCACAGGACTCTTATTTAAAACTTTACTCAAGGATCCTTTGTAGAATCATAGTTCTTTTATAGAGTTATTATCATCTGGTCTCCAATGGAAAAATATTCCCCCAAATATTCTTGAAAACAGTTCACAAACACAATTTAGGAGATTATATCTGACCCTTTCTTGACACAGAGCCACTCAGAAAAGATCCCTTCTTAAATAGTTACAGATTCTTGGACTCCCAATATTGCTAACTGGTAAATTACAATGTTTCTTATCTCAAGGAGTGTCTAAAAATTTGTTGAGAGGAGTAAACCCTCTAGGAATACCATCACCCTCTCATCTAGCAATGAAAGGGGAAAACTGAGATAAAGAATTAAGAAGTCTCTGCTAGGGAAGAATTATTTTCAATATTCCCATTTTAGACTTTCTGATCCCCAATATTTTCATCAATAAATAATGATTAAAATACTTCCTTCATGAAACTTTTCTGAGAATGACTCAAGAAAGCAACTATATATTCTTTGGTATGTAGTATATATTCAAGGAATGTTTATTTTTTCCCTGTAGTCTCCCTCTAGCTACTGTACTATATGAAAGCGTGGCATTAAATGCTTACTAGATAAATGTAATTCACTTTGTCTACTTAGGTTTACTTTTGTGGTTTAACAAATATCTTGGTAAAGCTTTAATAACATCTAAGAATTAAGTTTAAATTAGAAGATAACTGTGCTTCGATGTCTTATAGTAACTCTGCAGATGCTGTACAAGCTAAAAACTTCAAAAGTGTTTGAAAAACAGAAGGTCGGAGAAGGAAAACAAACATGTGAAATTGTAGAGGAAGACCCATTTGCCATTCAGATGATTTACTGGTGTCCAGAGAGCAGAATATTCTGTGTATCAGGAGTCTCTGCATATGTCATAATTTATAAATTCAGCAGACATGAAATTACAACAGAAATAGTGGTAAGTTATTTAAAATTTAACTTTCACTTTTACAGTTATTAAAAGAAAACTATTATCATAGATTTGACTACTACTTGGTATAGTTTCCATGAAGTGTGCACTATATGGTCAGTAATACAATTCGTAGGATTTTAAATTATTATTGTTACTTACTATAACATATTAATAAATGGTTTGGCTTAAAAGGCCAAAACAATTCTCTATCAAACCTTGATATTTTTTTCAATGTCAAAACAAGCTTAGTATTTTAAGTTAATCTTGTTACAAATTAAACATGTCACAATTTTCTCATTTTTCTCTTTGATTTTATGTGAGTCGCAGCTACCTGGCCAAAATAAGTCAACTCTACAACATGATGGTTTGAAATATGTATATATTGTGGAATATATACCTATATATTCTTCTATATATACTAATAAAATGTATAGGTTTTATACCTGTAGTTATTGATTTATTTTGCATAAAAATCAAATTAATGCAGGCTTTCTTTGTTCTATACTTTTATTAATTTTTAAGTGTATCTGATTTGTATTTTCTCATCAACTGTTTGCCGTACATGATTATTTCTCAGCTACAATAAGGTTATTTTTAATGATTTTCTGTGTAGCAACATTTTTACGGGGTGGATCTAATTGCGGGGCAACCTTACCTAATCTTAATTTTTAAATCAATGAATACTCCACTTATTCAAAAGAATAATGATTTTATGAGATAAATTAATTCTAAATGAAGCCACCTATAAACAATTGTCCTTCTCTACCTTGCCCCTTTTACCAGAATATAAAGATTATTTACTATAGGCCTGTGTGTAAGTGTTTTTACCTCAACAGCTAAAATTAGTATCACCCTTTTATTATATAGTAGCTAAAAGCCAAGGCTTTGGAGTCAGATAAACCTACGTTTTAATTCTGGCTTTCCCATTAAATATCTGTGTGACTCTGAGCAAGTCGTAAGTCAGCAGTAGAATGTAGCTATGATTCAGTTTCATCACGTGTACAATTCCCTGTGTAAATAAAATGGGAAAATAAACTTGAAATACAGATACCAATTTCATAGGGTTCTTGTGAGGATTGTATAAAGACATTATAATAGTGTCCTTACTGTAGTGAGCACTCAATAATTGGTAACTGTATTGTCACCACCAGAGGTTTTTCTATAGTTTTAAAATAATTATGACAATAATTTTGGTAATATTCCCATAATGACATTTTTGTAAGTAACTGTTTTCAATCTCAAAAATGCTCACTTTTACATTGTAAGGCAAATATGTGTTATAAAATCAGCTCTAATTAAATCATTTAATGTATTTTATGCATTCATAAAGTATTTAGTTTTAAAATTTTTTTAGTTTAAAAAAGGTTTTTAGGTCACCTTTTTATTCCTATATAAATTGTTATATGCTTTTTATCAAGTAATTCTGATCAACTAATTAAATTAAACAAAAGCCAAGGTAATGAAACAACCAACCAAAAATATGGAATTTCTATTGGAAAATTTTTAGTGAATTAATGCAAAGTTAAAAATGCAATGAAAGTTTTTTATACTAAATACTTTAAACAAGTAATTTTTTTATACACACACAAACATATACAATACACACACACATACATGTTTGTGTGTGTATATGAAAAAAGTTTAATTTCTTTCATTGGAATAACCATAACCAACTTCTCATTTTATTTTATCACATATCAAATTGTAATTTATACTATATCGTAAAATATATTTATTATATAAAAACTTTATCTTCACTGAGTTATTTTTCTTTTAATTCTGAAGTTTAAAAATTTACATTTTTTGTGATTGCCATTGAATATTCCATATAATTAACTATTTGATTTAGTATGAGATACTGCTCAACTTTACTATAAGTAGTATTGAACTTATTAATTTGAAAAAAACTGTGTGAATGATTCCTAAAAAGTTATCAGGTATTTTAATGTGATTATTTATTATGACTTAGATTAAATTAAAATGATGATTATTATTGTGGCTTAGATTAAATTTAAACTTGATTTTTTTAAGTCATTAGAGGTACGACTTCAGTATGATGTTGAAGATATTATTACCCCTGAACCAGAAACAAGTCCTCCGTTTCCAGATCTCTCAGCCCAGCTTCCTTCTTCAGGGAGTCTTTCTGGGAGCACTAACACTGTCGCTAGTGAAGGAGTAACAAAGGACAGTATCCCATGCCTCAAGTAAGAGTTTCTACCAAATTTTAAAACAGTTTTATATATGAATCATATGTCTTTGAAATTGTGACAAATAAAATTAATTTTCTCTAATTATCAAGTTGTTGTCAAGTGATCTACAATTCTTCAGGGGTTAATCTGGTCTTTTTTTTGAACATCCGTGAAGAGGGCATAATATTTTCATCCTTCATTTACTTATTTATATGTTTCCTTCCCAGAAGGACTCTAAAGAAAACATGGCTTTGATAGAATAGGAAGTTTGGCAGGGCAGAAACTTGGCCACTTGCTTGGTAGTTTCCAATTGAAAAAGTATATTTATGGGGTGTGATGGCTCACGCATGTATTCCCAACACTTTGGGAGGCTGCAGTGGGAGGAATGCTTGACGCTAGGAGTTCGAGACCAGCCTGGGCAACATAGCAAGACCTTGTATCTACAAAAAGTTTGAAAATTAGCTGGGTGTGATGGTACACTCCTGTAGTCCCAGCTACTAGGGAGGCTGAGGCGGGAGAATCACTTTAGCCCAGGAGTTCAAGGTTGCAGTGAGCTGTGGTCCTGCCACTGTACTCCAGCCTGGGTGATAAGACCCTGTCTCCAAAAAAATAATAATGATAATTTTTAAAAGTATGTTTATGTAATTTATTTAGCTTTCTTGGAACCAAAAAGAAAACCAAGTTTACTATCTACTACAAGAGTTCTATGTTAGAAAAAAGGATTTCTCTCATGATTGCTAGTATATTGCATAATCTTTCTTTTTTAAAACTGTTATTTATTAATAAACTAAACAAAGATTTACATCATGTTCAGTAAAACCTAAAGTTAACAAGCCCATGGTAATATTTTATTGTTTTTATGATTTTTAGTAGTAGAGTATAAATTACTACTTACTGCTTCTATACCATCAAACCAAATATTTCTAGTATTAGCCGGCTGGAGAATTAAGCCTAAGCAGGGAATTTCTTTGAGCTGCATATCTACATTTGCCACTCAAAAAACTTTAGACAACTAGTTTTCCCATTTCTTACAAATATGCTTATGGAAAATTGAGAGATAAGATTTTAGGAGCAAAATTCATACAATTAGCAGATGCTATACGTTTGTAATCATTGATTGTCCTCTCAAAACTTTTCTTTTGAAGTACATAAAAAGAAGGAAAATGAGCAAATATTACTGGGAGGAAAATCTACAAAGAGGAAACATCATCATAAAATTTTAGCTCATGGATATATTTTTTGAAAGTAGCATCAACAGTATTTGATAATTGGTTGGTTGGAAAGTGTGAGAGAAGGATATTAGATTTAAAGGAAAATAAGAATTCAGATGCTAGATATATATACTGGAGGGTAGGTTAATGGTCATTTGTTTTATTGTTATGCTTTATAACTGATATATATGTAACATATATTACATTAGAAAAATAATTACATAATAAAAATAACTTAAAATAATATTCTCAAAATAAAAAATTGAAGTGTTAAAGGCCAGTTGAAGTTGTGGACCTAACTGACTGAAAAGCCACATAAAGAAATAACTAAGTAATCATAAAGGACTCAGTGCATTTTGAGAAAGCTAGAAGACATCGTCCATCTGCATGCTGCCTGCAATGCCTGGTGTTGTATATTTCTGTAGCATGATTCTATGTAAATTCTCAAGATAAGTTTGACCATGTTTATTTAAACTGTGTATAATAGGATTGTTTTTGCTCTTAAAGTGTTAAGACACGGCCAGTGCGAATGCCTCCAGGATATCAAGCAGAACTTGTTATTCAGTTGGTGTGGGTAGATGGTGAACCTCCACAACAGATTACTAGTCTTGCTGTAAGCTCAGCATATGGAATGTAAGTAATTAAACTTTTTTCTGATATGTATTATTTAGCTAATATGTTTGATTTTTTAGATGTTCCCTGCTCAAGTCCTAAAAATGAAAAGAAGCCCTCACCTAGATTTTTATTAAATTTTAACAATATACAAGAAAAATAATTTAAATTCACATTGTGGTTTTTTGTTCTTTCCTGAAGTCAAACCTGTGATAGTGTTCCCAATTTTGATGTTAGTAGGAGATTGTTAGGATTTTATTACACTAATACTTTATTGTTTGTTTTTATATTCTGTCTTTTTTTTCTCTTTATATTTCACTTTCTTTTGACTTATCCTTTCGAGTTCACTAACTCCCTCTTCAATTGTGTCTAATCTGATGGTATTATTTTTCAGTTCTAGACCTTACATTTGATTATTTTAAAACATCCTGTTCTCTTCCTAAATTACCACTCTTTTCTTTATTTATTTGAACATACTGAATGTATAACTTTAAAATCTGTTACTTTAAATATGTGTTTGATATTTCCATATTTGGTATCCAGTCTATTACATTTCTTAGTTTTGGGTCACATTATATTATGTTCATGTATGCCAGTTTGTATGGTTTTTTTCTTAGTTGTTTCTGTTTTTTATAAATTGAGAAATGAATATTATAATTTGAAGTTCTAGATGATATTTTCCTCCAGAAAGTATCTGCATTTCCTCTGGCAGTCTAGGTTAAAAAACTACTGAAGGGTGAGAACAACATAATTCAAGCAGACATCAGGTCTTTGAAAGTTGGATTTTATTCCCATTAAAGTCTAATTTAATTTCAGTTAATCCTTATTTCTAGGTTGTAGCCCTCCATAGAGGTTGTGTCAAACTATACTCCCAACAACAATGTTTAGAATGTCTACTTTCCTACAACCTTTCCTACAACAATGTATAATCAAACTTTCCATCCTGGTCAGTTTGTTAAGTAAAGAGTAGTGTGTTATTATAATATCAGTAAAATTTTATTATATCTTAAGTGAAATTGAACATCTTTTCCTGTTTTGTGACATTCTGTTTCTATTCTTTGTCCATTTGTTTGTAAAGTTGTTGGCCTTCATAGAGATTTGTGAAAACTGTTTACATATTAGGGAAGTTAGCTTTCTCTATAGTGTAATTTGCAGTGATCTTCCATGCTTTTGTTTGCTTTATGACTTTGTTTAAGATGGTTTCTATTTTAAAGAATTTTTTGCAATTCTATTTTTTGTTATCTTTTATGGCTCTGAATTTCTGTCTTATTTAAAAAGTCCTTCCTCACTTCAAGATAATAATAAAAATGTAATAAAAACAAAAAAATTATTATGTTCTCTCTAATATGGTTTTTGTTTCTTTTAGATGTTTAAAGCTTTAATCTATCTGGAATTTTTTAAGTATAAGATATGAAATAAGTATTAAACTATATTTTTCCTGATGAGTAAGAATTGTGCCAATACCATTTCCTGAATAGTTCATCTTTCTGTGCTTATTTGGAATCAACTTTTATCAAATAATACATTACCTTATATATTTCACTTTTATGTCTGTACTTCCTAAGCTGAGTCTTATAAGCTCCAAAAGAATGCCTTGAAACCATCAGTAAGGAGTCCATGGAAAACAGTCTTAACTTTGAGTACCTGGAGTTTTCTTCGGGGGGGTGTGGAGGATATATGTGAACATAGTGCTTGTTTCTTGACTAGAATATTATTTGATGGGAAAGCTGGCAACAACAGTTGATGGATGATGGGAGAGGAGGAATGGACTGTGGGACAGCCTATTGTTTCATTATTTGATATGGTAAGAATATATGATTATTCTCTAGCCCAAGTAATTACCATGAAAGATAGTTGAGCTCAAGCCATCTTCTGAGTTCCCTTCTCTAGAGGTTGACCTGTAAAGACAAGGAGACTTCAGAATTCAGAGACTATAAAGATGTATCACCTGGTTCAGAAGCTGAAGGTTGTTAGAATAGGTCAGATAAAAAATACTTTCCCTCATAAGGGAACTGTGGAGGTGAAAGTTATTACAGAACTTCTGTATAACTTGTACTTGTTTGAAAATAACAGCTTGGACATCTATCTCATAGAGAGCCTCCACTGCCAAAATCCTAGCTCATGTGGCTACTAGAGTAAATTCCACCAAGTTTTAAAGAAAGAAATTGTACAAGTATTACATTAAATGTTCCTGAGAATTATTAAAGATGAAATCATGTTCATCTCATTTTATGAGGCCAACAAAACTTGATGCAAAAACTTGAAAAAGGCACTACAAAAAGAGAAAGTTGTAAGTCTATATCATTTATGAAGATAGTTTTAAAATCCCAACCAAAATGTAGATACTCTAGCAATTAAAAAAGGTAACATATCATAACCAAGTTTGGTTTACACCAGGAATTCAAGGTTTTTAAACATTTTAAATGAATCAGTGTAATTCATCACATTAACGAATAAAGTAGAAAAACTATAGGATGGTCAGGAATGCAAAAAACAGAAACATCTGATAAAATTAAATATCCATTTATGACTTCAAAAGAAACTAATAGCTAAAATGGAAGGAATTTTTCTTAATCTGATACATTTTAGCAAATATGCTCTATGGTGAAATGTTAGAAGCTTTGTCTTTGAGGAAAAAACAAGAGAAGTGTCTTAGTCTATTTGGGCTGCTTAAAAAGATATCTTACAAATGGGTAATTTGTAACAACCAGGATTTATTGCTCACAGTTCTGGAGACTGGAAAGTCCAAAATCAAGGTCTCAGGAGATTGAGTGTCTAGCTCTCTGCTTTGCTCTGTGCTTCAAAGATAGCACCTTCTAGCTTTGTTTGCACTTGGTAGAAGGAGTGAACAAATTCCCTCAGACTTCTTTTATGAGAAAATGAATTCCATTAAGAATAGTGGAGACCTCCCAAAGACCTAATTACCTTCCCAAGGCCCCAACTCTTAATACCATCACCTTGGGGATTAGATGGTCTGAATTTGGGGAAACACAAAAATTCAGACCACAACATTGTGAACCTGCTTCCCAAAATTTGTGTCCTTCTCATATTTAAAATACATTCATTTGATTCTAATAGCTCCAAAAAGTCTTAAAACATTGTAGCATTAACTCAAAAGTTTCATGTTCAAAGTCTCACCAAAATATCATCTGGGCTGGATGTAGTGGCTCACACGTGTAATCTCAGCACTTTGGGAGGCCAGGGCAGGTGGATCACCTGAGGTCAGGAGTTCAAGACCAGCCTGGCCAACATGGTGAAACTCCATCTCTACTAAAATTGTAAAAATTAGCTGTGCTTGGTGGCACGTGCCTGTAATCCCTGCTACTAGAGATACTGAGAATCGCTTGAATCCAGGAGGGAGAGGTTGCAGTGAGTTGAGATTGTGCCATAGCACTCCAGCCTAGGTGACAGAGCGAAACTCCATCTCAAAAAAA
>NW_012100654.1:5902808-5951466 GCF_000951045.1 Mandrillus leucophaeus | reverse complement strand
GCTGTGCTTGGTGGCACGTGCCTGTAATCCCTGCTACTAGAGATACTGAGAATCGCTTGAATCCAGGAGGGAGAGGTTGCAGTGAGTTGAGATTGGGCCACTGCACTCCAGCCCGGGTTACAGAGCAAGACTCCGTCTCAAAAAAAAAAAAAAAAAAAAAAAAAAAAACACAAAGTCGCCTGAATCATATATGGGTGAGAGTCAAGGTATGATTCATTCTGAGGCAGATTCTTCTCCAACTGTGAGTTTATGAAATCAAACAAGTTATATGTTTCCAGAATACAATGGTGGGATCAGCACAAGGTAAATATACCCATTCTGAAAGGAAGAATTAGGAAACAAAAAAGGGGTAATAGCTCCAAAGTAAGTCCCATAAAACTCCCATCTCCCTGGGACAGAGCACCTGGGGGAAGGGGCGGCTGTGGGCGCAGTTTCAGCAGAGTTAAACGTTCCTGCCTGCTGACTCTGAAGAGAGAAGTGGATCTCCCAGCACAGCGCTTGAGCTCCACTAAGGGACAGACTGCCTCCTCAAGTGAATCCTTGACCCACGTACCTCTTGACTGGGAGACACTAGCCCGCATGGGTTGACAGACACCTTGTACAGGAGAGCTCCAACTGGCATCTGGCAGCTGTCTCTCTGGGACAAAGCTTCCAAGGAAGGAACCGGCAGCAATCTTTGCTGTTCTGCAGCCTCCACTAGTGATACCCAGGCAACAGGGTCTGGAGTGGACCCCCCCAGCAAACTCCAGCAGACCTGCAGCAGAGGGACTTGACTGTTAAAAGGAAAACTAACAAACAGAAAGGAATAACATCAACATCAACGAAAAGGACATTCACACAAAAACCCCATCCGAAGGTCAGCAACATCAAAGACCAGTGGTAGATAAATCCACGAACATGAGGAAAAACCAGCGCAAAACTATGAAAATTCCAAAAACCAGAAAGCCTCTTCTCCTCCAAATGATCACAACTCCTCACCAGCAGTGGAACAAAACTGAGTGGAGAATGAGTTTGGCAAATTGACAGAAGTAGGCTTCACAAGGCGGGTAATAACAAACTCCTTTGAGCTAAAATAAAGGAATATGTTGTAACCCAATGCAAAGAAGCTAAGAACCTTGAAAAAAGGTTAAAGGAACACTAACTAGAATAACCAGTATAGAGAAGAAGATAAATAACTTGATGGAGCTGAAAAACACAGTACGTGAAGCATACACAAGTATAAATAGCCAAATCAATCAAGCAGAAGAAAGGATATCAGAGATTGAAGATCAACTTAATGAAATAAAGTGTGAAGATAGGATTAGAGCAAAAAGAATGAAAAGGAATGAACAATGCCTCCAAGTAATATGGGACTATGTGAAAAGACCAAACCTATGTTTGATTGGTGTACCTGAAAGTGATGGGGAGAAGGGAAGCAAGATGGAAAACCCTCTTCAGGATATTATCCAGGAGAACTTCCCCAACCTAGCAAGACAGGCAACATTCAAATTCAGGAAACAGAGAGAATATCACAAAGATACTACTCGAGAAAGCAACCACAAGACACACAATCAACAGATTCATCAAGGTTGAGATGAAGGAAAACATGTTAAGGGCAGCCAGAGAGAAACGTTGGGTTACCCACAAAGGAAAGCCCATCAGACTAACAGAGGATCTCTTGGCAGAAACCTTACAAGCCAGAAGAGAGTAGGGGCCAATATTCAACACTCTTAAAGAAAAGAATTTTCAACCCAGAATTTCATATCCAGCCAAACTAAGCTTCATAAGCAAATGAGAAATAAAATCCTTTACAGACAAGCAAATACTGAGATATTTTGTCCCCACCAGGCCTGCTTTACAAGAGCTCCTGAAGAAAGCTGAGGCAGATTCTCCTCCAACTGTGAGCTTAAGAAATCAAGCAAGTTATATGTTTCCAAAATACAATGGTGAGATCAGCACGAAGTAAACGTACCCATTCTAAAGGAAGAATTAGGAAAAAAAAAAAAAAAGGGGTAATAACTCCAAAGTAAGTCCCATAAATCTCCCATGGAGTTTTGGAAAGAAAAAACTGGTACTAGCCACTGCAAAAACATACCAAATTGTAAAGACCATTGACAGTAAGAAGAAACTGCATCAACTAATGGGCAGAATAACCAACTAGCATCATAATGACAGGATCAAATTTACACATAACAATATTAACCTTAAATGTAAATGGGCTAAATGCCGCAATTGAAAGACACAGACTGGCAAATTGGATAAAGAGTCGAGACCCATTGGTGTGCTATATTCAGGAGACCCATCGTATGTGCAAAGACACACATAGGCTCAAAATAAAGGAATGGAGGAATGTTTACCAAGAAAATAGAAAGCAAAAAAAAAAAAAAAAAAAAGAATTGCAATCCTAGTCTCTGATAAAACAGACTTTAAACAACCAAAGATCAAAAAAGACAAACAGAAAAAGACAAACAAGGGCATTGCATAATAGTAAAGGGATTAATGCGACAAGAAGAGCTAACTATCTTAATATATATATGCACCCAATGTGGAAGCACCCAGATTCATAAAGCAAGTTCTTAGAGACAGACAAAGAAACTTAGACTCCCACACAATAATAGTAGGAGACTTTAACAACCCACTGTCAATATCAGACAGATCAACAAGACAGAAAATTAACAAGGATATTCTGGACTTGAACTCAGCTCTGGAACAAGTGGACCTAACAGACATCTACAGAACTCTCCACCCCAAATCAACAGAATATACATTCTTCTCAGCACCACAATGCACTTATTCTAAAATTGACCACATAACTGGAAATAAAACACTCCTCAGCAAATGCAAAAGAATGGAAATCATAATAAACAGTCTCTCAGACCACAGTGCAATCAAATTAGAACTCAGGATTGAGAAACTCACTCAAAACCACACAACTGCATGGAAACTGCACAACCTTTTCCTGCATGACTACTGGGTAAGTAATGAAATTAACGCAAACATAAATAAGTTATTTGAAACCAATGAGAACAAAGACACAATGTACCAAAATCTCTGGGACACAGCTAAAGCAGTATTTAGAGGGACATTTACAGCACTAAATGCCTACAGGAGAAAGCGAGAAAGATCTAAAATTGACACCCTAACATCACAATAAAATGAACTAGAGAAGCAGGAGCAAAAATATTCAAAATCTAGCAGAAGAAAAGAAATAACTAAAATCAGAGCAACACTGAAGGAGATAGAGACATGAAAAACCCTTCGAATAATCAGCGAATCCAGGAGCTGGTTTTTTGAAAAGATTAACAAAATAGACAGACCACTAGCCAGACTAATAAAGAAGAAAAGAGAGAAGAATCAGACACGATAAAAAATGATAAAGGGGATATCACCACTAATCCCACTGAAATACAAACTACTATCAGATAATACTATAAATACCTCTATGCAAATAAATTAGAAAGTCTAGAAGAAATGGATAAATTCCTGGACTCATATACCCTCGCAAGACTAAACCAGGAAAAAGTCGAATCCCTGAACAGACCAATAACAAGTTTTAAAATTGAGACAGTAATGAATAGCCTACCAACCAAAAAATGTCCAGGAGCAGATGGATTCACAGCCGAATTCTACCAGAGGTACAAAGAGGAGCTGGTACCATTTCTTCTGAAACTATTCCAAACAACAGAAAAAGAGAGACTCCTCCCTAACTCGTTGTATGTGGCCAGCATCACCCTGATACCAAAACCTGGTGAGACACAACAAAAAGAAAATTTCAGGCCAATATCCCTGATGAACATCGATGCAAAAATCCTCAGTAAAATACTGGCAAACCAAATCCAGCAGCACATCAAAAAGCTTATCCACCACAATCAAGTCAGCTTCATACCTGTAATGCAAGGTTGCTTCAACATACACAAATCAATAAGCGTAATCCATCACATAAACAGAACCAACGACAACAACCACATGATTATCTCAATAGATGTAGAAAAGATATTTGATAAAATTCAACACCCTCTCATGCTAAAACACTCTCAATAAACTAGGTAGTGATGGAACGTATCTCAAAATAATAAGAGCTATTTATGACAAACTCACAGCCAATATTATACTCAATAGGCAAAAGCTGGAAGCATTCCCTTTGAAAACTGGCACAAAATAAGGATGCGGTCTGTCACCACTCCTGTTCAACATAATACGGGAAGTTCTGTCCAGGGCTATCAGGCAAGAGAAAGAAATAAAGGTATTCAAGTAAGAAGGGAGGAAGTCAAATTGTCTCTATTTGCAGATTACATGATTGTATATTTGGAAAACCCCATCATCTCAGCCCCAAATCTCCTTAAGCTGATAAGCAACTTCAACAAAGGGGCAGGATACAAAATCAATGTGAAAAAATCACTAGCATTCCTATACAACAATAACAGACAAACAGAGTGAACTCTCATTCAATTGCTGCAAAGAGAATAAAATACCTAGGAGTACTGCTTACAAGGGATGTGAAGGACCTCTTCAAGGAGAATTACAAATCACTGCTCAAGGAAATAAGAGAGGACACAAACAAATGGAAAAACAGTCCATGCTCATAGATTCAATGCTATCCCCATCAAGCTAACATTGACTTTCTTCACAGAATTAGAAAAAACTACTTTAAATTTCATATGGAACCAAAAGAGAGCCGTATAGTTAAGACAATTCTAAGCAAAAAGAAAAAAAGCTGAAGGCATCGTTCTACCTGACTTCACACTATACTACAAGGCTACATTAACCAAAACAGCATGATACTGGTACTAAAAGATATATCAACCAATGGAACAGAACCGAGTCCTCAGAAATAACACCACACATCTACAACCATCTGATCTTTGACAAACCTGACAAAAACAAGCAATGGTAAAAGGATTCCCTATTTAATAAATGGTGTTGGGAAATCTGGCTAGCCATATGCAGAAAACTGAAATTGGACCCCTTCCTTAGACCTTTTACACAAATTAAAGCAAGATGGATTAAAGACTTAAACATAAGACCTGAAACTATAAAAACCCTGGAAGAAAACCTAGGCAATACCATTCAGGACATAGGCATGGGTGAAGACTTCATGACTAAAACACCAAAAGCAATGGTAACAAAAGCCAAAATTGACAAATGGGATCTAATTAAACTAAAGCTTCTGCACAGCAAAAGAAAACTAACATCAGAGTGAACAGGCAACCTACATAATGGGTGAAAATTTTTGCAATCTATCCATCTGACAAAGGTCTAATATCTAGAATCTACAAGGAACTTAAACAAATTTACAAGAAAAAAACAACCCCATCAAAAAGTAGGCAAAGGATATGAACCGACACTTCTCAAAAGAAGACATTTATGCAGCCAACAAATATATGAAAAAAAGCTCATCATCACTGGTCATTAAAGAAGTCCAAATTAAAATCACAATGAGATATTATCTTTGTGACTTTAGAATCACAAATTGTGATTATTAAAAAGTCAGGAAACAATAGATGCAGGAGAGGATGTGGAGAAATAGGAATGCTTTTACACTGTTGGTGGCAGTATAAATTAGTTCAACCATTGTGTAAGACAGTGTGGTGATTCCTCAAGGATCTCAAACCAGAAATATTATTTGACCCAGCAATCCCATTACTGGATATATACCCAAAGGATTATAAATCATTCTTCTATAAAGACACATGCACACATATGTTTATTGCAGCACTGTTCACAATAGCAAAGACTTGGAACCAACCGAAATACCCACCAATGATAGACTGGATAAAGAAAATATGGCACATATACACATGGAATACTATGCAGCCATGAAAAGGTATGAGTTCATGTCCTTTGCAGGGACATGGATGAAGCTGGAAACCATTCTCAGCAAACTAACACAGGAACAGAAAACCAAACACCACATGTTCCCACTCATAAGCGGGAGTTGAACAATGAGAACACATGGACACAGGGAGGGGAACATCACACACTGGGCCTGTCGGGGGTGGGGTGCTAGGGGAGAGATAGCATTAGGAGAAATACCTAATGTAGATAATGGGTTGATGGGTGCAGCAAACCCCCATGGCACATGTATACCTATTTAACAAACCTGCACGTTCTGTACATGTATCCCAGAACTTAAAGAATAATTTAAAAAAAAGAATAACTGAAAGATACATATTAATGATTACCATATTATTTACTTGAATACACATTAAACTAATAATAGATTGATTTCATCTAATGAATGCAAACAAAGCATTTTTGTATATAATAAAAAGGGAAAAGCAGAGAGAGAAAAGCCACGGCCACTTTCTAAACAATGAATTTTCTATTTTTTTTCATTGTGAGATGCTAATGAGTTAGCAACCAGCCAAAAGACCAGTCAGGGTATTTGCTTTTGGGCAGCTGTCTGAATCGTCAACTAAACTTATTTATTTCTAGGTTTTCCAAAAGGCTTTAGCTGTTCAGTTTGTCACACATATATGGAAGACATTTTCTGTATTATTTATGTCATTATCATTTAGTAGTATGTCCATCTGAATTACGCCAGGTCTTTATCATTATTCTTGTTATAATTTCTCAATTTCACCCTCTTGGTCAAACTCAGCCCCCGAACTGACTGACCATGAGGGCCTCCGTCTCTTTATAGAACACAGTATTAGTTGTATGGCAATGCCTATGTAGCAGCATTTAAGTATCTGGACGTTAGACATTAAGGGAGGAAAAAAGCATAAGACAATCATGATTATTATAAGAAATATTTGGAAACCACTTGATGTTCAAAATCCTGGTTGGCCTAACTCTAACCAGGAAAATAATTTTCAAAGATTAATGTCGTCAGCTTTAGTTAACTCAGTAACCTTACTATTCCATTCACTATTGTTTACTCTTTTGAAGAACATATCAAGGGGCAAATGTTAAGTCAGAAACTGTGAAGGGTCTAAGTTGTTTCCCTCTTGGAAAATAGTAAATTTGTCTGTGACAGTATTATATATATATATAGACAGAAAATAGTCCTCTTGGTCAGAACATAGACAGTTTATTAGTGACAGCAAACACAGCAGCTTAGTGCAAGATCTTGCATCAGTTCCCTGAGCCCACAGGGGAACATGGTGAATGGCAGATGGTACTTGCATGTGCACCTGGGTGCATAATAAAAGAGGAACTCCAAGTTTTAAAGACTCACATCTTATGTAGGTCTGCTGGTGAACTGCCCATTTATCTTTACTCTGGAACATAAGCAAATATTCTCTGGGGAAGAGGAGAGGTTTTTTTTTTTTATCTCTACTACCCTGAAATGTCTCAAAGTAGGGAGATGCCCCTAAGCTTTACTATACTGGGATGTCTCTTTATACAAACATACTTAACTGTAAATGCCTTCACTAAAAGGACTGTGCAGTACAGTGAAGGGCTAATGGAGAATGGTCTACCAATTGCAGTGTGACCTGTTGTACATTATTATTTAGGATTAATTGAGCCAGTTTGTTTATATTAGCCTGTGAGATCCTTAGAGCTTAAGTTGTATTACTTGCCATTTGAGTCTATGTTTTAGAGGTAAATTGCATATCTCACATTTCAATTTAAGAATTTTTTGCTGGAATAGAATTCTTATAAGAACCTCTGAACTCCAGTCTTGTTCCCCTTTGGATATGTTGTGATATTGGACTTTTGGTAAAATATGAGTGACTGAGGGTTTTGCTCTGAACTTGGAAAAATAATATAACAAATTTAAGAACTGAAAATTGGTCTTACTCTTTCAGTGTAGGAAGAAGAACTTTTTTTTACATCATAAGCATAGTGTATTTATTAAAATAAAGAAATTCAACATTGATTCAGGACTATTTTCTACTTCACATACCATATTAAGTTTCTAGATATGTCCCAGTAATGTCATTTATATTGTCTATTCCCAGAAGAGAATCAAATCCAGGATCTTGCATTGCTTTTAGTTTTCATTTTTTCTTAATCTCCTTTAATCGGGGGCAGTTCTTCCACATTTTTTTTAGATGGAGTCTTGCTCTGTTGCCCAGGCTGGAGTGCAGTGGCATGATCTCAGCTAACTGCAGATTTCGCCTCCTGGGTTCAAGCAATTCTCCTGCCTCAGCCTCCTGAGTAGCTAGGATTACCGGGATGCACCACCACACCCAGCTAATTTTTGTATTTTTAGCAGAGATGGTGTTTTGCCACATTGACCAGGCTGGCCTTGAACTCCTGACCTCATGTGATCCGCCCACCTAGGCCTCCCAGAGTGCTGAGATTACAGGCGTGAGCTACTGTGCCTGGCCCAGCATTTAGTTTTTAACCTTCATATTTTTAGAGTACAGCCAATTATATTGTTAACTGTACATCAGCTGAGTTTGTCTGATATTTCCTCATGATGAGAGTAAATTAAGCATTTTGGCAGGAATACCACAGAAACAAGGTAATGTCTTCTAAGTTTATCTTATCAGAAGGTACATGATCATGGATTGTCCTAATTTTAGTGGTACTAATTTTGATTTCTTGTTAAGGTCGTATCTACCAGGTTTCTCCACTATAAAGTTGCTGTTTCCCTTCATAGATAATAGTTTATGGGGAGATACTTGAAAGTTTGTAAACTTCTTACTCATCAAACTTTCACCCATTACTTTTAGCATCCATTGGTTATTCTCTGTTATCCCTTCTATATTTCTAAGTTATATTATACTATTAAAAGAGCATGACTCCCTATCCTAGATAAACATTTATTTACTTGTTTACTATATAAGTATGAAATCGTGGATTTGCATTTTATTCACTGAGTTAAGATCTGTTACTATCATTTGTGCCTGTGATGCTCTAATTCTTCCAGATTTGACCATATGGAGCCCCATCAAAATAGCTTCTATGTCCTTTTGATATGTTCCCATCGTTTTTCAGCAGTTTGCTATTTTCCAGTACAATGTGATGTTCCATGTGTATCTTGTATATTCTTTAGTCTACCCCTGGAATCAGCTATCTTAGTCTTCTTTTATTGGAGAATGTTATTTAGAAAACAGTATCTGTGCACAATAGATGCTCATTTCTACTGTTGTCATTGCTTCTAGCCCCTATCAGTATACAGAGCTAAGAAAAAACATAAACATTGAATACTTTTTGATATATATGAGATACAATTTTGAAGGATGTATAGAGGTTATAATTTTGAAGTAGCTTATCAATTTATTCTTTTATATTTCTTGCCTTTGGATTCTTCTGAGAAATCTTTTTATCATGAATGGCTTGTGAATTCAGTCAAATCCTTTTACTGTGTCAATTAAAACTGTATAAGTCCATTCTCACACTACTATAAAGAAATATCTGAGATTGGGTAATTTATAAAGAAAAGAGGTTTAATTTACTCACAGTTCTGCAGGCTGTGCCAGAAGCATAGCTGAGAGGCCTCAGGAAACTTACAATCATGGTGGAAGGTGAAGGGGAAGCAAGCACATCTTACTATGGTGGAGCAGGAGATATTTGTGCATTTTAAAATTTTCTTCCTGTTATTGATTTCTAGTTTTATACTATTGTGATCAGGAAGGGTACTTGATATGATTTCAATCAGCTAAGACTTGGTCTAACATGTTATCTGTTCTGAAGAATGCCTCACATGTGCTGGAGAAGAATGTATATTCTTCTGCAGTTGAATGGAATGTTCTGTATTTGTCCGTTAAATCCATCTGCACTAACATACAGTTCAGGTCCAATTTTCTTTTTTTTTTTTTTTTGAGACGGAGTCTTACTCTGTCACCCAGGCTGGAGTGCAGTGGCTGGATCTCAGCTCACTGCAAGCTTCCGCCTCCCGGGTTCAAGTGATTCTCCTGCCTCAGCCTCCCGGGTAGCTGGGACAACAGGCGCCCACCACCTCGCCCGGCTAGTTTCTTGTATTTTTTAGTAGAGACGGGGTTTCACTGTGTTAGCCAGGATGGTCTCGATCTCCTGTCCTCGTGATCCACCCGTCTCGGCCTCCCAAAGCCAATTTTCTTTATTGACTTTTTTGTCTAGATAATGTATCTATTGTTGAAAGTGAGAGTGTTGAAATGCCCTACTTTTATTGAATTGCTGTTTGTGTCTCCCTTCAGTTCTGTTAATATTTGCTTTACATATTTAGGTGTTCTCATATTGAGCACATATGTATTCATCGTCATTATATCTTCTTGATGAATTGACTTCTTTATCGTTATATAATGATCCTCTTTCTCTTGTGACAGTTTTTAACTTAAAGTCTATTCTTTTCTGATATAATTAAGCTACCTCTGCTCTAT
The DNA here is from genome assembly GCF_000951045.1 of Mandrillus leucophaeus. Lineage (NCBI taxonomy): Eukaryota > Metazoa > Chordata > Mammalia > Primates > Cercopithecidae > Mandrillus > Mandrillus leucophaeus. The sequence goes on along the minus strand of NW_012100654.1, from coordinate 5,941,231 downwards.
TTCAACTTCGATTTTTATAGAAATTCATTTTAATCCCTTCACTTTCAGCCTATGTGTAAGGCTATGGTTAGTCTCTTGTAGGCAGCATATAGTTGGATCTTAATTTTTAATCCATTCAGCCACTCTTCCTTTTGTTTGGAGAATTTAAACTATTTACATTTAAAGTAATGATTAGTAGGTACAAATTTACCATGCCATTTTTATTTTCTGGTTATTTTTAATGGATTCTTTGTCCTTTCTTTCTCTCTTGCTGTGTTCCTTTGTGCTTTGTTGATTTTCTGTAGTGATATGCTTTGATTCTTTTCTCTTTATCTCACATATATCTACTATGTTTCTGTTTTGCAGCTACCATGAGGCTTATGTGGAACATCTTATACTTAATAACAGTCTATTTAGAAATAATAACAACTCAACTTCAATTTCATTCAAACTCTCTACCATTTTGCCTGTCCCTCTCCTCCAGCACACATTCTATATTTTTATATATTTTACATTGTGAGTTTATTAACAAAATAACAAAATATTATACCGATAGTTATTTTTAATACTTTTGTCTTTTAACCTTTATACTGTACTTAAAGTTGTTTTATACACCATCATTTCAGTACTACAATATTGTGAATTTAACTATAAATTTAAATTTTCTTGTATATTTTGTTTTTATATGATTTCATGTTACTAATTAACACCCTTCCATTTTAGCATAATTAGATCCCCTTAGCATTTCTTGTAAGACAGGTGTAGTGGTGATGAACTTCATCATTGCTTTTGTTTGTCTGTGAAAGTATCTCTCCTTCATTTCTGAAGAACAATTTTGCTAGATACAGTATTGTTGGTTGGCAGTTTTTTGTTTTTTCTTTTTACACTTTGAATAAATCATCCCATTCTCTGGTGCTGTATGGTTTCTGCTGAGGAGTCTTCTGTTAGCACTATGAATATTCCCTTGTATATAACAAGTTACTATTCTCTTACTGCTTTCATTTTTTTTAATGTTTGGCAGTTTGATTATAATGTGTCTGTGTGAAGCTGTCTTTTGGATTAAATCTGTTTGGGAACCTTTGAACTTCATAAATCTGAATATGTGTATTTCTTTCAAGGTTATCAAAGTTTTCAACCATTATTTCTTTAAATGCACTCTCTGTCCCTTTCTCTCTGTTCCTCTGAATCTTCCATAATGTGACTATTGGTTCTCTTGATAGTGTTCCATGGGGTTTCTTTTCTGGTTTTTGTTATTTTCAGTGTTCTATAGGGTTTCTTTCCTCTTTTCTATTCTTATCTATTTTTTCTACTCTGATAGTATAATTTCAAAAGATCTGTCTTCAAGTTTTCAAATTCTTTCTTCTGCATGATCAAGTTGGCTATTAGAGCTCTCTATTGCATTTTTTTCTTTTATTCGTTATTTTTTTAGCTTCAGAGTTTCTATTTGGTTCTTTTTTGTTATTTATATCTTTTTGTTGAACTTTAAATTTTATTCATGTATTATTTTCCTTTGTTTCTTGAGTTGTCTGTTTACTTTTGTGTCTTGCCGAGCTTGAACTTCCTTAAAAGAATTAAAAATAATTGTTTTGAATTTCAAAAATAATTATTTTGAATCATTTTTTAGATAACTAAAGATCTCCATTTTGTTGAGGTCAGTTCCTGGATAGCTATTGTGTTCCTTTTCCAGTGTTATCATTCCCTGCTTTTTTGTGTTTTAAGTGAACTTGCTTTGATGTTTGTATATTTGAGGCAGCAAGTCACCTGATCTGGTCTTTTTGAAGTAGATACAGTGGGGAAATACTTTCAGCTGTGAATGGCTACAAGGCACCAGCTGGATGGGGTGCAACATCTCCTGTTTTAAGAAAGACACAGTGGTATGATCTCAGTGCAGTTTAATCAGTTGAAGTCAGTGTTGGTAAATATTGCAGGTATCCATGGCAGAAGCCAAATCTCCAGATGTCTGTAGTAACTATAGTGGTTAAGGCTGTTAAGGTCCTCTGTATTGAAAGCTACTGAGTTTCTCCTATTCAACTTTTATCTCACATAGGGAAGTTCTAGCCAAAGTGATTTCTCTTGGCACCAAGTCTGATGTGCTGGCACACATGCAGCTGTGGTGGTGTTGGGATCCTGGGCACTGGTGCACTGTCAGCAGTGCTGGTTCTGGGTGCAGGTGCTCAGAGCAGCCATGAAGCCAGGGCTCTGTGGTCAGAGGCACATGTAACTGAGGTGGTGCCTGGGGCATAGGTGCATTTTTTCCTTTGGCATTGACACCAATCTCTGAGGCCTGGGCATACACAGATTGCCCACAGAGTAAGAACCTGTGTCATTTTTGGGGCATGCCATAATGACTTGGTCCCAGGAGTGATGAGACATAGTAATAGCATGGAACATAGCAGTAACATGGGTCCAGTGACAACAGGGTGCATCAGAGGCCTGTCAGGTCACAGTAGGAGCAGGATGCAGAGCAGTAGTCTGAAGCCCCAGTGAAAGTAGGTAAAAGCCCTGACTTATAACCCAAGGTAAGAGAGCAGTCAATTATTTACTTATGAATACACAATGGCTTCATCATCATTTGTTGAAGACTATATATGTTTCTTAGCACTTTTGTCAATTATTATTTGACCATGTATGTGTGAGTTTATTCCCAGGTACTCATCTGTTCCACCAATATCTAGGTCTGTCTAGATATCTAGGTCACCAATACCAACCTGTCTTGATTCCAATACTTTTAATTAAGTCTTAAGATTATATAGTCTGTATCCTCAAACTTCCTTATTTTTCAGAACAATTTGGGCTGTTCTAGGTCTATTATATTTTTCTATATTTTTTACAATCATGTTTTAAGTTTCTCAAGTAAAAAAGAAGTCTGCTGGGATTTTGTTTGAAATTGCTGTGAATTTGTAGATCAATTTGGGGACTTTACTAACCATTAAGCAAGGTACATCTTTCAATTTATTAAAGTCTTCTTTAATTTCTCTCAACAATAATTATAATTTTTAATGTACAGATTTTCCACATTTGCTGTTAAATTTATTCCTATGTATTTCATAATTGCAATGCCACTATGAATGTTGATTCAAGAGTTCCATAAATTTTAGTTCTGTGAAGGAGGTTCATAGTGTTGCTCACAACCTCTGTATCCTTACTGATTTGTTTTCTCTGATTATTCTGTCAGTTATTAAAAGAGGAATGTTTGTATACTCCACCTTAATTGTGGATTTGTCTATTTTCCCTTTCAGTTCTATTGGTTTTCCTTCATGAATTTCAAAGCTTTATCATAAGATGAATCCACATTTAGGATTGCTATATCTTCTTAATAAACTGATTCCTTAATCATTCTCCCTATATGTCTCTCAAAATTTCCTTGTTCTGAAATATACTTTGTCTATATTAGTATAGTCATTTCAGCATTTTTTAAATTAGTGTTTTCATTGTAAATGTTTTCCATCATTTTGGTTTATATTTAAAGTGGATTTGTTGTAGGCACCATATAATTGGGTCTTACTTTTTATCCACTCAAGCAATCTCTGCCCATAATTAGAGTATTTCAATCATTTACATTAATATGCTTATCTACATGACTGGATTTAAGCCAAACATTTTCCAATTTGTTTTTCTATTTGTCCCCCTGCCCCCCACCCTTTTTTTTTTCGCTTCTTTTTCTCTGCCTTCTTCTCAGGGAAAGATTGCATATCTTTTAATGATTCCATTTTATTTTCATTATTGATTTATTAGGTATACTTCTAGTTTTTTTTTTGTTTGCTTTCAGGCTTATAATATGTATCTTTGAATTATCAAATAAGTAGTTAAATAAATGGAGTGATACCACTTTTCATATTTTTAATAACTTTACAACAGCATACTTCTATTTATCCTCCTGTTTTTTGCATTATTGTCATAAATTTACTTCCATGTGTTATAAACCCCACAATACATTGTTATTGATTTTGCTTTAGTCAATTATCCTTTAAAGAAATGGGAAAAGTCTTTAATATTACTTTTCATATTTAACATTTTTGTTGCTCTTCATTATATAGTGGAGATCCATATTTCCATCTGGAATCATTTTTTTCTAAGACTTCCCTTATTATTTTTGTAATCCATTTATGTGAGTGACGAATTCCTTCAGCTTTGGTTTTTTTGCAAAAATTCTTTTTCCACCACTTGAAAGATGTATTTGCTGGGTATACAATTTTAGGTTGACATTATTTTTATTTCTTACTGTAAAGATGCCACTCCATTATCTTTTGGTTTGTATAGTTTCATTTAATTTTTTTAAATGATTTCATCATTTTAATTTTTACATGTAAGAAATATGCTTTTTTATCTGCCAGCTTTTAACATTTTCTTTTCATTATTAGTTGTCTTCAGCAATACGATTATGATGCCTTTTTATTTTTCTTCATTCTTATTCTGCTTGGGATCTTTAAGTTTCTATTATCTGCAGGCTTATTACTGTCTTCAAATTTTGTCTATCATTTATCTAAATTGGCTATCATTTTTTCAAATATGTTTTCTGTTCTTCTTCTTTTATGAAACTCCAATTATGGAGTTTTGTTTTTTAAAGTTTTAAAAATCTCATTTCATTTTAGCTAATTTCTATTATTTCTTCAGGTTCACTTAGTCTGGAATGTTGTAAACAAAAATACTATAAATTGGGTAGCTTATAAACAACAGAAATTTATTCCTCACAGTTCTGAAGGCTGAGAAGTCTAATATCAAGGCACCAGTAGATCTGATGTCTGGTGAGAAGCTGTTCCTTATAGATAGTACCTTCTAAATTCATCATCACATAATGGAAGGGGTGAGGCAGCTCTCTAGGGCCTCTTTCATAAGGGCCCTAATTTTATCCATGAGAGCTCCATTTTCATGACTTAGTCACCTTCCAAAGTTCCCACCTCTTAATACAATCACCTTGGGGGTTAAGTTTTAACATATTAATTTTGGGAAAACACAAACATTCAGAGGATAGCATTCTCTATTCTTTTCTAGTGTAATGTCTAATGTGTGGATAATGTTTAAATTTCATATACATTTATCTCTCTTTGGCTTTTTTAAGTCTTCCATTCCTTCCTTGGTCACATTCATGTTTTCCTCAACCTTCTTGATTATCTGTAATATTCTTTTAAAGGCACGTTCAATATTTTTCATCTGCTAGTTTTATCATCTCTTTCATTTCTGGATATGTTTCTATTGAGTTATTTTTTCCTCTGGTTATCATATTTTCCTGATTCTTTATATGCCTGCTACTTTTTATATACTGGATATTGTGAATTTTACATTTTTGGTGGTATTTTTGCCTTTTTTCAGTAGTGTTCAATTTTTTCCTGAAACGAAATTAAGTTACTTGGAATCTGTAGCTAATTTGTCTCACTACTGAAGTGACGCTCCTAGATCTGATGTTCCATATATTAGATCTCTGCAGTTTTGTTGGTAGTAACATAAAATATTCTTAGCCTTTTGTGAGCTCTGGGAATTGTTCTGCCTTATCTTTTTGGTAGCTCTTTTATAGGCCCTGAGTAGCTTCTACACATGGATGCACAGATTAGTACACAGCCAAAGTCTCAAGGATATCTGTCTGCAAATCTCTGGTATTCTGTCCCTGTACAGTTTATTTTGCCTTATTAGTTCTAGCTATTTCTGCAGCCTCAGTCTATCATCTCGACCTCCTCAACTAGATGAGACCATCAACCTCTCTATGAGTTCTAGTTTCCTGTACCCAAGCCTGGGAACTATCTTCAGTCACTAACACAGAACATTTGTGAAATGTATTACCTTGGTTGCTATCCTTCTGTCTTCTTCTTCTATGTTGCCTGTTGACCAATATGTGAAAACTGTTGTTTAATACGTTTTTGTCCAATTTTCTAGTAATTTAAAATAGGAGGTTAAATCTAGTCTCTTTACCGACTTTCTGACAACTACTGCCTGACTTCTCCAGCCCTAAGCTATAACTTCTCAGTATTTTTATTTTTAATTCCAATACAAAAATAATTATTTATGGTATATAGAAGGTCATGCATCCTAGTTGCCTACATTTTTTCAGTCATTATTGCATTTAGAAACTCTATCATGTCTGTAAGCAGAAGTAATTTGCTATATTTTAACATAAAAAGTTTAAAGATACTAACTTGTTATAACTGGTAATGTATAATATTGCATTTACTTATAATATTAAGATCAATTCTTTTTGCATGGAAAAATTTCAACATACTTTAAAAATAATTTTCTGACTTGGTACTCATAAAAGCTCTGTGAACCAGATAAATGTAGAAGTGTAATTATCACTATAAAGAAGCTAAGGCCAAGCAAGATTCATTAATTTTTCTCAAAGTCACATATCCTATAAGTGATAGAGATGAGAATTAAACCCAGATCTGACCAGTATAACAATACTTTTTTTAACTTTCCAAAGTTTGTCTTACTGGAAGATGTAGAGCTCTATGTGAATTAGCAAAACATCTAGTATAGGTAGAAGTGTTGTTTTTGTTGTGTTTTAACTTGTGTGATGTAGTGGAAAGAACCATTTTAAGAATAAGCAGATGGTTTGTAAACATGATTCAATCTAAATAATAATACAACACGGAATGTATATAAAACAAGCAAAACAACATTCATATAACTAGTGTTTATTTAGTTTACAAAGCAAAAATACAGACAGAATTGTTAAGCTAGAGGGCATATTGTAAATGGAGAAAAATGAGAGTTAATGTATGCCTAATGGTTAAGACAATCGAAATGCCTACTTAGAAGAGCTGTCTTTTTTAAATTTCTCAGGAGATTTAGTTAAGTAATTAATCAAATGGTCTTTATCTTTTGAAAGGGGCACAAAATAAAGAGCACAAAAGAAGAAAATTTAACTTTTTATATCTCCTCATTTCTAACATAGTGTCAATGCCTTTGATATATGAAGTTAATTTTTATTTTTCTCTCTTTCTAAAGATAATTAATTCGGAGTCTAGTAATTATAATTTTATTTGAAAAAGGCATCTAATTACATATGTAAGCATCTTTAGCTAGTGACATTTCTTGACCTCTCCCCCTTGCATAGCAAAAAGGTTTTGTGTGATTCTTCTGTGAAAACATAAGGTCTAGTTAAAGAGCGGATTGGGTAATCATGACTTACATGATAAAACTGCTGGCAAAATATAATTGCCAATCATCCTTTTTTTGGAGTAAATTGTATGCCTATTATATGAAGGCAGTTTATCCGTCAGAAAGGCAAGGCATCCTTCTTGACTTTATACAAATCACTGCCCAACTTCCCCAACCCTAAGACATTACTTTTCAATAATCCTATGATTGATTTGAAGATAAAAATAATCATGCTTGTTGTGATACATTCTAGTTGCATTTGTTTTTTTTTCTCTCTTAGAGTTGCATTTGGGAACTGCAATGGGTTGGCTGTGGTGGATTTTATACAGAAGACAGTACTGTTAAGCATGGGGACCATTGACTTATATAGATCAAGTGACTTATACCAGAGACAACCACGGTCTCCTCGAAAAAACAAACAGTTCATTGCAGGTAGGAGATAAAACAAGATGAGTTATGAACTTGATTTGTTCATCTGTGTTCTTACTTTTAGATTTCTTGTCTTTCTTCTGTGATACTATTCTAATGCATGGCAAAATAAAATCAACATAATTTACAAAATCACGTAAGCAAAATAAATTGGGCAGGAGCATTGTGAGACTCTTTGACAGGGTTAGGGGTGTGTAAGTTTAAACTTTAATTTCCTGTTGAAGTTAAGAAGCATCTCAAGTTTCTTAGGTTTAATTCCTAAAAAAAGCAGAAAATAAGAAGCTATTAAATGTAAAAATGCTACGAAAATTAGGGCTCTGTAGTTGAAAAAACTGCTTGCAATGGTTGTGTTAAACAGGTTGACTTCTAAAATATCTAGCCCCTTTAAAAAGATAGTTTTAGGTCATTCACTACTTTTAATTTTTTAAATTAATTCCATAGTGTAGCTGACACCTTTCCTTGTTGGATGATGACCTTCCTGGAGGTATTTTCACGATTCAGTAAACATTTTTCATTAAAATTTTTAAAGTACTATGACAGATGGCATTTTTTTTTTTGGCAGGATCAACAAATTGATATATTTAACTGTAAAAGAAAATAAACTTAAGGTTAATTAGGATTTAATGCCAAACTTTGATATGCCAATTATCCAAAGTTTTACTGAAATTTTAGTATATATCCAAATAGTTGGCTTTGGAAACACTGCCAAAGTTTTGCGTATTTTCTGTCCGTTGACAGTCCGGTTGGTAAAAAAAAAAAAAATTAGGCCAAAAGGTTGAGATGAAGATGCTTCTATAATATTAAGTGTTATTTTAGACAATCCTTTAAAATCTTCTACTTCGGGCCAGATATGGTGGCTCATGCCTGTAATTCCAGTACTTTGGGAGGCTGAGGTGAGAGGATTTCTTGAGGCCAGGAATTCAAGACCAGTCTAGGTAACACAGTGTGACCCCATCTCTAAAATTAATAATAATAATAATAATAATAATAATAACTTTTTAAATTTTTTAAATAAGTAAAATAAAATTTCTACATATATTATTTAAAATAATCTATTGAATATTGATTACATTACTAAATATAACCATAGGAAAATATTTTATAATAAAAAATAAAAAGGGTATATGATGGTAGGTGTTATTTTCCAAATAGCAGGCATGTCAAATTTAACATCCAAATGTGATAATAAATGAATTTCCTTTTTGGACTAATGAAAATTGTTATACTGAAACTCTTCTTGGTATCCTTTCTTTTGCAAAACTCAATCATTTCCAAATTACCAGTTTAGACCTTTTTGAGGGGCGCAAAATTTCTCTTTCAGAAACCAAGGGTTTTTAGTGAGGAATCTCAAATTTTAGCAATATTTTAAGAGAGCTAGAAATTTCAAATTCTAGAGATTTTGCCTCTATCACTACCAGATTTTGAAAGGAAGACAAAATAAAAAGCAATTGTACATTCACATAACATAAGGTTTCCTCATGATTGGGAAAGACAAGTTTGAAGTTGATGGACTCTAGGGTAGAAAGGTGTTGGGGGCAGTAGGCTATTTATAATTAAAAATTTAGTTCCTCAGTCACAATAACCATGTTTCAGGTGTTCAGTTTGCAATGCTAAAAGCACCAATATAATCAGAAAAGCTGTGAATCCTATGATAACATCTAAATCACTTGCTGGATATACACAGTGGGGCAAAAAAAGTATATATTTTGACAAAGGTAATGTAATTGTTATTTAATTTAATTTAAACTGCTTGAACCTTAACAGTTACTACTAGAGCTTAGAACATTGATGACTTTAAAATCAGGAAAATCTGTGAAGTTATAACCTCAGTTTGTGTTTAGTGTACAAGATAACAAAATCAGAACTCACTTTATATTATAACAATGAAATATTAAAGACAGAAATCTTTAGCTTTCTTTTTAATTGTGGAAGGATTAAAGACAATCATTTTTATATTAATGAAATAATTTATACATATTAGTTACAAGCCAAATAATTGTATTTTGTAAAAACATGTAAGGAAAATATGCCATCTACTTTTATAAGACATTTAAATAAGATATAAATATTTATAAATATTTTTATATTAAATATTTAAATAAAGATTAAAATTATTACATTCTCATCATTCATCTATCACCTCTTACTTTATAATTGATTTATTTTGTTAATATCTCCTCTCTAATTTAATTACCTAATCTTGCTGCAATTTCTTCATCTTGGCTGTTCTAGATTCTGGTATGATATCACTTCCTTTCACTTTAGACTTTTTTTCTCTTTCTTCTGCCTGCTGCTGATGCTGGTGTTCTGGCATGTTCCAAAGACAACTTTTGCATGCGTGGCCTGTCTAACTTTTATCCTGATTTAACGAAACGGATCCGTACTTCCTATCAGAGTAAGTTATATAAAGGTTAGGCAAATAGCCTTTTTAAGTCATAATGCTTGAGTTAAATCCATACATCAGTGCTCAGTAATGTGTTTCTTAAAACACATTCAGCATGCATGCAAATTTTTGTTTTGTTATGGTGTGCAACCTGATAATTTTCATAAAAATTATTATAGAAATATTTCAATCCATTATTGTCCTGTACCCATTCAATCATACCCATTGTTTTTGTTTATTTCAAACCATGCAGACCATGTCCTGCTATTCCAACAGTCACTGTCTTTTATTTTGAGAAAGAAGAGCTATGATGCCCTGTAAATAATAAAACTTATTACTGATACCAGTATAAGTAATAAGTCAATGCTTTCTTATTTTGGCAGCCTTATGCTTTGGCCATTTTATAGTACTATTCTAACCAGGGACTAACCATTTGCTTCTTTTAAATAATTATATCCCTTGAAGATAACTAAGTATTCCTGATTTCTGATTATTTTTATTAAAATATACAAACACATATTTCTATGGTGATTTAAGGCACCCAAACATTATAAAGTAGGATAAGTAAGGTAAAAAGTAAATGAGTAAATAAGATCAACATTTACCATGGTAGCAAACACAGATCCGAAGTTGTCTAGAGTAAGCAAGTATAAAAACTGGTATAGAAAGGATGAAGACTGAGAGTGTGTGTGACTGGAGGTACAGATGACACTAGTGATGTTATGGGTAAATATTTATTGACATAAAAAAAGTTAATATATTCTGTTAAAAAGCAGGCTGCTTTACAATATGTAAAAAAAAATGGCCTTAGAGTTGTGTAACACATACATTTTATACACACACTCACACATATATGTTGTTTGTAACCTGAATTTCTTCAGACCTCACCAGTTCATAGATACTAATGGAATCTTATCAGTAACATAACCTAAAACTTAACTGGTTTATGCCCTTAGCTTACATAAGTCAGTCTCTGTGAAATCCTCAAAATGTTCCTGGGAGTGTCCAGAAGTTGGGTAATTTTTGCTCATAAATATTCTCTAGATTTCTACTCTAGCAGAGCACCCCCTTTTAGGAATCCTTCCCACTCTCTCTGTTCCTGTTGCCATGTGTGAGAATATTGGTATCTATGTTGGCTTCTGCTGCTCCTAAAACAGAAGCTTATTTGATACTATGATAACTATGATATTTCTTGACATCTGAAAATTGTATGAAATTTCAGTTTCTGTAATAAAGTTTTATTGGGACATAGTCACAATTATTCATTTATATATTGTCCTTCAGTGCTTTCACACTACAATGGCAGAGTTGAGTAGCTGCAGCAGAAACTATATGGCCACAAGGCCTGAAATGTTTACTGTCCTGTTCTTTACATTAAAAATTTGCTGATTCCTGCTCTGTGCCATTTTTTCACACCCATCCTCTGCACCACATAAAGGATTTCAGCCAAAACTTTTCTGTAAATAGTCTCAGCATGGTTTAATACACATATTCAGACTTCAGAATCCCAGTTTAGCCTTCTGAAGGTAGGATCTCCTACATTGTGTGTGTGTGTGTGTGTGTGTGTGTGTAGAGACAGAAAAGTTTCTGGAACAACACTTTGTGGATTTTATAGACTTCTTTTAGCTTTACAACATATTCTGATTTTTCTGTAATAAACTTGTAATTATTTTATGGTAAGAAGCTAAATTGGAGACTGAAGATCAGGAGCAGAAACGGGCTCTTAGATCATCAGGATCCGATAGTATCAGCCATGATGTAAAGTTTTAAAAAGTTCTGAGAAATCTCAATAATATATTTTATTATATTTCTTATATTTCCTTCAGAATTTTTTTTTAAAAACCTTCATTCAGGATCCTCTAAAGTATAATTTCTATCAACATCTTCAAATGGATTTTCCACTATTCTCCTCTTAAGCCAAATTTTTGTATCTTACTACCATTATGATTTACTCATATTATTCCCTCTCTGGAAACGCCCTACTAAAAGTTTACTTTCTATAGTAAGCCTTTCCTACAACCATCAGAGCCCCGTTGTGCCAATTCCTTTATTTAAACGCTTCCAGTGTCCAGGTTTGTACACAGTACAGGCTTGCTTGAACCATTTAGTTGACATTTAGCCTGGATTCATTTGTATGGCTCCTTACTTTTATACTTATGCTCTGCCTTTCCAAATGCATGACAAGAATCTCAAGATCATATCTAAAATTCTTTATATTCTCTACATCTAGCAAAAGTCATAAGATCTGTAAGTAAATGATGATGTCAGTAGGATAGACAGAGCACGGCAGCAGGCATTTTTTCTCTCACATGAACTACCAGAGAACTTTTCAAATCTGACAAATGAGAGAAGAACTAGGTGCTGAGTTCACCAGAATTTTGCAAAAGTAATCATAATTTCTAACTAGAGACCTAACGTTTTAAGTCAGAAGTAAAATCAAGTAAGTAGAAGGACTTAAAAAAATCCTCTGTATCTCTACCAGTGAGCTCCACAGGGGCTCAGACAAGCCCTAAGATTTAAAATCAGATTTCCTAAAAGTCTTCTCTGAATGATCAATGTTGTATATTATGAAAAGGGATTGATTCTTTAACCACTCAAAGGTATGTCCTACAATTGCTTTTCAAAATACATTTTATGAAAATTTGACTTGAAGTTTAACTATTGGATAATATAATCTGATTATATTTCTATAGTCTCACTTTATTACAGTAGACACTGTTCAGCCTTTTCATGAATTGTTTCTTAACTTTCAGAAAAGCATATACGCATTGTTCATATTTGGGGTGATAGAACCCAGTTCCATTGATTATGTGTTCTACTCTGCTAGTCAATTTGACTCAGTGTTATATTATCTAATAGTGATTATAACCCTTTGAGGCAGATTGGTACATATTAGTATATTTCTCTACACATGAGAAAATTGAAGTTGAAAAAAATGAAATTAGTCTCTCAAAGTCACACAGAATAAGTGGGACCCAAACTTATGCCTATCTGACACTAAAGTTACTCGATAGGCTTTTCACTGTATAATCTTGGATCTCTAAGTGTCTTTTTAAAAGTTTCAGGAACACTGGAAACCAAGTCCTTTATTTTATAATCAGAAAACACCTCAGTTTTTGCACACTATCAATGAAATTATATCAATGACTCCTTTACTGGTCGACTTATTCCATAGGTTAGGCTCCAAGCAGCTGATCTCCCCAAATCTTTAAATTACCAATCTGCAAAACTTTCACATCATAGAATAATAAAATTTTGTAGTTGAGAGAAAACCTTCATATTTCACAGATTATGATTTTTAGAAGCAGAAAAACGCTTTGAAAAGAACAGCAGACATCTGATCAGATTTATATTGTTTTACCTTTTCCATTTATTAGCTACTTCATACATTTATAATCTTAAACAAGGCATTTAATCACTCTGAGTTTCTTTCTTCTAATATATAAAGTAAAAATCGCAATTTCTATCTCCCTTAGAGAGTTGTAGAACTTTTCTGGGTTAATGTTAATAAAAGTGATTCTATAAATGTTAGTTATTATAATTATTATAAAAGATGAACCAACCCACATCACAGAGAGGTTAAATAACTTCCAGAATCATAAGCAATCTGTGGAATAGTTAGGGCTAAAACTCAGGCTGCTGCCTCATTGCCTAGTAACAGTTCTACTTGTGATAATCACATAAATTTTGCTATTTAAAAACTGATATTATGCCATTTGAATTAAGGGAAGTTTGAAAAGTAGGCTTAATTTAGAGGATTGTCTACATTGCTTGTGCATCAATTTCTAGTTGTGCATTAATTTCTAGTTATGCAACAAGGGATCCTTTGGAGAGTCCCGGGCCTATTATCCCTTTCTTTTCAGAGGGCAGGGGGATGATAACAGATCCTAAAAACATCTGAAAAATAAAGAAGAAATAAAAGAAAAGGGGATGATAAGAGAACTAGCCAAGAAAGGCAAATAAGTATTTTAAAATGAACAGAAAGACAGGAATGGAGAAGTAAACAAAAAAAATTAAAGAAGGAATGCTTTAAGAAACAAAAATCAGCAAAAATTATGGTGAACAATAAATGGGGAAAAATTCATTCATTCAAATAATATTTTATTGAGCATCTCTTATGTCAAACATTTTTCTAGGCATTAAGTATATAGTGATGAGTGAAACAGTTATGGTCTTTTCCTTTCATTTATAATAGGTAACATATAGATAAATAAATTCATAGATAATTGAAGAAAGGTGGCAATGCAATGATAGGGAAAAATGAGATAAGGTGGACCTATTTTTGAGGGTGTTATCAGAGAATGGCCTATCTAACACGGAAACATTTAAGTGAAGTTTTGTAAGATAAGAAATAGTCAAAGCTTTAGATTCTCACTACCAACCAAGATAGAAAGATAGAGTAACAGGTACCAGATTTAACCTCCTACCTGAAAACCCCACACCCATTCCCCCAAAATAGACAAAATAAATGAAAACAATGGTTTTTAAGACACAGGATATCAAACAATGAAAAAAAAGTGATGGAACAGATGGGAAACCTAACAATCATACCCATTTACTAATCTCAACATAATTTCTGGACGTAGCAAAGGGAGGGGAAGCCCAGGAGGAAACCACTGAGCTTTTTAAGCTGGGAGATGAAGATGAGAAACCAGAGGAACTAAAGCATCTGCAGCTCACAAAAGAATTTCAGAGAGCTACAGTGTTTCCTCCTAGAGCAAAATGCTGATCAACGTATACATACGATGCAGCTATCCAGGAACAGGAAAAGAGCCATCTGAAAGGATTAAAGGAAACAATGCCCAGCACTCAAATAAAGGAAATAGTGCCATTCCCACTACCCCAACTAGAAAAAGTTTTTAACTCACATCCACTTCTATTTAACATTGAAATTTTAGACAGTGTTGTCAAGCAAGAATAAGAAATAAAAGTTATCTAGATTGGAAAGGAAGAAGAAGGTAAATAGTTTTGTTCACAGAAAATATGATTGTCTATGAAGAAAACTTAATGAAATCTGCCAAAAACAGCTACTAGAACTAACAATGTGAGTTTAACAATGTGCAGGATATAAGGTTAATATACAAAATTCCATTGTATTTCTATATGCATACAACAATCTGAAATTGAAATTTAAAATTACCATTTACAATATCATCAAAAATAAGAAGTACTTAGCCATAAATGAGACAACAGATGTGAAAGACCCACACATGGAAAACCAGAAAACATAGCTGAGAAAAGTTAAGAAGACTTAAATAAATAGTTACACCAAGTTTATAAACTCAATTTTATTAAGATGGCAGTTCACTCCAAATTGATTTGTAGTTTCATTGCTAGATCCCAATAAAAATCCAGCAGATGTTCTTGTAGGAACAACAAACTGATTCTAAAGTTCATACAGAAATTCAAAGGATTTAGAGTAGCCAAAACAGCTTTTAAAAAGAATCTCTTCTTGCATTAGTTAACTTAGAATAATGGCCTCCAGCTCTATTCATGTTGCTGCAGATTACATGATTTCATTCTTTTTTATGGCTGTGTAATGTTCCATGGTGTATATGTACATTTTCTTAATCCAGTCTACTGTTGATGGGCATCTGGATTGATTCCATGTTTTTGCCATTGTGGATAGTGCTGCAGTAAACATATGCACACATGTGTTTTTATGGTAAACCACAAGTTATATTTCTTTGGGTATATACATAATAGTGGGATTGCTGGGTTGAGTGATAATTTTGTTTTAAGTTCTTTGAGAAATTGCCATACTGATTTCCCCAACGGCTGAACTAATATATACTCTTACCAACAGTGTGTAGCATTATCTTTTATCCACAGTCTCTCCAACATCTGTTATTTTTTGACTTTGTAATAATGGACATTCTGACTGGTGTGAGATGGATCTCACTGTGGTTTTGATTTCCATTTCTCTAATGATTGGAGGTGTTAAGCATTTTTCAGATGCTTGTTGGCTGCATGTATATCTTCTTTAGAAAGGTGTCTATTTATGTCCTTTGCCTACTCTTTAATGAAATCAGGTTTTTTTTGTTACAAATTTGTTTACATTTCTTATAGATTCTGAGTATTAAACCTTTGTTGAATGCATAATTTGCAAATATTTTCTCCTATCCAAAATGTTGTCTGTGTAGTCTGTTGATAGTTTTTATAGCTGTGCACAAGCTGTTTAGTTTGATTAGGTCCCATTTGTCAATTTTTGTTTTTGTTGTAATTGCTTTTGGCATCTTCATCACGAAATCTTTGTCAGGTCCTATGTCACACGGACATAAAGAAGTGAACAACAGACACTGGGGCCTACTTGAGGGTGGAGTATGAGAGCGGGGAGAGGATTTAAAAAATACCTATCAGTTACTATACTTATTACTGGGTGACTAAATAATCTGGACACCAAATTCCCACAACATGCAGTTCACCAACCAAGTATCTGTTCTCTTCAAGAGACTCGCCCAATACATAAGGACTCACATAAAGTTAAGGTAATGGAGTAGAAAAACACATTCCATGCAAATGGACACCAAAAATGAGCTGGAGTAGTTATTCTTATATCAGACAAAACAGACTTTAAAGCAACAATAGTTTAAAAAGACAAGAAAGGACATTAAACAATGATAAAAGGACTAGTCCAACAGGAAAATATCACAATTCTAGATTTATATGCATCTAACACTGGAGCTCCCAAATTTATAAAACAATTACTACTAGACCTAAGAAATGAGATAGATAGCAACACAATAATAGTGGGGTACTTCAGTGCTCCACTGACAGCACTAGACAGATCATCAAGACAGAAAGTCAACAAAGAAACAATGGACTTAAACTATACCCTAGAATAAATGGACTTAACAGATATTTATAGAACATTCTACCCAACAACTGCAGAATATACGTTCTATTCATGAGCACATGGAAGATTAACCAGGATAGACTATATGATAGGCCACAAAACAAGTCTCAATAAATTTTTAAAAGTCAAAATTATATCAAGTACTCTCTCAGACCACAGTGGAATAAAATTCACACAGTGGAATCAACTCCAAAAGGAACCCTCAAAACCCTGCAAATACATAGAAATTAAATAATCTGCCCCTGAATGATAGTTGGGTCAATAATGAAATCAAGATGGAAATTTAAAAATTCTTTGAACTGAATGATAATAGTGACACAACCTATCAAAACCTCTGGGATACAGCAAAAGCAGTGCTAAGAGGAGAGTTCATAGCATTAAATGCCTACATCAAAAAGTCTGAAAGAGCACAAATAGACAATCTAAGGTCACACCTCAAGGAACTAGAGAAACAAGAACAAACCCAAACCCAGCAGAAAAAAAGAAATAGCAAAGATCAGAACAGAACTAAATGAAATTGAAACAAACAAAAAATACAAAAGATAAATGAATCAAAAGGTGGTTCTTTGAAAAGATGAACAAAATTGACAGAACATTAGTGAGATTAACCAAGGAAAGAAGAGAGAAGATCCAAATAAACTCAATTAGAAACAAAAGGGAAATATTACAACCAATGCAATAGAAATACAAAAGGTCATTCAAGACTACTATCATCACCTTTATGCACACAAACTAGAAAACCTAGAGAAGATGGATAAATTCCTGGAAATATACAACCCTCCTGGATTAAACCAAGAAGAAATAGAAACTCTGAACCAACCAATAACAAGCAGTGAGATTGAAATGGTAATTTTAAAAATTGTCAACAAAAGAAAGTCCAGGACCAGATGGATTCACCGCTGAATTCTATCAGACATTCAAAAAAGAATTAGTACCAATCCCATTGAAAATATTTGAAACTATTCCAAAAGATAGAGAAAGAGGGAATCCTCCCCCAAATCATTCTATGAAGCCAATATCACCCTAATACCAAAACCAAGAAAGGATATAACAAAAAAAGAAAACTACAGACTGATATCCCTGATGAATGTAGGTGCAAAAATCCTCAACAAAATACTAGCTAACCAAATCTAACAGCATATCAAGAAGATGATCTACCACAATCAAGTGGGTTTCATACCAGGGATGCAGGGATGGTTTAACATACACAAGTCAATAAATGTGGTATATCACATAAACAAAATTTAAAGTCATATGATCATGTCAATAGATGCAGAAAATGCATTTGATAAAATTCATCATCACTTTATGATTAAAACCCTCAGCAAAATCAGCATAGAAGGAAAACAACTAAGGGTAATAAAAGCCATCTATGACAAATTTACAGCCAACATTATACAGAATGGGGGAAAGCTGAAAACATTTCTCCTGAGAATTAGAAAAGAACAAAGATGCCTACTTTCACCACTTCTAGTCAACACAGTACTGGAAGTCTTAGCCACAACAACCAGACAAAATAAATAAATAAAGGGCATACAAATCAGTAAAGAGGAAATCCAACTGTCGCTGTTTGCCAATGATATGATTGTATGCCTAGAATACCCTAAAGACACATCCAAAAAGCACATAGATCTGATAAGTGTATTTGGTAAAGTTTTAGGATACAAAATCAATGTACACAAATCAATAGCACTGCTATATACCAACAATGACAAAGCTGAGAATCAAATTAAGAACTCAACTCCTTTTACGACAGCTATAATGAAATAAAATAAAATACTTAGGAATTTACCTAACTAAGGAGGTGAAAGATCTTTACAAGGAAAACTACAAAACACTGCTGAAATAAATAATGGACAACACAAAAAAATGAAAATACATGCCATGCTCGTGGATGGGTAGAATCAATATTGTGAAAATGACCATACTATCAAAAGTAATCTACAAATTCAATGGAATTTCCATCAAAATACCATCATTATTCTTCACAAAACTAGAAAAAACAATTCTAAAATTCATTCACACAGAACCAAAAAAGCCCACATAGTCAAAGCAAGATGAAGCAAAAAGAAAAAATCTGGAGGCATCACATTTCTTGACTTCAACTACACTACAAAGCTATCGTTACCAAAACCTCATGGTACTGATATAAAGAGAGGCACATGGACCAATGGAACAAAATAGAGAGCCCAGAAATAAAGACAAATACTTGCAGCCAACTGATCAACAAAGCGAACAATAATATAAAGTGGGGAAAGGACACCCTATTTAATAAATGATCCTGGCATAATTGACAAGCCACATGTAGAAAAATGAAACTGAATCATCATCTCTCCCCTAATACAAAAATCAACTCAGGATGAATCAAAGACTTAAATCTAAGACCTGAAACTATAGAAATTCTGAAGATAACATTGGAAAAACCTGTCTAGACATTGATTTAAACGTAGACTTTATGACCAACAACCCAAAACCAAATGCAGCAAAAACAAAGATAAATAGATGGAACTTAATTAAACTAAAAACTTCCTCACAGCAAAATAAATAATCAGTAAACAGACAGCCCATAGAGTGGGAGAAAATTTTCACAAACTATGCATCTGACAAGGACTAATATCTAGAATCTATAAGGAACTCAAATCAGTGAGGAAAAAAATCAAATAACTCCATCAAAAAGTGGATTAAAGACATGAATAGACAATTCTCAAAAGAAAATATACAAATGGCCAAAAAACATGTAAAAATGCTCAGCATCACTAATTATCAGGGAAATGCAAATCAAAACCACAATGCAATACCATCTTTCTCCTGCAAGAATGGCCATAACTTAAAAATCAAAAATAATACATGTTAGCGTGGATATAGTGAAAAGGGAACCCTTTCACACTGCTAGTGGGAATGTAAACTACTACAACTACTATGGAAAACAGTATGAAGATCCCTTAAAGAAACAAAAGTAGATCTACCATTTGATCTAGCAATCTCACCACTGGGTATCTACCCAGAGGAAAAGAAGTCATTATATGAAAAAGACACTTGCACATGCATGTTTATAGCAGCACAATTCACAATTGCAGTAATATGGAACCAACCAAATGCCCATCAATCAACAAGTGGATAAAGAAAATGTGATATATCATGGAATACTACTCAGCCATAAGAAGTAATGAAATAATAGCATTTGCAGCAACCTGGATGGAGCTGGAGACCATTATTCTAAGTGAAGTAACTCAGGAATGGAAAACCAAACATTGTAAGTTCTCACTTATAAGTGGGAGCTAAGCTATGAGGATGTAAAGACATAAGAATGATACTATGGACTTTGGGGACTCAAGGAAAAGGGTGAGAGGCAGGTGAGGGATAAAAGACGACACATTGGGTACAGTGCACACTGCTTGGTTATGGGTGCACTAAAATCTCAGGAATCACCATTACTTATCCATGTAAATAAACACGACTTGTTACCCAAAAACCTATTAAAATGAAAAAAATTAAAAAATTTTTAAAAACTAAAACAACTCAAATTTTTGTTAAGTAAATGGATAAACAAATTCTGGCAAATCCAAACAATGGTGCTCTACTCCACAATAAAAGGGAATATACTATTGATAAATGCTACAACATGGATGAATCCAAAATAATTGTAGTGAGTAAAAATAATCAGGAAAAAAAGGACACATTACTGTATGATTCCATTTATACAGAATTCCAGGAAATGAAAACAAATGCATAGTGTCAGAAAGTAGATTAGTAATTGCCTGGGAATGGGAAGGGACACATGTGATGAGGGCTGGAAGAGAGGGTTACAAGAGGGCACAAAGAAACTCTTGGGCATGACAAATGTGTTTATTATGTTAATTGCAGAGATGGTTTTATGGATGTATACGTATGTCAAAATGTATTCCAATAGTACATTTTATAAACATATTAATTAAACCTTAACAAGCCTATTTTTCAAAAGAAGAACTAACACAAAGAAGAGCAGGGAACAGCACATTCCAGACAGAGTGAACAGCTTATAAGAAGGTTATAGGCCGGGCGCCGTGGCTCACGCCTGTAATCCCATCACTTTGGGAGGGCGAGGCAGGCGGATCACCTGAGGTCAGGAGTTCGAGACCAGCCTGGCCAATATGGTGAAACCCTGTCTCTACTAAAAATACAAAAAGTTAGCCGGGTGTATTGGTGGGCGCCTGTAATCCCAGCTACTTGGGAGACTGAGGCAGGAGAATCGCTTGAACCTGGGAGGCAGAGGTTACAGTGAGCCGAGATGGTGCCATTGCACTCCAGCCTGGGCAACAAGAGCAAAACTCTGCCTCAAAAAATAAATAAATAAATGAAATAGAAGGTTCTAAGATGGTAAAGGGCTTAACTATATCATCTAGAAACAGAAAGAATGCAAGGAAGCTGACAGTGTTGTGCAGAAGAGAAAAAATAAGTGAAGATTTTGTTGTAGAGATGAGTAAGGACACGATCATAAAAGCTTCCGAAGTAATTATAAGAAATTCTATTTTAATTTAAGCAGGGGAATGATATGCTTTGATTTATGACTAAAAATATCCACACTGCTGTGTGAAGAAAATATTGTGGAACCAAAAAGGAAAGCAAGCTGGTGTACCCATTAGAAGGCGAGTATTGCACTCCAGCAGGAAATGAAGGTGGCCTTGATTAGGGTGATAGCGATGCTGTGGGAGAAAAAAGGATAGATTCAGAAATCATTAGCATTTACAGAGCTACTGATTATAATTCAATGTGAGAGATAAGAGAGTGGAATCAAAGATTATTCCCAGATTTTGGCTTGAGCCACTGATTGTGATGATATTTTTCACAAAGGTGAAGAAGTTTGAGATAGGAGGGGGCATGTGGTGGTAGGAAATAAAGAGTTCAGTTTTAGACATGCTAAATTTTATTATGTCTTTTGTATAAATGGAGATGTCAAGTGGACAAGTAAGTGTAAATATCAGATGAGAGGTCTAGGGCAGTAATTTGAGTCTGTAGCATATAGGTGGTATATAATGGCATGGGAATAAATGAAATTACCTAGAAGAAGAGGAGGGGAAGGAGGAAGCGGAGAAGGAAGATGACAAGAGAGAAAAAGAGAAAGCGAGAGAGAGACAGAAGGAAGTAGGGAAGAAAAGGAGACTTGTGGATAGACATGTCAGGAATTTGACATTTAATTTCAGGAAGAAGAGGAGTTGCCGGGGAGAAAAGAAAAAGGAAAAGACCTTCACAGAAGAGAAAACAAACAAACAAACAAAAACTGGGGAATGTTTCAAGAAGTAGTAAACTCCATCAGATGCTACAGATAAGCTAAGTAGGATAGGTTCAGAAAAGTGATTAGAGTGTGTCTGGCTCTGCGAAAGTTGTTAGTGACCCTTTAAAAAGCAATTTTAGAAAAGCAATGATATAGAAGCCAAAATATTGTTAAACTGGAGAGCAGCAGGTGAGGAAACAGCACAACTGAATACCTCTTTAAAGATATTTGGTTATGAAGGGGTGCCAAAAAATAGATTAATACCTGGATTGGAGTAAGATGTTAAAAGGAGCAGTTTGGAGTTTTTTAAATTTTAGAGAAAGGAGCATATTTTTAATTTATGTGACTATAGAATGATCCATAGAAAAAGAGATTGAGAATAAGCGAGAGAGGGGATAACTAAAGGAATAAAACTCTTAAGAAAGTGAGAAGGAATGGGAATCAGAGCACAGGTACAAGGACTGATATTTAATAGGAGGCTTTGTCTGTTATTATAGACAGACTTTTTAAAAGAAATGAGAGAGCTACAGAATGAAGAGATACATTGAAAAGTACATTGTTTCAATGAGAGATGAAACAAGTGATTGTTATATCTGATTTTCAGTTCAGTATTTTAGTAGGTTTGTTTTTCTTTTAAAATCAGTTTTACAGTGTAGATTTCTTACTACAAAGCTTTGTATTGAAAATCAACTACACTGAATTGTAATTAGTAGGAAAAAATACGTTTCTATCTTTGAACTTACAAAAATCAACAAAAACATACAAAATACGGGAGATACTACTTAGCAGTATGTGTGAATGTTCTTAACGTTAGTTAAGAGTAATCTCATTGTGAGTCAGAAGGGCGTATCACGAGGTCAGGAGATTGAGACCACGGTGAAACCTCGTCTCTACCAAAAAAAAAAAAAAAATTACAAAAAATTAACCGTGCGTGGTGGCAGGTGCCTGTAGTCCCAGCTACTCGGGAGGCTGAGGCAGGAGAATGGAATGAACCCGGGAGGCGGAGCTTGCAGTGAGCCGAGATCACGCCACTGCACTCCAGCCTGGGCAACAGAGTGAGACTTCATCTCAAATAAATAAATAAATAAATAAGCAATAAATAAATAAAACAGGCTCTCAACTAGGCGTGATATTGTCCCCCAGGGATATTTGGCAATGTCTGTGGACTTTTTGATTGCCACAACTGAAGAGTAGGGATAGTCTACTGACACCTACATCTACAATGTATTTCTACAACAAAATATTATCTGGCCGAAATGTGAAATCAAATTGAAAACATTTAGAACATAATGGTAAATAATAATTTAGTAAGAAAAAGTTTTAAAGTGTAGACTATATGGATTCTATTTTTCATTTTTTGATGAACCTTAGTGCCGTTTTCCATCGCAGCTGTACCATTTTACATTCCCACCAACAGTGCACAATGATTCCAATTTCTCCACATCCTCATCAACACTTGTTATTTTCTGTTTTTGTTTGTTTGTTTTGTTTTTTATAATGGCCATCCTAACAGGTATGAGGTGATATCTCATTGTAGTTTCTTCTGCATTTCCCTGATAATTAGTGATGTTGATTAGTGATGTTATTTTTGTATAACTATTGGCTATTTGTATTATGTTACATAATATGTGACAATAAATTCAAAATACATTTAAAAATTAAATGTAAAACCTAAAACTGTAAAACTTCCAGAAGAAAATATGGGTGAAGAGCTTCATAACATTGGTCCTAGCAATGAATTCTTGAATATGACATGAAAGACATAGGTAATAAAGGCAAAAATACGTAAGTGATACCGCATCAAACTAAAACCTTCTACACAACCTAAATATCTGCAGACAGATGAATAAATAAAGAAAATGTGGTACATACATACAATGGAATATTAGCCTTCAAGAAGAAGAAAATCTTGTCATATTCTACAACATGATGAGCCTTCAGGACATTACACTAGATGAAATAAGCCAGTCATAGAAGGACAAATACTATATGATTCTACTTACATGGCGTATATCTAAAATAGTCAAACTCACAGAAGCAGAAGGTAGAAGAATGATTGCCAGGATCTGTGGAGAGAGAAAAATGGAGAGCTGCTCTTCAGTGGATACACAGTTTCAGTTATACGAGATGAATAAGTTCTAAATATCTGCTGTACAACAGTATGAATATGGTAAACAATACTGTAATGTACAGTTAAAATTTTATTTAGAAAGTAGATTTCATGTTGTGTGTTTTTTACCATTGAATATATGTGTTGATTATATATGTAGAGTTAAGTGTCTTTTGGCTTCCTCTCCTAATTATAAGAACCTTTGTGAACTCAGTGTAGGGTAATAATCACCAACAGCATCTTTTCAACTGTATTTGCTCTCCTAGCAGATCTTATAACCATCAACATGGAAGGACAATATATAATCCTATATTCATCTTTGACCTCTGAATTGAGGCATTAGGTAGACAAAAAATCAAAAGCAAGTTTCATGAAATCATCTATCGTTGTCATTTTTTAAAACAGTATTGTTATCTTTTCCCATAGCAACATGAAAAGCAAACAAGGAAGATATTTTATAGAAATAATTGAGCTGGTGATGTTTTTCCTCCTTGAGGGTTTCGTATTCATAGAAATCTTGAGGATAAAGGTTTCATATTCTAAAACTGTTTTTTCAGAGACAGTAACATTTAAACGTTTTTATGGAAAGGTCAAGGCACCCTTTATACTTAGTACCAAGGAACCTAAATTGGACTTTTTGAATAAAAGGCATTCCTTTCAAAAACAAAAGTTCACATGATTGCTTTAACAATATATTGCACAGTAGTAGGAACTATCAGTTAACTTGAATACAGGTCAGTAGAAATGATCCAAACAGAAGCAGAGTTAAAAAATAATAATAATTAAGCTAAATGGATAGCAGTGACTTTGGCTGAAATTTTTTCCAAATTTGATGAAAAACATCAACTTAAAGATCCAAGAAGCTCAGAACACCCTAAACTAGAAAAATACAAAAGGGCTGGGCATGGTGGTTCATGCTTGTAATCCCAGTACTTTGGGAGGCTGAGGCAGGCGGATCACTTGAACTCAGGAGTTCAAGACCAACCAGACTGACATGGTGAAACCCTGTCTCTACCAAAAACTACAAAAAATTAGCTGGCCATGCACTTATGGTCCCAGCTACTTGCGAGGCTGAGGTTAGAGGATCACCTGAACTGGGAGGCAGAGGTTGCAGTGAGCCTTGATTGCCGCACTGTACTCCGGCCTGGGCAACAGAGACCCCATCTCAAAAAAAAAAATATATATATATATATACACACACACACACACACACACACACACATATATAGATATATAAGAAAACCACACTTAAGACTTTATAGTCAAACTACTAAAACTAACATATAAGAGAAAATCTTAAAAGCAGTACAGAAACATACACACATACACAAATACAAGGGAACAATATGAATAAAGAGTGATTTTTTCCATCAGAAATAATTGAAGCTAGAGACAACATAATGACATCTTTTAAGTGCTAGAGAAAAATAATTGTCAATCCAGAATTCTATATCTAGCAAAAATATCATTCAAAAATGAAAGTACATGAATTAACAGATCTGTACTATAAGCAATAAAGAAAATTTTTAAAGCAGATGAAAAAAAAGATGGAAAATTATGAATACAGGTAAGAATGAAAAGCACTAGAAATAATAAATATGTGGGTAAATATAAAAAGGTATTTTGTCTTTCCTTAAATTCTTTGTTACTTTTTCAGAAGTAACAATGTATTATGGGATTTATAACATGTGGAAGTAGAATGTATGACAACAGTAACACAAAGTATAGAAGAGAAGTATACAGAATTATACTGCTTTTTTAAACATAGGAGAAGTGATGTAAGAATAATTAAAGATAGACTGTAATGAATCTAACAAATAGATGCACATTATAGTCCCTAGAACAACCATTAAAGAAAATAAAACAGAGAGGTGTAGCTAAGAAGCCAAAGAGATGGTAAAATGGAATACTAAGTATATTTTATTTTCTCGAAAGACAGAAATGAGGAACAGTAAAAAAAAAAAAAAAAAATAGAACTGAGGGGACAAATTGAAAACAATTAGAAAGATGATAGACGTAAACTTAACCCCATAAAGATTATATTAAATGTTAATAGAGTAAACATTCCAAAAAAAGAAAAAGAGCTTCTGAGATAAGATTAAAAAGAAACAAATACCAAAAACAGTGTATATACTGTTTATAAAAGATGCACGTTAATTATAGAAACATAAATAGGTTGAAAGTCAAAGAAGGGGAAAAGAATTCCATGAAAACACTAACACCAAGAAAGCTGATATGGCTATATTAATATTAGATGAAGTAGACTTCAAGGTAAGGAGATAGAGAAACAGTTCAAATTAATAAAATAAATGACCAGAATGATTTAAAAATCCTACATACTTGCATAAACCTAATAAGAAATATTCAAAATATATGAAGCAAAAACTGTCAAACCTAGAAATAGACAATGCTACCATCATTGATGGAAATGCATCATTTCTCTTTAGTAATTGACAGAACAAATAGACAAAAATTGGTAAGGTTATAAAAAACTAAAGCAACTCTCTTTACCAAATTGATCAAATTACATACACACCTACACAATGCAATTGAAAATACAAATTATTTTCATGTAAACATGTAACGTTCATAAGGATAGACTGGGCGATAAAACAAGTTATAATAAATTACAAATAATTGACATTAAGTAGAATACGTTCTCTGGCCACAAAAGGAATTAAATTAGGAATCAACAATATGTATAAAATTCCCTAATACTTGAAAATTAAGCAACACATCTCTAAATAGCTTATAGCTTAAAAAAGAAATTACAAAGGGAATTTTAAAATATTTTTGAACTCAGTGAAAGTACAGACATAACATATCAAACTTAATGAGATGCTACTGAAGCAGTGCCTAGAGGAAAATTTAGAACGTTAGATGCTATGTTAGATTTTTTTAAAATCTCAACTTCATGATCTAAAGCTCTTAAGACATTAAAAAGTAAGAGCAATGAAAACCACTCAATGTAAAGGAAATAATAATCATCAAAAATGAATGAAATGGAGCTCAAACCAGAGTAGATCAACAAAACCCCAAAACAGTTCTTCAAAAATGTTATATAAAACCCTAACAACACTGATCCAGAAAAAAGAAACAAAGTAATACCAGGAGTGGAAAAAAAAAAGCATTACTGTGGATTCTACAGACATGAAAGATAATAAAGTAAGATTATTAACTCTATTCCCAGAAACTGGCAATTTAGATGAAATTAAGAGATCCCTTGAAAGACAGAACTTACCAAATCTAACACCAAACACATTGGAAAGTATAAGTAACTCCTATCATGAAAATTTTTGAATTCAAAATTAAATACCCACAACGAAGAAAACTACAAGCCCCAGATGGCTGCACTTGTTAACCCTATCAAAGATTTAAGGAAGAAGTAACACCAATCTTATGCAAATTCTTCCAGGAAATATAAGAAGAAGGAAATCTTTCCAACTGTTTATCTGAAACCAGCACAATGTTGATAACTAAAACTTGACAAAGACAGTACAATAAAAGTACAAGTCAGTCTCGTTTATGGAACTAGATGCAAAAATCAGAAATAAAATATTAGCAAATGGAAGACAAACATATAAAAGAAAGATAAAGCATCATAACCAAGGTGGATTTATCCCAGGAATGCAAGTTTAAAATTTGAAAATCAATGAATGTAAAATACTGATTAACATAATAAAGGAGAAAATAATACAATCATCTCAATACATGTGAAAACATTTGACAAAATTAAATATTTTAAAATAAAAATCCTTAACAAAACAAGAATAGAAGAATATTTCCTCAATAGAATAAATCCTACTAAGAAAAATCTACAGCATCATACTTGATTGTGAAATACTGAATTTTTTTTTTAGAATCAGTAACCAGAAGAGGATGTTTACTATCATCACTTTTATTCAACATTGCAGTTGATAACCTAGTAAGGACAAAAAGCAAGATTAAAAAATTATATGCCTAAAGATTAGAAAGAAAATTTAAAACTCTCTTTACTTGCCAATGGTATGATGGTGTAGGTAGAAAACCCAAAGGAAACTACAAAAATAATAAGTGAATTTAGCAAGATTGAAGAATGCATGCCAGTAGACAACAATTAATTATATTTCCATATAAATAACAGCAAACAATTTGGAAATGAACTTTAAAAAAATACCATGTACAGGATAGACTTCCAGCTGGCAGCCTGAGGAGTATCATGGACCTATTCCTGAGTGAAAAAGGATAATTTGTGAAAGGTATTTTAAAAACAACCACGTACAATCTCCGGAAATTTTCCTAAGGGCATATAGCAAATGAAGAAATATTTATTCAAGAAAATCTACTGAAACTTGGTAGAAACAATGAGAGTCTGTGGCACTTGAACCACAACTCACTTAATTCCTCTCCCCCTTCCAGGTTGCCAGCATTTCTCATCCCCTCCAACTCCAAGTTGAAGAGACCAAATTCCTGGGAAGTGTTATCAAGAGGTCAGAGGCTCCCTTCTGCCCATCCCCCACTCACAGGACAGAAGCTCTACCCCATGCATAGACCTCAGTACCATAAATACTGAGTCCCTGATTACCCTTACCCCATCTTGCTCATAGGGCAGAAGTTTTATGCTAGAAAAGATAAGCTGAGAAGACCAGAGGATACCACCTTTGCCCAGGGCCCAGACTAGTGGCTCAAAGGTTTTGTCCAGGAAAGAAACGCAGTCTACCTGAATAGAGAGCTTCAAAGCCCTCCCCAAAGTGACTAGCCTTACACGAAACAGTGTGGGAAAGTTCAAGCCTAATTGTGCTCTCAAAACCAATGGGAAATTTGGTGATAATGAAATGAGAGGAAGTAATTGATAGCACCTCTTAATTAGGGGTAACAAACTATACCATATGTTAGCTAGTTCACCAGTGAGAACCAATGAAAGAGACTGCTAAGAAGAGCCCTCCTGGGATTTAAACCTCAAAGACTAGCCTCAAAAATGACCCCTTATCAAATTAAATTAGATCAGAATACTGTACAATGTATGTCCCAGGGTACTGTCAAAAATACTAGAACATTTCGTGGATGCTAAGCTTTAAAAACAACAAAATAATAGAGCAATTACCCAGCTGTGATTCAGCAGTGTAACAGCTGTATATGATATTAACAGAGGCAGACAGCTTAACAGAGAGATGAAGGAGATAGTCAAAGAGAACCCTGCTAAAATTACTGCCATCCCAGAGTGACTGTATATACACTGAATACTGTGCCTTCTGAGAAGCAACCTCAAAATCTTCACAATGTAGAGGAAATAAACCTCATGAAAATAGTCTAGCCGAGTCACTAAATAAATAAATAAGCAAACAGCAAAAACTGGAGGGGAGAGAGAGGAATCAGTCATCAGTACCTGGAAGTGCTACAATATATTACCTAAAATATGCAGTTCTCAACAAAATATCATGAGACTTGCAATGAAACAAAGTGTGGCTCATTCACAGGGGAAAAAAAGGCAACAAAAATTTCCTGTGAGAAGACCCAGATGTTGGATTGAACAGACCAAGACCTCAAAACCACCATTATAAATATGCTTAAAGAACTCAAAGACACTATGCTTAAAGAAGTAAAGGAAGCTATGATGACAATGTCTCATCAAATCAAGAACACAAATAAAGAAATAGAAGTTACAAAAGGAACCAAATGGAAATTCTGGAGTTGAAAGGTACAGTAAGTGAAAAAGAAAAATTCAGTAGTGGGACTCAACAGTAGATTTGAACTAGCAAAAATAACAACAAGTAAACTTGAAAATAGATTGATAGAGACAGTGCATTCTGAAGGACAGAGAGAAAAAAAAAGTGAAGAAAAATAAAGCCTCAGAGAAACATGGGACACAATTAAGGGCACCAACATATACATACTAGGATTAGCAGAAGGAAAGGAGAGACAGAGAAAGGAGAAAAATATGTGAAAAGATAATGACTGAAAACTTCCCAAATTTTATGAAAAGCATTAATCTACACATCTAAGAAGTTCAATAAACTCCGAGAAGATAAATGGAAAAATATCTACAACCAGATGCATCATAGTAAACACACTGAAACATGCTTCAAGGCAAAAACAAAAAGAAAATCTTGAAAGCAATAAGAGAAAAATGACTTGTCACATACATGGAACTCTTAACAAGATTAACAGCTCATCAGTAACAATGG
The DNA here is from genome assembly GCF_000951045.1 of Mandrillus leucophaeus. Lineage (NCBI taxonomy): Eukaryota > Metazoa > Chordata > Mammalia > Primates > Cercopithecidae > Mandrillus > Mandrillus leucophaeus. Next base: position 5,910,967 of record NW_012100654.1, on the reverse strand, counting down.
AGGCCAAAAGGGAATGGGATGACATATTCAAATTGGTCAAATGAAAAAACTGTCATTCAAGAAACTTATATCCAGAGGGGAACAACACACTGGGGCCTGTTGTGGGGGCAGGGGGAGGGAGAGCATCAGGATAAATAACTAATGCATGTGGGGCTTAATGCCCAGGTGATGGGTTGATAAGTGCAGCAAACCACCATGGCACATGTTTACCTATATAAGAAACCTGCATGTCCTGCACATGTATCCCAGAACTTAAAATAAAATTAAATTTTTAAAAAAACTTTATATCCAGCAAAAGTATTTTTCAAAAAATTAGCTGAAATAGACATGGTCAGGTAAACAAAGGCTGAGAGAATTTATTACTAGCAGAGCCACCTTACAAGAAATACTAAAGGAAGTTTTTCAGGCTGAAAGAAAGTGAACCTAGATTGTAATTTAAATCTACACAAAGGATCAAAGAGCATTGTTAAGGTAACCATGTAATTATGAAAGAATATAAATGCATATTTCTTCTCTCAGCTAATTTTTAAAGCAGTTTATAAAACAACATATGTATATATAATTGTTATTTGGGGAGCTACAACATATAGAAATTAAATATATTTGTCAATAACAGTACAAAGGAAGTGGGTGAGAGGAAAGTTGTGTTTGAGTAAACAGATTATTCCAGATGATAGCCTGGATTCAACAGAACAAATAAAGAGGACAAAAAATGGTAAAATGGTAAATCAGAAGGTTATAAATATATTCTTGTTCTTCTTATTTCTTAGCTTTTATAAAAGAAATAAAATTATATAAAGTAGTAATTATAATGTTTTATTGGTTTATAAAATGTATAGATTTAATTTGTATACCAATAACGGCACATAGGAGAGAATACAGCTATTAAAAATGAACATTTCTGTATCTCACTGGAATAAAGTCAGTATACATCTGAAGTAGACTCCGATAAGATGTATACAGTAAGTTCTAATGTATATGGTAAGTTTTTCCACTAGGAAAACTCCACAAAATATGGTGAAAGATTAATTAAAGGAAAAAAATGCCACACAAGAAAATATTCACTTAATGCCAAAGTAGTGAAAGAGGACTAGAGGATCAAAAAAAGACATGAGACAGAGAAAACCAAAAGGAAAATGACAAGTGTAATGCAAACATATCGATAATATTAAATGTTAAGGGATTAAACAATCCAATCAAAAGACACAGACTGTGAGACTGTTTTTAAAAAAAAGTCAAGATCTGACTATATCCTGTCTATAAGAGAGATTTTAGATTTAAAGGTATAAATAGGTTGAAAATGAATGGAAAAAGATCATATGAACAACAGCCATAAGAAAACTGGAATTACTATACTAGTACCATTTGAAAAAATAGATTTTAAAGCAAGCAGAATGTCACTAGAATAAAAAGAGACCTTTTATAATGATAAAAGTGTCAATCCATCAAGATGATATAATTATAAACATATATGTCCCAAATAACAGAGTTACAAAATATGTGAAGCAATGCCTAACATGATCAAAAAGATAAATTCAACGATAATTGTTGGAAATTTCAAAAGTTCCACTTTTAAAAATAGATACAATAACTAGACAGAAGATCAAAAAAGAATGAGATGACTGGAAAAATGCTATGTAGAAGACCTCGATACCAAAATCTCCAAAATATTGCAGAAAGAAACATTTTAAAAATTATTTAAATGGAGGGGAATACCAGGTTTACAGGTTGGAAGACTCAATTTTTAAAAGATCTTTCGTCTACCAAATTAAGCTCTATGTTTATCACAGTCCTATAAAAAAAATCTAACAATTATTTGTAGAACTTGAGAAAGTGATTCTAAAATTTATATGGAAATACAAAGGATCTGGAATAACTAAAACACTCTTGGAAAAGAAGAACAAAATTGGAGAACTTCACTACCTGATTTCAAGATGTGCCTTGAAACTACATTAATTATGATAGTGTGGTAATTAAAAAAAAAAGACAAACCAATCATTACAAAATAAAAAGTCCAGTAATAGATCCACACGTGTATGGCCAATTTGTTTTTGACAAAGGCACCAATAAAAATCAATGAAGAAAGTCTTTTTAACAAATAATGGTGGAACAACTGGGCAAACAAATAGGAGGAAAAATGAACTTTAATCCCTACTTCATGTCACAACGACTCATTTTTAAAGTTCTAGAAGAAAACAAAGAATAATATCTTCATGACCATAGGTTTGGCACTGACTACTTAGACAGGAATCAAAAAGAAATTACAGTAAAAATAATGAATTGTTCTTAAAGTAAATTAAATTTCTGCTCATCAAAAGACACTATTAAGAGGCCAGTCGTGGGCCGGGCACAGTGGCTTACGAGGCGGGCGGACCATGAGATTACAGATCTTGAGGAGATCCAGACCACCTGGCTAACACAGTGAAACCCCGTCTATACTAAAAATACAAAAAATTAGCCGGGCGTGGTGGCGGGCGCCTGTAGTCCCAGCTACTCTACTCCAAAGGCTGAGGCAGGAGAATGGCGTGAACCCAGGAGGCGGAGCTTGCAGTGAGCCGAGATTCCACCACTGCACTCCAGTCTGGGCAACAGAGCGAGACTCCACCTCAAAAAAAAAAAAAAAAAAAAAAAAGGGCCAGGCATGGTGGTTTATGCCTGTAATCCTAGCACCTTGGGAGACCAAGGCGGGTGGATCACTGGAGGTCAGGAGTTGGAGACCAGCCTGGCCAACATGGTGAAACCATGTCTCCACTAAAAATACCAAAATTAGCCAGGCACGGTGGCCCGCACCTGTAATCCCAGCTATTTGGGAGGCTGAAGCAGGAGAATCACTTTTACCCGGGAGGTGAAGGTTGCAGTGAGCCAAGATTGCCCTGCTGCACTCCAGCCTGGGCAACAGAGCAAGACTCTGTCTCAAAAAAAAGAAAAACACCATTAAGCAAATTAAAAGATAAATCACATACTGAAAGAAAATATTCATAATGCCTATTTTGACTAATAATTCTTACCTAAAATATATGAAGAATTCTTACTACTATATAACACAAATATAAGCAGTCCAACATAAAGAATAAGCCAAAGAGTTGAATAGGATCATGAAGATATATGATTAGCCAATAAGCACATGAAAATGTTCCAACTATCAATAGTCATCAGAGAAATTTAAAATCATAATAACATACTACTATGACCAGAAGGACTAAGATTTTAAGAGACTATATTACCTAGTGTTGGTGGAGATATTGAGCAATTGGAACTCCCGTAAGTTGCTAGGGAGAATGCAAAATGAACAGCCCCTGTCGTAGCATAGTGGAAAGATTATGGAAGTCTTTAAGGGAAAAACAAAAACAAATCAAAGATTTTCACATATAGGTATTTATTGTAGCATTATTTAGTATAGTAAAGATGGGAAAATCCAAATGTTTCACAATGGAGGAATGTTAAATTAAAAGTATGGTATATCTTTATAATGATTTGATAAAATGTTTTAAATGGTGGAATTGTTTATGAAATAAATGTTATTTAGAGAAATCAGAATATGAAACTGTCTTTATTGGATTAAAAATCATCATGGAAGGGGCCAGGCATGATGGCTCACACCTGTAATCCCAACACTTTGGGAGGCCAAGGCAGGCAGATCACTTGAGGTCAGGAGTTCGAGACCAGCCGGGCCAATATGGTGAAACCTTGTCTCTACTAAAAATATAAAAATTAGCTGGGTTTGGTGGCACACACCTGTAATCCCAGCTACTTGAGAGGCTGAGGCAGGAGAATTGGTTGAGACCCAGGAGGTGGAGGTTGCAGTGAGCTGAGATGGCACCAGTGCATTCCAGCCTGGGCTACAGAGTGAGACTCTGTTTCAAAAAAAAAAGGAAGGAAGAAAAAAGCCAAAGTTATGATGAAATTGTGTATTTTTTAATCCCCTCCATCACTTTTCTGTATCTTCCAAGTTTTCTAGAGGGACAAAGCATTACTTCTATAGTACAAAAAATGTTTATTTTTAAATAATGATTGCTTTGAATAACTATATAGTATTTAATGATGATAACTATAAAATTATTTGCTTTAGGGTTTTGACACATTGTAAATTGGCACATGGAAGTAGTTTTACTATTATTGTTAGATCCATATTCAGTTCAGTTCCTACCTTCATCAGGAAAGTAGGTGAATTCAGAAGGAGCTAGGGAAAATGACAGAATCAATAGACAGTACAGAAATAGAAATGATGGTGTTTTCCAGACAAATGAGCTTAGCTCTTTAACCACCAAATTTTGTATTTTAAAATTTTGATGAAACTCTTTCTAACATATGCATCATGCTTTCTTACTTACTAACTATATTATAGTGACCAAATCCCATCCTACCTCCTAGCTGTTTAACTTTGGAGAATTGATGTAATAACCTTTCTTCCTTGTTTTCTTATCTGTATGATTGGGTTAATATTAAAACCCCTCTCATTGTATTGGTAGGTGTGAAAAGGATAATTTATATAAAGTATTTAGCAGAGGATTGGGTACAAAATAATAGATGTCACTTTCTGTTATTACTATTACTACAAAGAACGTGTGGCACAGTAGCCATTCAATAGATTTGATTCACTGACTTAACTTACAATAATGTCTTTAAAGCCTTTCAGAGATCTGTAAAACACCTACCTCTGTTAAATGGTCCTAGATCACTCACTCACTAGTCATTATACTTCCTTTCTCTGCCCATTCTTTCACTGTTTCACGTTACTTTTCTTAATGTTTCTAGTTCTAGCAGCCTCCTCCTCTTTATAACTTGCAGTTTCTAATTTGCTGTCAGATAGCAAAGCCTGTTAAAGTCAGTACACTTTCAAGGAGTGCCTGGAAAACTCTTATAGCAACTCTGTGGATTAACATTTATTGCTTATTTAGTCAAACTTTTTCCTATCTAATTTGTATATCTAGGGTTAAGACTGTGTTCAACATAGTTTAGTTTGATGAATATCTATTTCCAGATTAATGGTAACATTTATATCAGCAAATATTATGTGTACTATGATTATAAACAGAAATTTAAAATTGGATGAGCATTAAATTGAAAGTCTTGAAAATAATGTTCAATGAAGAAAGAAATAGAGCAAACAATAAGCTTTGGAGTTGGTATTCAGTGCTCTATCAGCAATTGAAATATGAGTGCAGAATAAGATAGTATATAAAAATCTGAGTCCTGTGTCCTTTTCAAGCTCTGTTATTGACTTCTCTGACTTTGAATAAATAGCTTAAACTCTTTGAAGTTACAGTTTCTCACTTATAAAACACAAGAGTTGGGCTACGTTGTCACAAGGCACCTTTCAGTTTCAAAATTCTGGGTTTTTTTGGACCTACCGCAAGCTTATTGTTATAAATTGTATAAAGAAGAGGGTGATGGGAAAGAATAGGAACAAAGATTATTTCGGTCATTGAAAATAGCTCTCAAATGTTTCTGAGCATGGAGACAGATTAAAATAGAAACTATGAATATTTATTTCACAAAAGAAAGTCTGTGAGACTTTATAACAAAGATAGAAAAACCATAGTGAAGAACATTTTACAAATACTATATAAATACAGATTGGCAAGTACAGAGAATTATAAAATGTTTATTAATCTGTGTGTCTATTGTTGCATTTGTCAGAAAAGTGGCAGAATAAAAATTAAGAAATATGAGAAAGAGAAAAATATAGTGCTTATTATAAGGAATTTGATACTATTGAACAAAACACAGTATGTAATATACAATACTACATTTTTATAAATAAATACAAAATTTAGAATTCATAGCAGTTTTTAAAGATCTTTTAAAAGCCAATAATCATATTGCCTGAGAGGATATTTGATTAGGTATTGTTAAAACCCCTTCTAATTCTTATTATTTATTATCTATTTTCAGATAAAATTGGGTCATTTATTAAAGTAGCTATTTCTTATAAAAATAGTAAAAAAAGGATTTTATATGTTTGTGCCATCCATGTTTAAATAATCTTGTGTGTCAATCAGTTACTGCTCCTTATTTTTTCCTGTATCATTTGTTTAAACAAATTTTCAAAATAGGCCAGGCATGTTGGCTCACACCTGTAATCCCAACACTTTGGGTAGGTGAGGTGGGAGTATTGCTTGAGCCCAGGAGTTCAAGATGAGCCTGGGCGACATACTGAGACCCTATCTCTATAAAGAGAAAAAAAATTAATAAAAATATTTTAAAATTCAGAATAATTGACATAACTTGGTCATGGTAAAGTAGTTTTCACATGGAAAAAAAAAAGCCTTTTAAACTTGTAGGAATTAAGAAATTAGAATAACCTACAAAAGACTAGGAAAATTTATCTCATTTTTTTCATTGTATTTTCAGGTTTAACTGAACTGAATGACAGTCCAGTTCCCCTAGAACTTGAGCGCTGCAAGTCTCCTACCTCAGGTAAACGTGAGTGGTATTTTTCAAGATTCTGGTAGTTCACTGGAGTAATCTATTGCTTTATTTTCATGATCTTTATAATGTGAAATTTATAATTTTAGTAATTAGGTGTAATTCCATTCATTAAATTTACTGTAAGCAAATTTGATTCCAAATATAAAATATGAATAAATGTCTTTTAAAATACTTTTATCTCAAAATAAAATTAAGATCAGAAGTATAAGTGCAACACTTTAAAAGACATTTTAAAGGAAAGTTATTTTGCAGATACATTAATAATGCTTACTAAGTATCAAATAAAAATTGGTAATATACAGAAACTTGTCATCCTCTGGCCAGAGCTGAATTAGTGGGAAAAATACAGTATACATGCAGGAGCAAATGATACCATTCCTCTGGACCACAGTTTGGAAACATGTATATTCATTAATTGACAAAGAAAAATGATAATAGAATATGATATGAAGCAAAACATCAAGACAAAGTGTGTACCCATTAAAATATATTTAAAATGTAAGAATAAGATTCCCAGGGATACATCTTTAAGGTACTGTATGTCAAAAAAAAAAAAACAGTTATTTTTGGGTGGTGGGATTATGATTGGTTTGCCTGTTTTTTTAAATTTTTATGTATTTGATAATTCTGATTTTTCTATAATGTATATATAGTTTTGTGTAAGTTTCTAAACACCAAAATAATTAGGTTTGTCTTTACTGAATGACAGATCTGTTCTTACAGACAAGAAATTATAGTTCATTTTTATTTTTATTATTTTTTATTATTTTTATACTTTAAGTTCTAGGGTACATGTGCACAATGTGCAGGTTTGTTACATATGTATACATGTGCCATGTTGGTGTACTGCACCCATTAACTCATCATTTACGTTAGGTATATCTCCTAATGCTATCCCTCGCCCATCCCCCAACCCCAGGACAGGCCCCGGTGTGTGATGTTCCCCTTCCTGTGTCCAAGTGTTCTCATTGTTCAATTCCCACCTATGAGTGAGAACATGCGGTGTTTGGTTTTCTGTTCTTGCAATGGTTTGCTGAGAATGATGGTTTCCAGCCTCATCCATGTCTCTACAAAGGACTTGAACTCATCCTTTTTTATGGCAGCATGGTATTCCATGGTGTATATGTGCCACATTTTCTTAATCCAGTCAATCACTGATGGACAGTTGGGTTGGTTCCAAGTCTTTGCTAGTGAATAGTACCACAATAAACCTACGTGTGCATGTGTCTTTATAGTAGGATGATTTATAATCCTTTGGGTCTATACTCAGTAATAGGAAGACTGGGTCAAATGGTATTTCTAGTTCTAGATCCTTGAGGAATCACCACACTGTCTTCCACAGTGGTTGAACCAGTTTACACTCCCACCAACAGTGTAAAGTGTTCCTATCTCTCCATATCCTCTCCAGCACCTGTTGTTTCCTGACTTTTAAATGATCGCCATTCTAACTGGTGTGAGATGGTATATCACTGTGGTTTTGATTTGCATTTCTCTGATGGCCAATGATGATGAGCATTTTTTCATGTGTCTGTTAGCTGCATAGAAGTCTTCTTTTGAGAAGTATCTGTTCATATCCGTCACCCACTTTTTGATGGGGTTGTTTTTTTTCTTCTTCTAAATTTGTTTGAGTTATTTGTAGATTCTGGATATTAGCCCTTTGTCTGATGAGTAGATTGCAAAAATTTTCTCCCATTCTGTAGGTTGCCTGTTCACTCTGATGGTAGTTT
>NW_012100654.1:5900940-5902758 GCF_000951045.1 Mandrillus leucophaeus | reverse complement strand
TGATCTTTGTTGGTTTAAAGTCTGTTTTATCAGAGACTGGGATTACAACCCCTGCCTTTTTTTGTTTTCCATTTGCTTGGTAGATCTTCCTCCATCCCTTTATTTTGAGCCTATGTGTGTCTCTCTACGTGAGATGGGTCTCCTGAATACTGCACACTGATGGGTCTTGACTCTTTATCCAATTTACCAGTCTGTGTCTTTTAATTGGGGCATTTAGCCCATTTACGTTTAAGGTTAATATTGTTATGTGTGAATTTGATCTTGTCATTATGATGTTAACTGATTATTTTGCTCATTAGTTGATAAAGTTTCTTCCTAGCATCGATGGTCTTTACAATTTGGCATGTTTTTGCAGTGGCTGGTACCGCTTGTTCCTTTCCATGTTTAGTGCTTCCTTCAGGAGCTCTTGTAAGGCAGGCCTGGTGGTGACAGAATCTCTCAGCATTTGCTTGTCTGTAAAGGATTTTATTTCTCCTTCACTTATGAAGCTTAGTTTGGCTGGATATGAAATTCTGGGTTGAAAATTCTTTTCTTTAAGAATGTTGAATATTGGCTCCTACTCTCTTCTGACTTATAGAGTCTCTGCTGAGAGATCTACTCTTAGTCTGATGGGCTTCCCTTTGTGGCTAACCCGACCTTTCTCTCTGGCTGTCCTTAACATTTTTCCTTCATTTCAACTTTGGTGAATCTGACAATTACGTATCTTGGAGTTGCTCTTCTCGAGGAGTATCTTTGTGGCGTTCTCTGTATTTGAATGTTGGCCTGCCTTGCTAGGTTGGGGAAGTTCTTCTGGATAATATCCCGCAGAGTGTTTTCCAGCTTGGTTCCATTCTCTCCATCACCTTTACCTACACCAAACAGACATAGATTTGGTCTTTTCACATAGTCCCATATTTCTTGGACGTTTGTTCATTTCTTTTTACTCTTTTTTCTCTAAACTTCTCTTCTCGCTTCATTTCATTCATTTGATCTTCAATCACTGATACCCTTTCTTCCAGGGTATCGGCTACTAAAGCTTGTGCATTCATCACATAGTTCTCGTGCCATGGTTTTCAGCTCCATCAGGTGAGTTAAGGAGTTCTCTCCACTGGTTATTCTAGTTAGCCATTCGTCTAATCTTTTTTCAAGGTTTTTAGCTTCTTTGCGATGGGTTCAAACTTCCTCCTTTAGCTCAGAGAAGTTTAATCTTCTGAAGCCTTCTTCTCTCAACTCGTCAAAGTCATTCTCCATCTAGCTTTGTTTCATTGCTGGCAAGGAGCTGCATTCCTTTGGAGGGAGAGAGGTGCTCTGATTTTTAGAATTTTCAGCCTTTCTCCTCTGTTTATTCCCCATCTTTGTGGTTTTATCTACCTTTGATCTTTGATGATAGTGATGTACAAATGGGGTTTTGGTGTGGATGTCCTTTCTGTTTGTTAGTTTTCCTTCTAACAGTCAGGACCCTCAGCTGCAGGTCTGTTGGAGTTTGCTGGAGGTCCACTCCAGACCCTGTTCACCTGGGTATCAGCAGCAGCGGCTGCAGAACAGTGAATATTGCAAAACAGCAAATGTTGCTGCCTGATCATTCCTCTGGAAGCTTCATCTCAGAGGGGTACCCGGCTGTGTGAGGTGTGAGTCTGCCCCTACTGGGGGGTGCCTCCCAGTTAGGCTACTTCGTGGTCAGGGACCCACTGAGGAGTCAGTCTGTCCATTCTCAGATCTCAAACTCTGTACTGGGAGAACCACTACTGTCTTCAAAGCTGTCAGACAGAGACAGTTAAGTCTGCAGAGGTTTCTGCTGCCTTTTGTTCAGCTATGCCCTGCCCCCAGAGGTGGAGTCTA
>NW_012100654.1:5894017-5895890 GCF_000951045.1 Mandrillus leucophaeus | reverse complement strand
ATTTTTGCAATCTACTCATCAGACAAAGGGCTAATATCCAGAACCTACAAAGAACTCAAACAAATTTACAAGAAAAAAACAAACAACCCCATCGAAAAGTGGTCAAAGGATATGAACAGACAGTTCCCTTTATTTCTTTCTCTTGCCTGATTGCCCTGGCCAGAACTTCCAACACTATGTTGAATAGGAGTGGTGAGAGAAGGCATCCCTGTCTTGTGCCTGTTTTCAAAGGGAGTGCTTCCAGTTTTTGCCCATTCAGTATGATGTTGGCTGTGGATCTGTCATAAAAGACTCTTATTATTTTGAGATATGTCCCATCAATACCTAATTTATTGAGAGTTTTAGCACGAAGGGCTGTGGAATTTTGTCAAAGCCCTTTTCTACATCTATTGAGATAATCATGTGGTTTTTGTCTTTGGTTCCATTTATATGCTGGATTACATTTATTGATTTGCATATGTTCAACCAGCCTTGCATCCCAGGGATGGAGCCAACTTGATCATGGTGGATAAGCTTTTTGATGTGCTGCTGGATTTGGTTTGCCAGTATTTTATTGAGGATTTTTGCATCAATGTTCATCAGGGATATTGGTTTAAAATTCTCTTTTTTTGTTGTGTCTCTGCCAGGTTTTGGTATCAGGATGTTGCTGGTCTCACAAAATGTGTTAGGGAGAATTCACTCTTTTTCTATTGATTGGAATAGTTTCAGAAGGAATGGTACCAGCTCCTCCTTGAACCTCTCGTAGAATTCGGCTGTGAATCCATCTGCTCCTGGACTTTTTTAGGTTGGTAGGCTATTAATTATTGCCTCAATTTCAGAGCCTATTATTGGTCTATTCAGGGATTCAACTTCTTCCTGGTTTAGTCTTTGGAGGGTGTGTGTGTCCAGGAATTTATCCATTTATTCTAGATTTTTTAGTTTATTTGTGTAGAGGTATTTATATTATTCTCTGATGGTAGTTTGTATTTCTGTGGGATCGGTGGTGATATTCCCTTTATCATTTTTTATTGCATCTATTGGATTCTTCTCTCTTTTCTTCTTTATTAGTCTTGCTAGTGGTCTATCAATTTTGTTGATCTTTTCAGAAAAACAGCTGCTGGATTCATTGATTTTTTGAAGGGTTTTTGTGTCTCTATCTCCTTCAGTTCTGCTCTGATTTTAGTTATTTCTTGCCTTCTGCTAGCTTTTGAATGTGTTTGCTCTTGCTTCTCTAGTTCTTTTAATGATGATGTTAGGGTGTGGATTTTAGATCTTTACTGCTTTCTCTTCTGGGCATTTAGTACTATACATTTCCCTCTACATACTGCTTTAAATGTGTCCCTGAGATTCTGGTATGTTGTGTCTTTGCTCTCATTGATTTCAAAGAACGTCTTTATTTCTGCCTTCATTGTGTTACGTTCCCAGTAGTCATTCAGGTTGTTCAGTTTCCATGGAGTTGAGCAGTTTTGATTGAGTTTCTTAATCCTGAGTTCTAGTTTGATTGCACTCTTGTCTGAGAGACAGTTTGTTATAATTTCTGTTCTTTCACATTTGCTAAGGAGTGCTTTACTGCCAACTATGTGGTCAGTTTTGGAATAAGTGTGATGTGGTGCTGAGAAGAATGTATATTCTGTTGATTTGGGGTGGAGAGTTCTGTAGATGTCTATTAGGTCCACTTGGTGCAGAGCTGAGTTCAATTCCTCGATATCCTTTTTAACTTTCTGTTGCATTGATCTGTCTAATATTGACAGTGGGGTGTTAAAGTCTCCCATTATTACTGTGTGGCAGTCTAAGTCTCTTCATAGGTCTCTAAGGACTTGCTTTATGAATCTGGGTGCTCCTGTATTGGGTGCATATATATTTAGGATAGTTAGCTCTTCTTGTTGAATTGATC
>NW_012100654.1:5889184-5891962 GCF_000951045.1 Mandrillus leucophaeus | reverse complement strand
AGCTTCCTGGCTGCTTTGTTTACCTACTCAAGCCTCAGCAATGGGGGGCGCCCCTCCCCAGCCTCGCTGCCACCTTGCACTTCAATCTCTGCTGTGCTAGCAATGAGCGAGGCTCCATGGGCGTGGGACCATCCAAGTTAGGCACGGGATACAATCTCCTGGTGTGCTGTTTGCTAAGACCATTGGAAAAGTGCAGTATTAGAGTGGGAGTGACCCAATTTTTCAGGTGCCATCTGTCACAGCTTCCCTTGGCTAGGAAAGGGAATTCCCCTGACCCCTTGTGCTTCCCAGGTGAGGTGATGCCTTGCCCTGATCCAGTTCATGCTTGATGGGCTGCACCCACTGTCCTACACCCACTGTCCAACAAGCTCCAGTGAGACGAACCCAGTACCTCAGTTGGAAATGCAGAAATTGCCCATCTTCTGCACTGCTCATGCTGGGAGCTCTCGACTGTTCCTATTCAGCCATCTTGGAACTGCCCCTCAATTCATTTTTATTTACATTATTTTAATTTGAACTTTATACAAATTTATAGAAGTTTAATAATGCCATTATAAAGCAGTGAGTTTGGACTTGTAGAAATTCATTTAGAATTGCAGCATTTCTTTGATTTATTCCATCCCTGAAAAGTTGTTAGTTCTTTATTCTTATTCTTCAGGAATCTAGGCTATGTATAATCTAGTTATATCCTATGTACATTTTTCTTTTAGTCATATATTTTTAATCCTTATTTTATTGGTCTTATTGTAAAGATTGTCTCATATGTTTATTCTTCCTTTTGCATTCTCATTGACACCAGCCTAATTTAGACCCCATACCTATGGGGTCATACAAATATTCTAGTAGGTGTCTATATTTTCTCTCTGCACCTTTTATGATTAATTTTCCATGTCATGTTGTAAAATTAATATTCTTATTACATTGATCATATTTTCCCATGGTTATAAATCTTCAATATAAAATATAATTCAATATCTTATATCAAATTTACATACCTAACTTCAAATTTTGTTACAGCTGCCCAGGCACAGTGGCTCATGCCTATAATCCCAGCAATTTGGGAGGCCAAGGAGGGAGGATCACTTGAGGCTGTGAGTTTGAAGACTAGCGTGGGCAACATAGTGATATCCCATCTCATTAAACATAATAATAATAATAATTTTAAAAAGTTTTTAAAAGATCATTGTAGCTGTTCTACCTTTTGGTATTTTCATATAACTTTTATAAAGAATTTGTCAATTCACACACAAACATGCTTAGATTTTTATTATGATTTCACTGGATCTATAGATCACCTGGGCAGAATTAACATATTCAACAATATTGAAATTTTCATTCACTATCTCTCTATGTGTGTCTACTTTCTTTCGGTAATATTTTTGGGGTTTTTGGTAGAGATCTTGCACATCTTTCATTAAATTTATTCCTTTGTGTTTTTTTTCCTATTATTGTTATTTTTACATCTTTTTCTAATTATTTGTGGTGAGAATATGAAAATACACCTAATTTTTGTATATCGAGCATGCATCCAGGAAATTTGCTAAATCTATTTCTTTTTTTTTTTTTTTTTTGAGATGGAGTCTTGCTCTGTCATCCAGGCTGGCGTACAGTGGCCGGAGCTCAGCTCACTGCAAGCTCCGCCTCCTGGGTTTATGCCATTCTCCTGCCTCAGCCTCCCGAGTACCTGGGACTACATGCGTCTGCCACCTCACCTGGCTAGATTTTTGTATTTTTTAGTAGAGACGGGGTTTCACCGTGTTAGCCAGGATGGTCTTGATCTCCTAACCTCGTGATCCACATGTCTCAGCCTCCCAAAGTGCTGGGATTACAGGCTTGAGCCACCGCGCCCGGCCTGAATCTATTTCTTAATTCTTATAGTTTGTAAAATCCTTTTGGATTATCTACATATCCAAGTATGTCCCTTGTGAAAATGAAACTTCTGTTTTCTCCTTCTACAGGAAAAAATTGGCTAGGGCCTTCAATACAATGTTGAATAAATGTGATATAAGTAGCCTTTTTTTCTTGTTCCCAGTCTCATTGATAAGGCTTTCAGTAATTCATAATTAATTAATATAATTGTTGTCCATTTTTGGTAGATATGCTGCTTTTAGCCCTTTGCCTATGATGTTTCTTCTTTTGTTAATGTTATAGCAGGTTTGGTAATACCACCACAATGCACAATGACCACACTTTTTTATATACCTTTTTTTAACTTTTATTTTTTATTTTTAATTTTTTAATTTTTTAAAATTATTATACTTTAAGTTCTAGGGTACATGTGCACAATGTGCAGGTTTGTTACATATGTATACATGTGCCATGTTGGTGTGCTGTACCCATTAATTCATCATTTACATTAGGTATATCTCCTAATGCAATCCCTCCCCTCTGTCCCCACCCCACAATAGGCCCCGGTGTGTGATGTTCCCCTTCCTGTGTCCAAGTGATCTCATTGTTCAGTTCCCACCTGTAAGTGAGAACATGCTGTGTTTGGTTTCCTGTTCTTGCAATAGTTTGCTGAGAATGATGGTTTCCAGCTGCATCCATGTCCCTACAAAGGACACAAATTCATCCTTTTTTATGGCTGTATAGTATTCCGTGGTGTATATGTGCCACATTTTCTTAATCCAGTCTGTCACTGATGGACATTTGGATTGATTCCAAGTCTTTGCTCTTGTGAGTAGTGCTGCAATAAACATACGTGTGCATGTGTCTTTATAGCAGCATGATTTATAATCCTTTGGGTATATACCCAGTAATGGGATGGCTGGGTCAAAT
>NW_012100654.1:5857983-5885099 GCF_000951045.1 Mandrillus leucophaeus | reverse complement strand
CTAGGTTGAGGAAGTTCTCCTGGATGATATCCTGCAGAGTGTTTTCCAACTTGGTTTCATTTTCCCTGTCACTTTCAGGCACACCAATCAGACATAGATTTGGTCTTTTCACATAATCCCATATTTCTTGGAGACTTTGGTCATTTATTTTTACTCTTTTTTCTCTAAACTTCTCTTCTTGCTTCATTTCATTCATTTGATCTTCAATCGCTGATACTCTTTCTTCCAGTTGATCGAGTCAGTTACTGAAGCTTGTTCATTTGTCACATAGTTCTCATGTTATGGTTTTCATCTCTATCAGTTCTTTTAAGGTCTTCTCTGCATTGATTATTTTAGTTATCCATTCATCCATTCTTTTTTCAAGGTTTTTGGTTTCTTTGCTCTGGTTACCTAGTTCCTCCTTTAGCTCTGAGAAGTTTGATAGACTGAAGCCTTCTCTCATCTCGTCAAAGTCATTCTCTGTCCAGCTTTGTTCTGTTGCTGGCGATGAGCTGCGTTCCTTTGGAGTGGGAGATGCGGTCTGATTTTTGAATTTCCAGCTTTTCTGCACTGCTTTTTCCCTATCTTTGTGGTTTTGTCTGCCTTTGGTCTTTGACGATGGTGATGTACTGATGAGGTTTTTGTGTGGGTGTCCTTTCTGTTTGTTAGTTTTCCTTCTAACAATCAGGACCCTCAGCTGTAGGTCTGTTGGAGTTTGCTCGAGGTCCACTCCAGACCTTTTTGCCTGGGTATCAGCAGTGGAGGCTGCCGAAGATAGAATATTGCTGAACAGCAAGTGTTGCTGTCTGATTCTTGCTCTGGAAGCTTCATCTCAGGGGTGTACCCTGCCATGTGAGATGTGAGTTGTCGGTCTGCACCTAGTGGGGGATGTCTCCCAGTTAGGCTACTCAGGGGTCAGGGACCCACTTGAGCAGGCAGTCTGTCCGTTCGCAGATCTCAGGCTCTGTGCTGGGAGATCCACTGCTCTCTTCAAAGCTGTCAGACAGGGGCATATACCTCTGCCGAGTTTTCTGCTGCTTTTTGTTTAGCTATGCCCTGTCCCCAGAGGAGAAGTCTACAGAGGCAGGCCGGCCTCCTTGAGCTGTGGTGGGCTCCACCCAATTCAGCTTCCCCGCAGCTTTGTTTACCTACTTAAGCCTCAGCAATGGCAGGCGCCCCTCCCCCAGCCTCGCTGCCACCTTGCAGTTAGATCTCAGACTACTGTGCTAGCAATGAGGGAGGCTCCGTGGGCATGGGACCCTCTGGGCCAGGTGTGGGATATAATCTCCTGATGTGCCATTTGCTAAGACCCTTGGTAAAGTGCAGTATTAGGGTGGGAGTTACCTGATTTTCCAGGTGTTGTGTGTCTCAATTTCCTTTGACTAGGAAAAGGAATTCCCTTCCCCCTTTTGTTTCCCAGGTGAGGTGATGCCTCACCCTGCTTCAGCTCTCACTGGTCAGGCTGCAACCACAGACCAGCACCAACTGTCCAACATGCCCCAGTGAGATGAACCCAGTACCTCAGTTGAAAATGCAGAAATCACCCATCTTCTGTGTCGCTCACACTGGGAGCTGAAGGCTGGAGTTCCTATTCAGCCATCTTGGGCACGGCCTCCTCCATATGTATTATCTTTAATCCTTACAACATCTATGTAATACTAGTATTGTTCTTATTTCATATGAATGGAGAAATTATGGCTAAGAAAAGATTTTATAGCTTTCCTAAGGTCACTGTGCTAGTAATGACTTAGTCTGAACCCAAGTCTTCGGACTTCAAGGTCCTCTGATTATTTGGTCCAAATTATTTGGCCTCCTATTATGTATACTAAAAAAAAAAAAAGTGGGTTGAAAAACTCAGTTATCACTGTAAGTTTATAATTCAAAATAGACATTAACCTTAAAGGAAATGAAGTTTTATAATCATTGAATAAGTATATGACATTAATAGTCATGGACTCATTAACATTGTCCAAATAGAAATATATTGCATATTTTAAAATGAAAGTAGTGTCACAACATTAAACATTGTCATGCTTGAGCAAATTCTAATAAAAAACACCTCTTTGCCCAGTTTTATCTTAACCACATCTTGGGAAAAAAGGGGAAAATTGCAACAAAATTAGAGATATGTAGGCTTTTCATGGCTCTATCATAGCATGGTGACCCCAGAATGCTTGCTTTTTTTTTTGTTTTTACCTTTGTCTATATACATGCCAGGTGTTTTTATCTTATCTTAATTTCTGGCTTAGGGAAAGATAAAGACAAATGAAATTTGTTTCTGTATTCCAACCAGTCAATTAATCAGTAAATAGATAAATTCATAAGTACGTAAACTAAAAACATTGTAATCCAAGCAACTTTTATTTTAATTTAATGTTGTGTTTATTTATTTCAGAGAATATATCCAGACCATACAGGTGGTATCTTCTGTATCAAGGAGATTATGTTGCTTAGTGGAAATAGCATAGCTTTGAAGTCAATTTTAGAGAAAAATTTGACCTTACCCTGTCACTTTCTACAGTTATAACTTTAGCAGGTTTCTTACACTTAATTGTGTGCCAGTGGTCAGAACATAGATGCTCAATAATATATGGTAGTGATTATTATAAAAACAGTGGTGAATATCCATGGCCTGAAGAGACTCAGCTTGGTCCCTTTGATCATTCCTAACTTCCAAATATTTGTTGTAGCTTAGCCATAACAAAAGTAGAAATTCTTCACTGGAAATCAAAAAGTAAATTCTGTCATTTCAAAGCAAGAAGCAACTAATCAGAAGCTTTGAATTAGAAACTTCTAACCTATCTCTTTGTGATATCTCCCATTAAAGTAGTAGCCATATGCAGACTTTGATTCAGCATTTAATCTGTTCCTAAAATTTAATTCAGATGTAGAACCAATGATATGACTGAGACTTATTTGTAGCCAATACAACATCCTTATGATAAACCGGGTTGCACTATGCATTGACTTTGAATTGAATTAGGAGTCAGCAGAAAGGCATATGAATATACCGATGACTGAAGAAAGATGATACAGTCAAGACACATGAAACCCCTAGACAAAACCATATTGTAATGCCTGCAATTCTATTTTTATTTGAGGATAAGCATAAAACCTCATTCTCACATAAGCTATGGTAAGCCACCAGACTATTGATTACTCTGCTGCAATACTATAATTGAACATAAATTTGGAAAGAATGAGTCTAGGAGTACAGATTAATACTTTCGCAAAGGTTTATAATCTGCTGCTGTTGGGAGGCTAGGCCATCATCTGATCTTTAGGCCAGAATTTATAGATGACTATTATTGTGTATTTTGCCATCAGTGGATCCTTTCGCTCATTTTCATAATTTTTAGTCTCTCATGCTATACCACTTAACAATTACTAGGTAATTCAGAAGTTGAAAGATGTAATTAGGTAAGTGATTAACCCAATCTGTGGGGATGCTTTCCTATATATTTTGTTTCTTGTTTCTTTTTTTAGTCATATTTATTAAAGTACAATTTATGTAAAATAACATTCACATTTTAGTGTATAATTCTACAGATTTTCTTTCTTTTGTTTTTGATTTTGTTTCTATTTTCAAAAAGTATGCTACAGCATGTTAAAGTAACACAAATTTTCTGACAATTTGTCCAGAATCTAACAAGACTGTGGGCATAAGAAATCCAATTGTTATAATTTTAACACTTGCTGTGGAAGCAAGCAAGCCCATTATTTCAGAGAAAATAAATAAGCCCATTATAATTCATATTTGTTAGGACATACTATTGTGCAGAGGAAATAACAGTATTATATACAATTGGAGGCTTTATCAAGTGTACTGTTTAATGCTAGGCACTAGATTTTCTTTTTCTTTTTTTTTTTTTTTTTTTTAAGACGGAGTCTCCCTCTGTTGCCGAGGCAGGAGTGCAGTGGCCCAAGCTCTGCTCACTGCAAGCTCCGCCTCCTGGGTTCATGCCATTCTCCTGCCTCAGCCTTCTGAGTAGCTGGAACTACAGGCACCTGTCACCACGCCCGGCTAATTGTTGTTGTTGTTGTTGTTGTTTTTGGTATTTTTAGTAGAGACGGGGTTTCACCATGTTAGCCAGGATGGTCTCGATCTCTTGACCTCGTGATCCACCCGCCTCGGCCTCCCAAAGTGCTGGGACTACAAGCGTGAGCCACTGCGCCCAGCCGCTAGGCACTAGATTTTCAGTAGAACATGTTGCCCAGATAAATTATTTCTGACATAGAATACTATAGAATGACAATCTTTTCTTGCCAACTAAGTTTAATAATGAAAATAATAGCTAACATTGAATGCTTGCCATATACCATACACCATGCTAAGGGCTTTACACACATTCCTTTCATTAATCCTGACAAGATTCTTGTGAAGTACAGACTATTATTATCCTTATTTTACAGAGGAAGGGAAGCATCAATCTTTCTGAAATTAAATAACTATTAGCCCAGGGCAGATGGTTGAGTCATGATTTGAATCCATGTCATTTGTGTTCTTAAAGACTAGGCTTCACGGCTGGGCGCAGTGACTCTCGCTTGTAATCTCAGCACTTTGGGAGGCCGAGGCGGGTAGATCCCCTGAGGTCAGGAGTTCAAGATCAGCCTGAACAACATAGTGAAACCCGTCTCTACTAAAAATATAAAAAATTAGCCGGGCATGGTGGCATGCGCCTGTAATCCCAGCTACTCAGGAGGCTGAGGCAGGAGAATCGCTTGAACCCAGGAGGCAGAGGTTTCAGTGAGCCGAGATCACGCCACTGCACTCCAGCATGGGCGACAGAGCAAGACTTCGTCTAAAAAAAAAAAAAGAAAGAAATCTAGACTTCACTTCATAAATGCCAGGAAACCTACCATGGAGAAAAACAAGAGTGTCTGTGTGGAGCTGCACAAAGGGAAAACAATGCATCTAACCTCTCCTATTCCTTGTAACTACCACCTTCTATTCCTAATTAGAAAATGGAAGATAAAAAATATGATGAAAAATTCTAATTACTCAAAAAAAGAACTAATCATAATCAGCTTAAAAAGCCCAGAAATTTTATATATATAAAACATATATATACAACATATATAAAACATATATATAACGTACATTTGTATTTGTATGCACATATATGTCTAATTCAACAACTAAGAACAATATGGCTTCTCTTATGTGGAAAATCTGAGCTGCACTTCAGGAAGTACTTCTTGTGTACCCTTCTTATCCTGGGTAAAAGTCCTGTGGATTGGTTAATACTCACGAAGACTTAAAAGATTGCTTTTTGAAATGCCATCTGTCAACCTCTTGATGTCAGTATAACCTGCAATGCTTCTTAAAATACAAATTCCTGCTGACCTGAGAGTACCTGGAGGTGTCCACTAAGTCTCTCCTGGTGCTTTAAGATCTGGCATGTGGGAGCAAGAACCAGTTAATTACTCTTTATTGGCCCAGAGGTTAGAACTGAGACAATAAATGGTAAAGAAAAGTAGTTTGAGCTTGAATAGCAGGAAATTTTGCGGCAATTATAGCAATCCCAAATTAGAATGTTTTTAATACTTTTGGAGGTTCTATCATGGAAATACTCAAACAGATAGAATGTGAAGAATGTAGTAGGGGCCGGGCGGGTGGCTTACGCCTATAATCCCAGTGCTTTGGGAGGCTGATGCAGGGGGATTGCTTGAGGTCAGGAGTTCAAGACCAGCCTGACCAACATGATGAAACCTCATCTCTACTGAAAACACAAAAATTAGCCGGGCATGGTGGCAGGCGCCTATAATCCACCTACTTGGGAAACTGAGGCAGGTGAATCGCTTGAACACAGGAAGAGGAGGTTGCAGTGAGCCGAGATCGTACCACTGCACTCCAGCCTGGGTGGCACAGCAAGAGTCTGTCTCAAAAAAAAAAGAAAATGTTGTAGGATAAATACTTGTGTTGAGTAGGATATTGCACTTGATGATCTCAAAAATCCCTTTGACCCACGATTCTTCAGCTTTCTTCCCTGTATAATGTGCTAATTCAGTGAGTAGTAAGGTTTCGATTTCCTTATTCCCCTTTAACTAATAATACAAAATGATAGTGATGCATATGCATTAACTTAGATAACAGTAAAAATGAAGAAATTTGGAGAGTTGTATTCCCATAAGCTTATTGCATAGATTAATAGGTATTCATTTTCTTTCTATGCATTTCTAAGACTACTTGCCTCTTACTCTCTCTTACCTTCTGCATCTAATAACCCAAATTTCTCAAATATTATTGTGTAACATATTCTCTAATACTTGAATGCACGTATTTTCTCAACCCACTAGGCCCTTTTTAGAATAACTCTTCACCCCTACTCTCTGACTATACTGTTCAACATTCATTCAGCAAGCACTGTATAACTACTCTTTGCCAATACTTTACTAGATATTGGGAATATAGTCCCTATCTTTGGAGAACTCAGAGTTTCAGGATGTTAGTGGATAACAGAGTAAAAATATCAAGTATAATAAAATGTGTTAAGTGTAACAAAAGAGATGTGCACGGGTTCTGTGGAAGTTAAAAGAACCAAATATAGCCTTAAATTTGAAGCTACCTGCAGAAAGGAAGTGATTTTTGAGCTGCCTTGAGGATGTCTATGAGTTTTACTAGTTGAGCAGCTGAGAAGTAGGATCATTCTGTGAACAAACAACAGAGGCCTATTATTAACACTGTTAATAAGGAAGTTCCCTAATTAACCCCCAATCTGGTCATTCCTTTTCTTTCTTTCAGTTAATACAATTGAAGATGTTATCTGTGAGGGGGCCTCAGTTTTCAGGTGGGAAGTAGTCTACAATAAGTCAGAAAGGTAGACAGTAAGCTGGAAGCGGGGAAGGGAATCTCAAAAAGTGGAGCAGATTTGAGAGCCACAGTGGTCAGATACTATTAGGTTGGTGCAAAATTACTTGCGCTTTTGCCATTACTTTTAATTATATTATATTATTATAAATCAAGTTATCTAAAAAGTCTTTATAAACTAAGAAAACTCCTATAATTTATTTGAAAACTTCCCCCTTATTATTTATTTGCTAATGAAATTTTTACATTAGGCACTTTATAAAACATTTATTTTTATTTGCCATTAAAAGCAATGGCAAAAACCACAATTAATTTTGCACCAATCAATAGAAAGCAGGTGAATTTTCCATCAGAAAGAATAGTGGGGAGTAGGAAGACACCTGTCATTGTAGTCATTGTTCAGCTATAAATCTGAGCTTGCTGATACTAGGCAGAGACTATTCTCTTTTTGCAAAAGTCTTTGTAATTTATTTGGAGATAATTAATACTATTATATATAGATATATTGAAGACCTTATTTTAAAACAAGGCAGAAACAATGAAGAAGATAAATTAAGAAACAAATCCTTATAATGAATCAGTTCCTGTTAAAAAATTAAATGAAAGATTATTTTAAATAATAAATGCCCCACCCCCTCAGTCTATCTAAATTATGAATCAATTGACAAAATAGACTTTATTAACCTTTTTGTGAAGCATAATTATTGCATATATTTATTGAATTTGTCGTATTTCAATAAATAGCATATTTTGTTTGTGCTCGTTATAAACCCAAATTATTAAAATCTGATTTGACTTCCTCTTAATCGTAATAGAATTATTTTTAATATCTTTTTATAGAGACAATGCCTGCCACTGTTATTTTATTAGAGTGATAATATTTATGTTTTCTTTTTGTTACAAATTATAGTCAGCAAACTACAGCCTGTGGGCCAAATCCAGCTTGCCACCTGTTTTGGTATGACTTGTGAATTAAGAATGGGTTTTAAATTTTTAAATGACTAAAAAAAAAGACAAGTAGTATTTCATGTGACATATGAAAGTATATTTATGTTTATATTTATATTTATGTTTTATAAACCTATTATAAAATATGCTATAAATAATATTTAAGCTGAAACATCAGAGATCATGACAAAAATGTTACTTGGCAGATAAGAACATTAAGCTGCAGATTGATGAAAGGATTTTTCCAAGGTTTTATAACTAGGTAGTAATAATTCACAAATCTGTGAAACATGTTTTCTGATTTTAAATTGAGTATTCTTTCTGCTGTTATCATCTTACATCTTTATTTTCAAATAATTTCGGGTTATAAAGAAAACAACTCATTAAGAAGTATAAATTAATTGGTAGTAAATTTGAATCTTATAGTATTTGTTGACAGATAGATTTCCAATGTGATTTTTCCTAACGGATTTCTTTATTTGATAACATGCTTTCGAGTTAAATATTTTATAAAGTGCCTATGTAAAAATTTCATTAGCAAATAAATAATAAGAGGGAAGTTTCCAAATAAATTCTAGAGGTTTTCTTAATTTATACAGACATTTTTTAGAAAACATGATTTATAATAATTTTATTTTCAAATATTTTATGTTTTCAAGATTTTCTTATCTATTTCATGCAACATGATAGTATTCAATATTGATGTCATCATTTCATCTACCATAGGCATAGTAAAATTTACTTGACTATATCATATGTAATAGAACTTTCTTCTTCCTATTTAGAAAAAAATATGTTGACAGAGTTGATCAGTTTTTACACTTTTCATTGTTAATTTTATATGACCTTATACATCTGTTGCAATATCTCTTTACCTATTAGATTTGTGTGAAATTAAGTTTTTGTTCTTTCCAAATTAAGTAAGAAACTACTTGTCACACCACATATGACAAAAATCTACGTAAAGATACACTTATTTAATGTAAGACAATTGCTTTTCACATATTTCTGTTTGCATATTAAATATTTACTACTGAATAGCAAAACACTAATATTAGAACAATATTTCTGCTTCCATACATGCTCACTAAATGTAATGTTCATCAGAATTTTAATAATTATACTATAAAACACACTGTTCCCTCACATTCCTCTTTAATTTTATATTATTAACAACTGCCTGTTTCCTTTTTCTGTTGTTTCAGTTAAAGGATCAATAAAATTAAGTCTCTCAACAGATCTTAAGGCTGATCTTTGTACGGTAGGCAAAAGCCAACAATTGTAAGTTTTCTTATATTCATTTGGCTGAACATTTTTACCAACCAATCCATGAATGACACATGTCTCCTAGATGGCAGAGTTTGATGCTTTCCAAAAAGGCTTTCTTAAAAATCACTATACAGTTCTGTTGGCAGCATTCAACATTTTGTTTGTTAACAATCATTTACAAAATTGTGTTTTATAAATCATTACACACCAAGGTATGTAATGTTTTGTTTGCTTTCTTATTATCATGCAAATGTTTTAAAACATTGAATAGTCACAAATACAGACACTTTATGACCCCTTGTAATCATATAAATGACCATGGTATTCTGGAGTTATTTCTCCTCTTTTGTATATTAGTATTATTTAGAATTAATTCTGTTTAACGAAAAAGAATCTGACATATAAAGAGCTCTAGCCATTTTTCTATTTTAGGGAAGTTATAGAAAGTTTATTTCAGTTTTAGTTCTTGCAGTGGTCACAGACTTATTTGTAAATCTGACTCTGAAATAAAGTAAGGCTTTATTAAATAGGCCTTCATACATTTTTCATTTAGAAATTTTGTCTGCTTCTTCCAGCATGGGTTTTTGTTTGTTTGTTTGTTTTTAGGGAGTTTTTGTTGAAATTTTATTGGATTACTTTTATTTTCATTGTCTCTACTCTGAACTAAAGCATAGCATTAAATCCTACCAAAGTCATAGTTAAAATAACAAAAATACTCTAATTAGTCTTTGCATTATTACTCGGAGTTTACAAAACTGGTTCACATTATTTTATTTGATTTTTAAAGCAACCTTTTAAGGTTGTTGTCACTTATTTTTTCCAAGAGTAGAAACAGGTTATATTGTTAATAAATTGTAGAGTCAAGATTTGAACCTAAGCCACTGAACACGGTATCCAAATTTATGGAGTATATTCACACATATTATCTCATTGTATTTAAATAATTGTCATAACACGTGATTTATGACACTTAAAGTGTAATTACTTGTAATCCTATATGAATTTGATTAAATAAGACAATGAAATGCAGAGCACTAACATATTAGCGATTGTCATTAATCCAATGTGACTATTAAAGAAATTGTTATGAAGTTAGGATTTTACAAGTATAATTGATGTCAAAGGAAGAACCAACATTATAGTCTCATTTATTAAGCTTACTGTGTTTCAGAAACTATGCCATATGATTTATACATATTGTCTGAGATAAGGTAGGTGATAGTTTACTTTACAAATGAGTAAATTACAGCTGTGAAGAATTCAAACTTGTCTAAGTTCACGTAACTACTAGCAATACTAAAATTTAATTTAATTCAAGTCGATATGATTGACAAGCTTGTAATCCTACAACTACCATCATTTTATGCAGCATGTACTGTGACAAATGTCAAATGAAAACTGTTTAAAGATTAATACATTTATTTATATAAATATGCATTCATGACATTTATTCATATAACAAATCATAATTTCCTTCCTAAAATATTTAAAAATAAGAAAGAGTATTGCCAACCTACTCCTATATTTATTAGAAGTAGCAAAGAGAGCTTATAGTTATCATTCTAATCTGGAGGTCAGTTAGGTATATTGTTATTAATAAACATTTTCAATATATCTCTAAATGTCAATTTCTCAAAGTCTCCAACTCTCTCCCTCCCAATTGCTTCATTCTCACTATTCTAATGCATATTTAAAAATATGAGTTATGAAAATTCAAATATATAGAACAGATAGTCAAGTGCTTATCACCTAAATGAAGGATCTTATGCACTTAAAAAGAGTCACAATAAGATTTTATTAAATTACTATTTCTAAAAATTTGTCAATGTTATTTTTAAAACTTATTCCCACAAACTTACAGAAAAATGTCATAAGGCTTCTGAAAGAAGATAAATATCTATATATGTGAATTCTTCCTGTATAAAACCTTGGGGTAAAATATACCCCTGGGTTGTTTGTAATATGCTTTAGGAAGATTATTTTCTAGTAGCCTACAATCTATTAGTGAAGGAGGTAGAAATATAGGAAGGTGTTTCAGTAAGCCAATGAGGGCCTGAATTAGGCTAACAACAATGAAAACAAAAGGAGGAAAAAAGGATTTACTGTGGGAGACTTTGCAACTGATGAGATTGGGAGCAGTGGGGGAATAGGGCTGGTAAGGCATAGGAAATAGGAAGAGTCAAGGGCTACAGAGTGCTGAGAATAGTTCCAATGGAGAATACCTAGTTTGAAAGGGAAGGAAAATGAGTTTGAGTTGTTAGGTTGATATTCATGTTAAACATTCAGTGAGCATTTAGAAATGTAGGGCTGGACTGCCAGGGTGTCTCAAGCCCAAAGTAATAGATAAGTTTTGTCTGTATAAAAGGATTAGTGACTATGTATATGAGCAATTCACTGACAACAAAGAAAAAATGACATGTTGGACAGCTTTGAATATTAATGTAATTTCATTACAACAATCATTAACCAGAGTAACAGTATAACACTAAGAATACAAAAATAGTAATAATAGTAAAAATCTCATACATTACATACTTAAGCATTCAGAATCTTTAAGTAGTAGCATTTTCTGAAGTAATTTCCAAATTCATGGGAAATTGCTTTCTAACTAACACTGTTTACATATAGTGAAAAACTATCTTGTTTTCTTATTTTAAACAAAGATACAGTTAACCCTTGAATAATGTGAGATATTAGGGGCACTGACCCACACAGTTAAAAATCTAAATATAACTTTCTTTCCTGAGACAAGGTCTTGCTCGGTCACCCAGCCTGGAGTGCAGTGGTGCAATCATAGCACACTGCAGCCTCCAACTCCTGAGCTCAAGGAATCCTCCTGCCTCACCTTCCTAAGTAGCTTCCTAACACCTTCCTAACTACAGGTGTGTGCCACCAGACCTATCTAAATTTTTATAATTTTTTATAGACATAGGTCTCACTATATTGCCCAGACTGGTCTTGAATTCCTGGTTGGCGTTAAGCAATCCTCCCACCTCAACCTCCCAAGACTCTTGGATTACAATCTTGAGCCATGACACCCAACCCACATATAACTTTTGACTTCCAACAAACTTAACTACTAATAGCCTACTGTTGACCAGAAGCCTTACTGATAACATAGACAGTTAATTAACACATATTTTGTATGTTATACATATTATATGCTATATTTTTACAATAGAATGAGAAAATAAAGATAGGAAAAAGAAAATGTTATTTAGAAAACCATAAGCAAGAGAAAATGTACTTACTATTAATTAAATGAAGGTGGATCATCATCCTCATCTTCAGATTGAGTATGCTGAAGAGGAGGAGAAAAAGGAAATTTTGGTCTTGTTATCTCAGGGATGGCAGAGGTAGAAAAGGTAGAGGAGGTGGAAGCAGAGGCAGGAGAGGCAGACACAATAGGTATAGCTTTTATTGAAAAAAAGTACTTAAAATGCTAGAGGAGTTTTGTCTTTTTTTAAAGATGGCAGATTGGAGGCATTAGTATGCCTCTCCCACTTGTAAAGACAAAATAGTGTATAGAGATTCATGCTGTGAACTTTTTTCCAAGAGGCAAGGCAGGAATTTATTCGGAAAACTAAAGAAAACTAAAAAAAAAAAAAAAAAAAAAACTACTTTGAAAGAAGCAGTGGGCTGCAGCCTACATTGTGAACCAGGCAGAAAACTGTAATCCTCAGAGTGTGAGGTGGTGATAAACTTCCTCCGAGATATATTTTCCCAATGAGGAACCTGGCAATCAGGGCCATGAAGGAAGGCCTTAACCCTACCCTGTGCTGGAGCTGATTTAGTGAGTACTGGGGAGTATATGAGAAGGAGCAGCATTAAATCATGCTTTGAGAATTCCCAGTTTCCAGGAGGGACAGAGGGAAGCCATCGCTGATCCTATTTCACAGGTCATGTGAAATAGGATCAACTTCCACAACCTCATGGAAGTTGGCCAGCTAATTCAGATGGTGGTTGCAGGTAGAGAGAATCTCCCAATATTTGTGATATAATCTAACTGGGGATGAACTCCCATGGCCAGAACCAAGAGGCCAGTGGGAAGTGTGCCATAGACATGGTTGCAAGAGCTGGGCACCCCTGCTTCATGGGCAGATTGGGAGGGGCATGGCCTGAAAGCCACAGTTTCTATCTCAACAGGGAAGGCTTATGGCATAGGGCAGTTCTGAATTCTGAGTGCAGACTGTTGAGAACCTAGCTAGCTGCTGCTAGTGGAACACTGTAGGTGTGAAATCTGCCTTGCCAAGTATGTGGGAACTGGGTAGAGCTTACTGCTGCCTGCTACTCCCCACTCTCCTAGCAGACTCTTCTGGACAGCAGAGGCAGCTGCACTTCTCCCTGGAACATTACCCCAGCAGCCAGAGAACTGCCTTCTGATTTCCTCGGGACTGCTTCTTGCACCCACATGTGGAGAGCCAGAGTGCAAACTTAACCTGACCCAGCCACCACCTGGCTTTGCTCCTCTACCCACCCTGATGGCTTAACACAAAGGACAGAAACTTTTGGGAGGTCTATGGCCTCACTCAGTGCCTGAGACAGTAGGGTGCCTTTCCTGGGTAAAACTTGAGATATCAGAGTACCTCCCCTGGGTAACTAACATAAGATAAGCACAAATCCCACCATTACCACCACAGCTGGTACTCTTTTGCAAATGCCACCCCCTGGCTGAAAACCAACTGACACAGCCCATAACAGCATCTGCAGGCAGAATAACACAGCACCCAGGAAGGAGAAAACTTGTGTATCACCTCAGCTATCAACATTGCCTGCATCACCCTGGCTAACCAAGAGATTCTGAGTCTGTTCACATGACCAGTTCATTACTACTGCAACTGGCATTTGAGAAAGCCAACACAGTAAGCCTATTTATAACCAAGGAATCTCACAGAATCTACATAACTCGCCTGCCACCATCAGAGCTGGTGCTAATACCTGCTGCTGGAAGACTTGAGGACAGGTCATGTGCCTGGATCCCTTGCAGACATTCCCCACTACCATTCTGGAGTGTGGCAGCCTCACTGGGCAGCTAGACCCAGAGAAGCAGCATTCATAGTAGTCTGGCCTTCAGGGACTCCTACTGCTAGGGGAAGAGGGAGTGCACAACATTAAGGAAGCATCTTGTGGGACAAAAGAATCCAGATAGCAGGTCTTGAGTACCAAACTTTCCACATGTGGGAAGTTTCTTTCAGTAGAGGCACTGGTGCACTGCTGAGCTCAGCAAGAAAAGTCTGCAGCTCTACCCCAACAGTCAGGCAGCCTGGGTGTTCATGAAAGATCTTGGAGATGGAAACTTCTCCCACTTGCTCACCACTGCAGACACAGTGGAGGCTTCTCCCATGGGAGCTTAGCATGAGTGTACCTGTAGACACCCTTTCTGGAACATTTCAGGGTGACTGCTTGTTCACAGAAGGAGCATCCTCTAAGTTCAGGCTTGCATGAGAGGTAGAATCACAGTTCCTCTTTACTTGGAATACCAAAATTCCTGCAGATGAAAAGAGGTGCCTGTCTAATCTGAATAGCTGAAACACTGGGTGAAGAGTGTGTCTGGGAGTTGAGTAGCTTTCCTTCTGGCCTGGCAGAGGAGCTGAGGTGGCTCTCTCCCTTCTCCCTGAAAAGACCACAGTGCATTTCACTGAGTGTTCTCCCAGCTACCTTTGTCAAGGCTGTGATCTCTCCCCAGCATTGGGTATTGCATTTACCCACGTACTTTAGCTACATCTGGTTTTTACCCCCAGATACCTCCCCTACTGGCCTGGAGCCTGAACTTTTCAACCCAGTAAATAAAATGTTGGGAAAAAAATAACTAAATAAAAAAGTACATACCAATGGGGAACAAGATAAGCTTCCAGAAACTTTTGCCATTCTAGCCCTGCAGGAGACAGTGAACCTGCTCACATACCAAGCACATTGCTACCACAACCAGCATCTGAGAAAGCCATCATACAAAGACTTTCCATAACCAAGGAACTCACACAGTTTTCACCTCTGAAAGTGCCCAGAGCCAAATTAGGTTACAAAAACTGTAATCATTAAAGTTACAACTTCAAGGAGACAAAAAAAAAAGAAATTTTTAAAAATTACAGATGAATTAAAAATAAATCCAAAAATAATTGGAAGAAATAGTTTACCCAAATGAGAAGGAACCAGAAAAATAATTTCAGCAGTATGACAAAACAAGATACTACAGCACCCCCAAGAGATCATACTAGGTCTTCAACAATGGATCCAAACCAATATGAAATCTTTAACACACCTGATAAAGAATTCAAAGGGTTGATTATTAACTTACTTCAGGAGATACAAGAGAAAGGAGAAAACTAACATAAAAAAATTAAAAAATAACAATTCAGGATATGAATAAAAACTTTTCTATAGAGATAGATATTTTTTAAAAAAACCACAGAACTTCTGGAAATGAAAGACACATTTCAGGAATTATGAAATATAGCAGAAACTTTTAACAATAGACTAGACCAAGTAGAAGAAAGAATTTCAGAGCTTCAAGACAAAATTTTGAATTAATTCAATCAGACAAAAGTAAAACAAAAAAAGTTTAAAAAATGAACAAAGTCATCAAGAAATATGGGATTATGTAAAACAACCAAACTTAAAAATCATTGGTGTTTCTGAAGGAGAAGAAACAAAAAGTCTGGAAAACCTATCTGAGGGAATAATTAAGGAAAACTTCACTGGCCTTGCTAGAGATTTAAACATCCAAGTACAAGAAGTTCAAAGAACTCCTGGGAGATTCGTTGCAAAAAGGACATCACCAAGGCATTTGTCATCAAGCTATTTAAAGTCAAAGTGAAGTAAAGAATGATAAGAACAGCAAAAAAAAAAAAAAAAAGACCTCCAGGTAACCTATACGGGAAAACCAGAAGGGATTTGGGCTTTATCTTTAGCCTCCTTAAACAGAATAACTATCAGCCAAGAATCTTGTAATCTAGCAAAACTAAGTTGCATAAATGAAGGAGAAATAAAGTCTTTTTCAAACAAACAAAGGCTGTGGGAACTTGCCACTACCACACCAGCCCTATAAAAAAAAAATGCTAAAAGGGGGCAAAATCTTGAAACCAGAGGTCAATATGTACCAGAATGGAAACTCTTGAAAGGCTTAAACTCACAGGGCCTGTAAAATAATAACACATGAAGAAAATAAAGCATCTAGATAGCAATCAGCATGATGATTGGAACAGTACCTCACATCTCAATAGTAATGTTAAATGTAAATGGTCTAAATGCTTTAGTTAAAATATACAGAATGAAATTAAGGCAGAAATCAAGAAGTTCTTTGAAACAAATGAAAACAAAGATACAACATACCAGAATATCTGGGACACAGCTAAGTCAGTGTTAAGAGGGAAATTTATAGCACTAAACACCCACATCAAAAAGTTGGAAAGATCTCAAATTAACAACGTAATGTCACAACTAAAAAAACTAGAGGACCAAGAGCAAACCAACTCCAAAGCTAGCAGAAGACAAGAAATAACCAAAATCAGAGCTGAACTGAAGGAGATTGGGACACACACACACACAAAAGAAACATTCAAAAGATCAATGAAATTAGGAGCTGGATTTTTCAAAAAAAAAAAAAAAAGATAAGCTGCTAACTAGACTAATAAAGAATAAAAGAGAAGATTCAAATAAATGCAATTACAAACAACAAAGGGGAGGTTACCGCTGACCCCAAAGATATACAAGTAACCAGCAGGGACTACTATAAACACCTCTACGCACAGAAACTAGAAAATCTAGAAGAGAGGGATAAATTTCTGGACATAGACACCCTCCCAAGACTGAACCAGGAGGAAATTGATTCACTCAACAAACCAATAACAAGCTCCAAAATTGAGCTTGTTAATAATAGCCTACTGGTATGGTTTGGCTGTGTCCCCACCCAGATCTCATCTTGAATTGTATCTCCCATAATTCCCATTGTTGTGGGAAGGACCTGGTGGGAGATAATTGAATCATGGCAGCATTATCCCCCATACTGCTCTTGTGGGGAGCAGTCTCATGAGATCTGATGGTTTTATAAGGGGAAACCCCTTTTGCTTGGTTCTCATTCTCTCTTTGCCTGCCGTCATCCATGTAAGACGTGACTTGCTCCTTTTTGCTTTCCACCATGATTGTGAAGCTTCCCTAGCCATGTGGTCCAATTAAACCTCTGTCTTTTGTAAATTGTCCAGTCTTGGGTATGTCTTTATCAGCAGCATGAAAACTGACTAATACCCCTACTAACCAAAAAAGTCCAGGTCTGGAAAGATTCATGGCTGAATTCAACCAGATATGCAAAGAAGAAATGTATCATTCCAGCTGAACTATTCCAAAAAATTGAGGAGGAAGGACTCCTTTCCAACTCATTCTTTGAGGTCAGCATCATCCTGATATCAAAACCTGGCAGGGACACAACAACAAAAAAGAAAACTTTGGGACAATCGCCTTGATGATCTTTGATGCAAAAACCCTCAAAAAAATACTTGCAAATCAAATCCAGCAGCACATCAAAAAGCTATTCCACCACAATCAAGTAGACTTTATTCCTGGATGCAAGGTAGGTCTTACATATGCAAATCAATAAATGTGATTCATCATAAACAGAACTAAAGATAGAAACCACATGATCATCTCAGTTCAACATCCTTTCATGTTAAAAACTCTCAACATACTAGGTAATGAAGAAACATACCTCAAAATAATAAGAGTCATCTATGACAAACCCACATCAACGTCATACTGAATGGGCAAAAGCTGGAAGCATTCCCCTTGAAAACTGGCGCAAGTATGCTCACCTACCGCTCCGATTTAACAGAGTATTGGAAGCCCTGGCAAAGAGCAATCAGGCAAGAGAAAGAAATAAAGGGCATTCAAACAACAAGAGAGAAAGTCAAACAATTCCTGTTTGCAGATGACATGATTTTATATCTACAAAACCCTATAGTTATAGAGAAAAAGCTCCTGCAGCTGATAAACACCTTCAGCAATGTTTTAGGATACAAAGATCAATGTACAAAAATTACTAGCATTTCTATACACCAACAATAGTCAAGCCAACAGCCAAATCGAAAACACAATCACAATTGCCACAAAAAGAATAAAATACCTAGTAATACAGCTAAAAAAGGGAGGTGAAAGATCTCTACAATGAGATTACAAAACACTGCTTAAAGAAAATAGAGATGACACAAACAAATGGAAAAATACTCCATGTTCATGGATAGGAAGAATCAGTATCATTAAAATTGCCATATTGCCTGAAGCAATTTAGAGATTCATTACTATCAAACTACCAATGACATGCTCCACAGAACTAGAAAAAAAACTATTTAAAATTGATATGGAACCAAAACAGAGCCCAAATAACCAAGGCAATTTTAATCTAAAGAACAAATCTGGAAGCATCATGTTACCCAACTTCAAACTATACTACAGGGTTACAGTAACCAAAATAGCAAGGGACTGATACAAAAACAGACACATAGACCAATTGAACAGAATAGAGAGCCCAGAAATAAGGCCACACACCTACAACCATCTGATCTTTGGACTCCTTATTCAATAAATGGTGCTGGCATAACTGGCTAGCTAAATGCAGAAGATTGAAACTGGATCCCTTCTTTACACCACATACAAAAATCAACTCGAGATGGAGTAAAGACTTAAATGTAAAACCCAAAACTATAAAAACCCTGGAAGGCAAACTGGGCAATATCATTCTGGACATAGAAACTGGCAAAGATTTCATGACGGAGATACCAAAAGCAATCACAATAAAGGCAAAAATTGATAAATGGGATATAATTAATCTTAAGAGCTTAAAATTAGTCCTTTGCATCTGACAAAGGACTAATATCCAGCGTCTAAGCGGACTTAAGCAAATTACAAAAGCAAACAACCCCATTAAAATGTGGTCAAAGGATATGAACATCTTTCAAAAGAAGACATATATGTGGTCAATGAGCATATGAGAAAAAGCTCAATATCAGTGATTGTTAGAGAAATGCAAATCAAAACCACAATGAGAGGTCAGGCATGGTGACTCATGCCTGTAGTCTCAGCAGTTTGGGAAACTGAGGTGGACAGATCGCTTAGGCACAATAGTTTGAGACCAGCCCAGGAAACATGGCAAAACCTCGTCTCTACAAAAACTACAAAATTTAGCTGAAAGCAGTGGTGCATGCCTGTAGTCCTAGCTACTCGGGAGGCTGAGGTGGGAAGATCACTTGAGCCCAGTAGGCAGAGATTGCAATAAACCAAGATTGTGCCACTGCACCCCAGCCTGGGCGTCATCAAGACCCTGTCTCAAAACAACCAACCAACCAACCAACCAAACAAACAAACAAACAAAAAAACCCACAAGGAGATATTATCTCATACCAGTCAGAATGGCTATTAATAAAAAGTAAAAAACAAAACAAAACAAAACAAAAAAACAGATGCTGCAAGGTTGCAGAGAAAAGGGAATGCTTATACAATGTTGGTGGGAGTGTAAGTTAGACTATTGTGGAAAGTAGTGTGGCAACTCCTTAAAGAGCTGAAAACACATCTACCATCTGATTCAGCAATCCCATTACTAGGTATATATCCAACGGAATAGAAATCATTCTACCATAAAAACACATGCACGTGTGTATTCACTGTAGCACTTACTCACAATAGCAAAGACATGGAATCAACCTAAATGTCCATCAATGGCAGATTTAATAAAGAAAACGTGGCACATATACACCATGGAATACTACACAGCCATAAAAAAGAATGAGATCATGTCCTTTGCAGGAGCATGGATGGAGCTGGAGGCCATCATCCTTAGCAAATGAATGCAGGAACAGCAAACCAAATACTGCATGTTCTCATTTACAAGTGGGACCTAAATGATGAGAACACGTGGACACAAAGA
The DNA here is from genome assembly GCF_000951045.1 of Mandrillus leucophaeus. Classification (NCBI taxonomy): domain Eukaryota; kingdom Metazoa; phylum Chordata; class Mammalia; order Primates; family Cercopithecidae; genus Mandrillus; species Mandrillus leucophaeus. Next base: position 5,865,183 of record NW_012100654.1, on the reverse strand, counting down.
GAGGAAAACAGACACTGGGGTCTACTTGAGGGTGGTGGGTGGGAGGAGGGAGAGGATCAGAAGAAACAACTTATTCAGTACCAGGCTTAGTACCTGGGTGATGAAGTAATCTGTACAACAAACCCCCATGACATGAGTTTACCTATATAACAAATCAGCACATATACACCTGAGCCTAAAATAAAAGTTAAACAAAAAAATTAAAAATCACAAACCAAATATCAGCTCTCTTCAAGGGACTCACCTAATGCAAAGATTCTTACAAACTCGAGGTAAAGGGGTGGAAAAAGATATTCCCTCCCAATATAAGAAAAAGCAGCAGGAGTAGTTATTCTCATGTCAGATAGAACAGACTTTAAAGCAACAACAGAAAAAAAAAAGTCATTATATAAAGATAAAAGAATCAATCCCCAGCAAGAAGATATTACAATCCTTAATATACATTACTTACTCCTTGCTATGGAGCTTCCAGATTCATAAAAAATTACTACTAGATCTAAGAAAAGAAATAGACATCATCACAATAATTGTGGGGGACTCAACACTCCACTGACAGCACTAGACAGATAATCAAGGCAGAAAGTGAACAAGAAAATGTTGTACTTAAACTGCATTCTAGAACAAATACAACTAAGAGAATTTACAGGACATTTTACTCAAAAGCTTCAGAATGTACATTATTCTCCTCAGCACATGGAACATTCTCCAAAACAGACCATATGATAGTCCACAAAACAAGTCTCAATAAATTTTTAAAAATTGAAATTATATCAAGTACCTTTTTAGACCACAGTGGAATAAAACCAATAATTAACACCAAAAGGAACACTCAAAACTATACAAATGCTTAAAAATTAATCTGCTCCTGAATGATTTGGGGGCAAAAAATGAAATCAAGATGAAAATTTAAAAATTCTTTAAAGTGAATGATAGTAGTTACACAAGTTATCAAAACCTCTGGGATACAGCAAAAGCAATGCTAAGATGAAAGTTTATAGCACTAAATGCCTACATCAAAAAGTCTGAAATGAAACAAGCTGGCAACCTAACATCACACCTCAAGGAACCAGAGAAGCAAGAACAAACCAAACCCAAAGCTACCAGAAGAAAAGAAATAATAAAGATCAGAGCAGAATTAAATAAAATTGGAACAAAGAAAAACAACACAATAGATCAACAAACAAAAAGTTGGTTGTTTGAAAAAATAAAATTGATAGACTATTAGCTAGATTAACCAGGAAAAAAAGAATCAAACAAGCTCAATTAGAAATGAAAATGGATGGCCAGGTGCGGTGGTTCATGCCTGTAATCCCAGCACTTTGGGAGTCTGAGGCGGGCGGATCACTTGAGGCCAGGAGTTTGAGACCAGCCTAGCCAACATGGTGAAAGCCTGCCTCTACTAAAAATACAAAAATTAGCTTGGTGTGGTGGTGCCGCCTGTAGTCCCAGCTACTCGGGAGACTGAGGCAGGAGAATCTCTTGAACCTGGTAGGCAGAGGTTGCAGTTCTGTGAAAGAAAGAAAAAGGAAGGAAGGAAGGAAGGAAGGAAGGAGGGAGGGAGGGAAGGAAGGAAAGGAAGGAAGGAAGAAAGGAAGGAAGGAAGGAAGGAAGGGGGAAATGGAGGCATTACAGCTGATACCACAGAAATACAAAAGATTACTTAAGACTACTATGAACACCTCTGTGCACATAAACTAGAAAATCTATAGGAAATAAATAAATAAATTCCTGGAAACATACCACCTCCCCAGCTTGAATCAGGATGAAACAGAAATTCTGAACAGACCAACAACAAGCAGTGAGATTGAAGACAGTAATTTAACAAAGTTGTCCTCCCAAAAAAAGCCAGGGGCCACACAAATTCACAGCCAAATTCTACCAGACATTCAAAGAATTGGCACCAATTTTACTGAAACTATTCTAAAAGACTGAGAAAGAAGGAATCCTTCCTAACTCATTCTATGAAGCCAGTATAACCTTGATACCAAAGCCAGGAAAGGGCATACAAAACAAAACAAACAAAAAACCACAAAATGACAGAGCAATATTCCTGATTAACATAGATGCAGAAATCTTCAACAAAATACTAGCAAACTAACCCAACAGCACATCAAAAAGATATTTCACTATGATTAAGTGGGTTTTATCCCAGGGTTGCAGGGATAGTTCAACATATGCAAATCAATAAATGTGATTCACCACGTAAACAGAATTAAAAACACAAACCATATGATTATCTCAATAGATGCAAAAAACATTTGATAAAATACAGCACCCTTTTTAAAAACCCTCAACAAATTAGATATAGAAGGAACATATCTCAAAATAATAAAAGCTATATAAGAAAAACTACAGCCAACATCATACTGAATGGGGAGAAGTCAAAAGCATTCCCCCTAAGAACTGGAATAAGACAAGGATGCCCATTTTTACCACTTTATTCAATATAGTATGGGAAGTCATAGCCAGGGGAAGAAAGGAATTCCAAATCAGAAAAGAGGAAGTCAAACTATTTCTATTTGCTGACAATATGATTGTATAACTAGAAAAACCTAAAGATCCCTCCAGAAGACTCCTGGATTTGAGAAATTAATTCAGTAAAGTCTCAGGTTAAAAAATCCATGTACACAAATCAGTAGCTCTGCTGTATGCCAACAACAACCAAGTGAGAATCAAATAAAAAACTCAATCCCTTATACAATAGCTGAAAAATAAAAATAAAAATAAAAAATAAAATAAAAACCTAGGAATATATTTAACCAGGGAGGTGAAAGATCGCTACAAGGAGGACTACACAACACTGCTGAAAGGAATTATAGGTGATACAAACAAATGGAAATACAAGCCATGCTCATGGATTGGAAGAATCAATATCTCACAAATGATCATTGCTCAAAGGAAGCTACAGATTCACTGAAATTCCTATCAAAATACAAAATTATTTTTCACAAAATTAGAAAAAAAAATCTAAAAATTCTTATGGAACCAAAAAAGAGCCCAAATAACCAAAGCAATTCTAAGCAAAATGAATAAAGCTGGAGGCATCGCATTACCTGACTTCAAATTATACTACAATCCTATAGTAACCAAAACAAGATGTTACTGGTATAAAAGTAGATACGTAGACCAATAGAACACAATAGAGAGTCCAGAAATATAGCCAAATACTTACAACCAAATGATCTTTGACAAAGTGTAGAAAGGCACAAAGTATTATTTTTTTCAAGGTAGTAATATCTTTTTAAAAATTTTTTTAAATTATACTTTAAGTTCTAGGGTACATGTGCACAACGTGCAGGTTTGTTCCATAGGTGTACATGTGCCATGTTGGTTTGCTGCACCCATCAACTCGTCATTTACATTAGGTATTTCTCCTAATGCTATCCTTTCCCCAGCTTCCCACCCCCTGACAGGCCCCAGTGTGTGATGTTCCCTGCCCTATGTCCGTATGTTCTCGTTGTTCAACTCACAAACATGAGTGAGAACATGTGGTGTTTGGTTTTCTGTCCTTGTGATAGTTTGCTGAGAACGATGGTTTCCAGCTTCATCCATGTTCCTGCAAAGGACATGAACTCATCCTTTTTTATGGCTGCATAGTATTCCATGGTGTATATGAAGGCACAGAATATTATAACACTGTGATTGCAGTATGTAAATTGTTCATATCTTAAGTAGAAAGACCCAGGTGAACCAATCAAAAATAACAACTTTTCAAGTCATACATAGTATAATAACATATAAATAGAAACAACAAAAGTTAAAAAGCAGGGAGACAAAGTTAAAGTATAGAGTTTTTATTAATTTTCTCTTTGCTAGTTTTGTTTATGCAATCAGTGTTAAGTTGTCATCAGTTTAAAGTAATGGGTTATAAGATATTATTTGCAAGTCTCACTGTAACCTCAAATGAAAAATAGAAAAATAAATGGGATTACATCAAACTAAAAAGATTCTGCAGAAGAAAGGAAATAATCAACTAAGTGCAGAGATAACCCACAGAATGGGAGAAAATATTTGCAAACTACTCCTCTGACAAAGAATAATAACCAGAATATATAAGGAGCTCAAACAACTCTATAGGAAAAAAAGCTAATAGTCTGATTTTAAAACGGGCAAAAAATCTGAACAGACATTTCTCAACATAAGACATATTTTGACTAGAAAACAGGGTTATGTGCTCAACAAGCACATAAAGGTGCTCGACATCCTTGATCTTCAGAGAAATGTAAATCAAAACTACAATGAGGTATTATCTCACTCCAGTTGAAATGGCTTATATCCAAAAGACAGGGAATAACAAATGCTGACAAGGATGTGGAGAAAAGCACTGTTGGTGGGAATGTAAATTAGTACAGCCACTACGGAGAACAGTTTAGAAGTTCCTCAAAATACTAAAAATGCAGCTACCATATGATCCAGCAATCCCACTACCAAGTATATAGCCAGAAGAAAGAAAATTAGTATATAGAAGAGATATCTGCACTCCCATTTGTTGCAGCACTATTCACAGTAGCCAAGATTTGGAAGCAATTTAAGTGCCCATCAGTGGAGAAATGGATAAAGAAAATACGGTAGATGTACACAATGGTGTAGTTCAACCACACCAAAGATAAAGAGATCCTGTTGTTTGCAAAATGAATGGAACTGGGCGAATTATGTTAAGTGAAATAAGCCAGACATAGAAAGACAGACAACATGTTCTCACTTACTTGTGGGAACTAAAATTTATACAGTTGAACTCATGGACATAGAGAGATACTAGAGGCTGACAAGGGTAGTGAGGGGAAAGTGGGATAGTTAATGAGCATAAAAAATAGAAAGAATGAATAAGAGTAGTATTTGCTAGCACAACAGAGTGACTGCAGTCAACAATAATTGTATATTTTAAAATAAATAATATAATTGGACTTTTTGTAACACAAAGAAAGGATAATTGCTTGATGTGATAGATATCCCATTTACCCTGATTATTATACACTGTATGCCTGTATCAATATATGTCATGTACCCCATAAATATATACACATACTATTTACCCGTAACAGTTAAAAATTAAAGAAAGAAAAATATTCACAGACAAGTGAACCTGCACAGTTCAAAACCTTGTTGTTCAAGGGTCAACTGCATAAACATTTCTCCTTCCTAATAAACAGGAGTTTTAATTTAAAAACCTAAAAGTGAATTAATAGAATTCAAGCCTTGAATATATGTAATTGAGGGGCTGGCACATAACATTAGGAATTATACTAGAATGCTATTAAGTGCAACATTGGTCCCCCTAAGCCCTTACAAAAAAAAAAAAATCTGCTACAGGATTATCTCCAGCCAACAAAAAGATACATGGAGAGGCCATGGTTAAAGGACAAGTGCTATTTAATTCATTTAATTGTAGAACTAAAATTAAGCAATGGTGATAAATATGATTGTAAAATAGAACATAAAGTTAAAATCCACGACAATACAAATACAATAGTGTAATTTTAAAAATTGAAATATAGGAGGCAAAGAGGAGATTAAAGTACCCAATAAAAGAGTTAAAATTCTATAATTATATTTGGTGGTTAATTGGTGGTGGATTGAGAGCAAAGAGAAGTAGAAGGAAGAGGAATTATACTAATTTCACCTTTCAAAAGGGGAAATCAATTTGTACTATACATAGGGGATAACTTAATAAGCAAAGAATTAAGAACACATCTTCAAGGTGACCATTAGAAAAATATTAAAATACCCAAAATTTTTAAAATTACAGAGAAGATTATATATATGATTATATATATAAGATCTTTATATATGTATGATTATATATATAAGATCTTTATATATATATGATTATATATATACACATTTTTTGTATATATAATAAAAGTGAGTACAGAAAGCAGTTTTTAAATTAAACTTTAAGTTCTAGGGTACATGTGCACAACATGCAGGTTTGATACATAGGTATACATGTGGCATGTTGGTTTGCTGCACCCATCAACTCATCATTTACATTAGGTATTTCTCCTCATGCTATCCCTCCTGCAGCCCCCCACCCCCTGACAGGCCCCAGTGTGTGATGTTCCTCACCCTGTGTCCAAGTGATCCCATTGTTCAATTCCCACCTATGAGTGAGAACATGCAGTGTTTGGTTTTCTGTCCTTGTGATAGTTTGCTGAGAATGATGGTTTCCAGCTTCATCCATGTCCCTGCAAAGGACATGAACTCATACTTTTTATGGTTGCATAGTATTCCATGGTGTATATGTGCCACATTTTCTTAATTCAATCTATCATTGATGGACATTTGGGTTGTTTCCAAGTCTTTACTATTGTGAATTGTGCTGCAGTAAACATACGTGGGCATGTGTCTTCATAGTAGCATGATTTATAATCCTTTGGGTATATACCCAGTAATGGGATTGCTGGGTCAAATGGTATTTCTAGTTCTAGATCCTTGAGGGATTGCCACACTGTCTTCCACAATAGTTGAACTAATTTACACTCCCACCAAGAGTGTAAAAGTGTTCCTATTTCTCCACATCCTCTCCAGCATATGTCGTTTCCTGACTTTTTAATGACTGCCATTCTAACTGGAATGAGATGGTATCTCGTTGTGGTTTTGATTTGCATTTCTCTGATGACCAGTGATAATGAGCATTTTTTCATGTGTCTGTTGGCTGCATAGAAGTCTTCTTTTGAGAAGTGTCTGTTCATATCCTTTGCCCACTTTTTGATGGGGTTGTTTGATTTTTTTCTTGTAAATTTGTTTGAGTTCTTTGCAGATTCTGGATATTAGCCCTTTGTCAGATAGGTAGATTGCAAAAATTTTCTCCCATTCTGTAGGTTGCCTGTTCACTCTGATGGTGGTTTCTCTTGCTGGGCAGAAGCTCTTTAGTTTAATTAGATTCCATTTATCTATTTTGGCTTTTGTTGCAATTGCTTTTGCTGTATTAGTCATGAAGTCCTTGCCCATGTCCTGAATGTTATTGCCTAGGTTTTCTCCTAGGATTTTTATGGTTTTAGTCTAACATTTAAGTCTCTAATCCATCTTGAATTAATTTTTGTATAAGGTGTAAGGAAGGGATCCAGTTTCAGCTTTCTGCTTAGGGCTAGCCAGTTTTTCCAGCACCATTTATTAAATAGGGAATCTTTTCCCCATTTCTTGTTTTTGTCAGGTTTGTCAAAGATCAGATGGTTGTAGATGTGTGGTGTTATTTCTGAG
>NW_012100654.1:5853826-5855713 GCF_000951045.1 Mandrillus leucophaeus | reverse complement strand
TTTTGGTATCAGGATGATGTTGGCTTCATAAAATGAGTTTGGGAGGATTCCCTCTTTTTCTATTGATTGGAATAGTTTCAGAAGTAATGGTACCAGCTCCTCTTTGTACCTCTGGTAGAATTTGGCTGTGAATTTATCTGGTCCTGGACTTTTTTTGGTTGGTAGGCTATTAATTATTGCCTCAATTTCAGAGCCTGTTATTGTTCTATTCAGGGATTCAACTTCTTCCTGGTTTAGTCTTGGGAGGGTATATGTGTCCAGGAGTTTACCCATTTTTTCTAGATTTTTTAGTTTATTTGCATAGAGGTGTTTATAGTATTCTCCGAAGGTAGTTTGTATTTCTATGGGATCAGTGGTGATATCCCTTTTATCATTTTTTATTGTGTCTATTTGATTCTTCTCTCTTTTCTTCTTTATTAGTCTTGCTAGTGGTCTATCAATTTTGTTGATGATATTTTCGAAAAGACCAGCTCCTGGATTCATTGATTTTTTGAAGGTTTTTTTGTGTCTCTCTCTTTCAGATATGCTCTGATCTTAGTTATTTCTTGCCTTCTGCTAGCTTTTGAATGTGTTTACTCTTGCTTCTCTAGTTCTTTCAATTGTGATGTTAGGGTGTCGATTTTAGATCTTTCCTGCTTTCTCTTGTGGGCATTTAGTGCTATACATTTCCCTCTACACACTGCTTTAAATGTGTCCCAGAGATTCTGGTACATTGTGTCTTTGTTCTCATTGGTTTCAAAGAACATCTTTATTTCTGCCTTCATTTCGTTATTTACCCAGTAGTCATTCAGGAGCAAGTTGTTCAGTTTCCATGTAGTTGTGCTGTTTTGAGTGAGTTTCTTAATCCTGAGTGTTAATTTGATTGCACTGTGTCTGAGGGACACTTCGTTGTGATTTGTGTTCTCTTGCATTTACTGAGGAGTGCTTTACTTTCAATGATTTGGTCAATTTTAGAATAAGTGTGATGTGGTGCTGAGAAGAATGTATAGTCTGTTGATTTGGGGTGGAGAGTTCTGTAGATGTGTATTAGGTCTGCTTTGTGCAGAGCTAAGTTCAAGTCCTGGATATCCTTGTTAACCTTCTGTCTCGTTGATCTGTCTGATATTGACAGTGGGGTGTTAAAGTCTCCCATTATTATTGTGTGAGAGTCTAAGTCTCTTTGTATGTCTCTAAGGACTTGCTTTATGAATCTGGGTGCTCCTGTATTGGCTGCATATATTTTGAGGATAATTAGCTCTTCCTGTTGAACCCTTTACCATTATGTAATGGTCTCTGTCTCTTTTGATCTTGTTGGTTTAAAGTCTCTTTTATTAGAGGCTAGGATTGCAACCCCTGCTCTTTTTTTGCTTTCCATTTGCTTGGTAGATCTTCCTCTATCCATTTATTTTGAGCTTATGTGTGTATTTTCATTTGAAATGGGTCTCCTGAATACAGCACATGGATGGGTCTTGACTCTTTATCCTGTTTGCCAGTCTGTGTCTTAATTGAGGCCTTTAGCCCCTTTACATTTAAGGTAAATATTCTTATGTGTGAATTTGATCCTGTCATTATGATGTTAGGCGGTTATTTTGCCCATTAATTGATGCAATTTCTTCCTAGTATCTATGGTCTTTACAATTTGATATGTTTTTGCAGTGACTGGTGCTGATTGTTTGTTTCCATGTGCTTCCTTCAGGAACTCTTGTAAGGCAGGCCTGGTGGTGACAAAATCTCTCAGTATTTGCTTGTCTGTAAAGGACTTATTTCTCCTTCACTTATGAAGCTTAGTTTGGCTGGATATGAAATTCTGGGTTGAAAATTCTTTAAAAATGTTGAATATTGGCCCCCACTCTCTTCTGGCTTGTAGGGTTTCTGCCAAGAGATCTGCTGTTAGTCTGATGGGCTTCC
>NW_012100654.1:5847355-5848671 GCF_000951045.1 Mandrillus leucophaeus | reverse complement strand
TAGTATAGTTTGAAGTCAGGTAGCATGATGCCTCCAGCTTTGTTCTTTTTGCTTAGGATTGTCTTGGCAATATGGGCTCTTTTTTGGTTCCATATGAATTTTAAAGTAGTTTTTTCCAATTCTGTGAAAAAAGTCATTGGTAGCTTGATGGGAATGGCATTGAATCTATGAATTACCTTGGGCAGCATGGCCATTTTCACGATATTGATTCTTCCTATCCATGTGTATGGAATGTTCTTCCATGTGTTTGTGTCTTCTTTTGTTTTGTTGAGCAGTGGTTTGTAGTTCTCCTTGAAGAGGTCCTTCACATCCCTTGTAAGTTGGATTCCTAGGTATTTTATTCTTTGAAGCTATTGTGAATGGGAATTCACACATGATTTGGCTCTCTGTCTGTTACTCGTGTATAGGAATGCTTGTGATTTTGCACATTGATTTTCTATCTGGAGACTTTCCCGAAGTTGCTTATCAGCTTAAGGAGATTTTGGGCTGGGACAATGGGGTTTTCTAAATATACAATCATATCATCTGCAAACAGGGATTATTTGACTCTTCTTTTCCTAATTGAATACCCTTTATTTCTTTCTCTTGCCTGACTGCCCTGACCAGAACTTCCAACACTGTTTTAAATAAGAGTGGTGAGAGAGGGCATCCTTGTCTTGTGCCAGTTTTCAAAGGGAATGCTTCCAATTTTGCCCATTCAGTATGATACTGGCTTTGAGTTTGTCATAAATAGCTCTTACTATTTTGAGATGTGTTCCATCAATATCTAGTTTATTGAGAGTTTTTAGCATGAAGGGCTGTTGAGTTTTCTCAAAGGCCTTTTCTGCATCTATTGAGATAATCATGTGGATTTCATCATTGGTTCTGTTTATGTGATGGATTATGTTTATTGATTTGCGTATGTTGAACCAGCCTTGCATCCCAGGGATAAAGCCAGTCAGATCATGTTGGATAAGGTTTTTGATGTGGTGCTGGATTCAGTTTGCCAGTATTTTATTGAGGATTTTCACATCGATGTTCATCAGGGATATTGGTCTAAAATTCTCTTTTTTTGTTGTATCTCTGCCAGGTTTTGGTATCAGGATGATGTTGGCTTCATAAAATGAGTTTGGGAGGATTCCCTCTTTTTCTATTGATTGGAATAGTTTCAGAAGTAATGGTACCAGCTCCTCTTTGTACCTCTGGTAGAATTTGGCTGTGAATTTATCTGGTCCTGGACTTTTTTTGGTTGGTAGGCTATTAATTATTGCCTCAATTTCAGAGCCTGTTATTGTTCTATTCAGGGATTCAACTTCTTCCTGGTTTAGTCTTGGGAG
>NW_012100654.1:5821456-5845110 GCF_000951045.1 Mandrillus leucophaeus | reverse complement strand
GTTCCATTCTCCCCATCACTTTCAGGTACACCAATCAAACTAGATTTGGTCTTTTCACATAGTCCCATATTTCTTGGTGACTTTGTTCATTTCTTTTTACTCGTTTTTCCTATCTTTTTTTCTCACTTTATTTCATTAATTTGATCTTCAATCACTGATACCATTTCTTCCACTTGATCAAATCAGCTATTGAAGCTTGTGCATGCATCACCAAGTTCTCATGCCATGGTTTTCAGCTCCATCAGGTCATTTAAGGTCTTCTCTACACAGTTTATTCTATTTAGCCATTCATCTAACCTTTTTTCAAGGCTTCAACTTCCTTGCAATGGGTTCGTACATGCTCCTTTAGCTTGGAGAAGTTTGTTATTATTGACCTTCTGAAGCCTACTTCTGTCAAGTCGTTAAAGTCATTCTCCATCCAGCTTTGTTCCGTTACTTGCGAGGAGCTGCAGTCTTTTGGAGGAGAAGAAGTACTCTGATTTTTAGAATTTTCAGCTTTTCTGGTCTGGTTTCTCTTCATCTTTGTGGTCTTATCTACCTTTGGTCTTCGATGTTGATGACCTACAGATGGGGTTTTGGTGTAGATGTTCTTATTGTTGATGTTGATACTATTCCTTTCTGTTTGTTAGCTTTCCTTCTAACTGTCAGGTCCCTCAGCTGCAGGTCTGTTGGAGTTTTTTGGAGGCCCACTCCAGACCCTGTTTGCTTGGGTATCACCAGTGGAGGCTGCAGAACAGCAAATATTGCAGAACAGCAAATATTGCTGCCTAATCCTTCCTCTGGAAGCTTCATCCCAGAGGGACACCCACCTATATGAGGTGTCTGTCAGCCTCTACTGGGAGGTGTCTCCCAGTTAGGCTACACGGTGGTCAGCGACCCACTTGAGGAGGCAGCCCGTCTGTTCTCAGAACTCAAACCCTGGGTTGGGAGAACCACTGCTCTCTTCAGAGCTATCAGATAGGGACGTTTATGTCTGCAGAAGTTGTCTGCTGCCTTTTGCTCAGCTAAACCCTGTCTACGGAGATGGAGTCTAGAGGCAGTAGGGCTGGCTGAGTTGTGGTGGGCTCCACCCATTTCAAGCTTCCCGGCCATTTTGTCTACCTACTGATGCCTCAGCAATGGTGGATGCCCCTCCCTAAGCCAGGCTGCATCCTCACAGCTCAATCTCAGATTGCTACTCTAGCAGTGAGCAAGGCTCCATGGCTGTGGGACCTACGGAACCAAGCACAGGAGAGAATCTCCTTGTCTGCCCATTGCTAAGACTTTGGGAAATGCCTCAGAATTGCTGTTTTCTCACTCCCTCCCTGAGCACCCAGATACTCTACACACCACATCACTGCTGCCAAGAGGAGGGGTGGCATCCGTGATTCAGAGCTGTTTTTTCTCTCTCCTCAGTGCCTCTTTTAATGCTATGAAGTTAAAACCAGGTGTTATGAGTGCTCACCTGCTTCTTCGTTCTTATGAAAGTGTTTTTTGTTTTGTTTTTTTTTTTCTGTGTAGATATTTGTTAGCTTGGTGTCCTTGCTGGGGGTAAGGGGAAATGATTGGTGGAGTTTTCTATTCTGCCATCTTTCTATACCTCCTATCTTTGTCCATTATTGAATTGAGTTGTTTATTTTGTTTTTGTTGAGTTTTAGGAGTTCTTTACATATTCCAGATAATAGTCCCTTACCAGATATATGATTAGCAAATATTTTCTTCCATTCTGTGCATGGCCTTTTTACTCTGTTGATAGTGTCAGTTGAGGTACACAGTTTTTAAATGTTTATGAAGTCCCGTTGTCTATTTTTACATTTCTTGCTTGTGCCTTTGATATCATATTTTAGAAATTGTTACCAAATGTAATGTCATTAACTTTTGCCCTTGTAGTCTTCTTCTTAGAAGAATAATCAAGTTTTACCTGCACCATTTAGTGAAGAGACTATTCTTTCTTAACTCAATGGGCTCAGCATCCTTGTCAAAATTGATTTGACCATGTATGAGAGTGTTTGTTTATGGGATCTAGATTCTATTCCACTAGTCTATAAGTCACTCCTTTTAACAGTACCAAAATGTCTTATTACTGCTGTCTAGTAAGTTTTGAAATCAGAAATTGTAAATCTTCCAACTTTATTCTTCTCTTTCAAAATTATTTTGGCTATTAGATTTGGCCATGAGATTCCAGATCAAGTTAAGGACGTGTTGTTCTATTTCTGTAAAAAAATTAAAAAAAAAAATGGATTTTCACAGAGGTTGCATTGAATCCATAGATCACTTTGGGTCATATTGACATCTTAATATTAAGTCCTCTAATCCATGAACATGGGATACAGTTTCCTTTATTTATATGTTCTTCCACTTTTTTCAGTAATGTTTTATAGATGTCATTGTACAAGTGTTTCATCTCCTTGGTTAAATTAATTCTTAAGTATTTTATTCTTTTTCATGCTATTGTAAATGAAATTTTTTATAATTTCCTTTGCTGATTTTTATATAAAGAAATGCAACTGACTTTTTTGTGTTGACTTTATATTCTTCTACTTTACTAAATGTATTTATTAGCTCTAATAGTTTTTTGTGGAATCTTTGTTTTTATAGATGGCTTTTATTATATTGAGATAATTTCTTTCTATTTCTAGTTTGTTGAGAGTTTTTATTATAAAAGGGTGGTGAGTTTCATCAAACGCTTTTTCTGTTCAATTGAAATGATCATGTGGGTTTTTCCCCTCTTTTTTTGAGTCTCCATCTGAGTCTGCTTGGTATATTTATTTTATTAATTTGTAACTTTAATATATTGCAATGATTAATTTTCACATGTTAAATCATCCTTACATTCCAGAAATATATTCCACTTGGTTATAGTGTATAAATCCATTAATATGCTACTGAATTCTACTTAATAGTATTCTATTGAATATTTTGCATCACTGTTCATGAGGAATATTAATGTAGTCAGTATAGTCTCTAGTTGTAGTGTCTTTCTGTAGCTTGGTAACAGACAGGGTAATGCTGGCCTCATAGAATGAGTTAGGAAGTGTTGGTCCTCTTCAATTTTTGGAAAAATTTACAAGGACTGATATTATTCTTCTTAAATATTTGGCAGAATACACCAGTGAAGCCAACAGGTTCAGGGCTTTTTTTCTTTCTTTTTTATTTTAATCAGAAAATTTTTTATTACTGATCAAATCTCCTTACTACTTATAAGTCTATTCATGGTTTGTATTTCTTTGTGACTTCGTCATGGTAAGTTTTGTGTTTTAGGAATTATTTTTTCATCTAGGTTATCCAATTTGTTGGCATACAAATGTTCATAATACTCTCTTAAAATTCTTTTTATTTCCATAGAATGAGCCATAATGTCCGCATTTTCACTTCTGATTTTAGTAATTTGACTCTTCTCTGCCTGTTTCTTATTACATATAACTAAAGGTTTATCAATTTTGTTGATTTTCTGAAGACCCAACTTTTGATTTCATTGATTTTCTCTATTGTTTTTCTATTCTCTGATTTTTAATCTCTGCTCTAATGTTTATGTTTTCTGCTACTAGCTTTGGGTTTTTTTTTTTTTTTTTCTTTTTCTACTTTCTTGAGTTGTAAAGTTAGGTTGTTGGCTTGAGATCTTTCTTATTTTTTATTATAAGTATTTATAGCTACAAATTTCTCCCTTTGAACTGCTTTCACTGTATCTTATAAGTTTTTGGTACGTTGTATTTTTGTTTTCATTTATCTCTAATCATTTTCTAATTTTCTTCCTGATTTCTGCCTTGATCCATTGGTTGTTTAAGAGTGTGTTGTTTAATTTCAACAAGTTTGTTAATTTCTCAATTGCACTTATGTTATTGATTTCTAACTTCATTCCACTGTGCTTATAGAAGACACTTTGTATGGCATCTATCTTTTTAAGTCTATCAAGACTTCATTTATGGTCTAACATATGGCTTATCCTGGATAATGTCTCATGTGCACTTGAAAAGAATGCGTATAGTTTTGTTGCTGTATAGAGTGTTATATATGACTGTTAGATCTAGTTGGTTTATTGTATGTATTAAGGCCTCTTTTTTCTTATCTTCTGTCTGGTTGGTCTATCTATTCTTCAGCGTGGAAAACTGAATTGTACAACTATTATAGAACTGTATATTTCTGTTTTCTCTCATTTTTTGCTTCATATATTTTGATGGTCTCTCATTAGAGGCTTAAATATTTATAATTGTTATATCTTCTTAATATATTCAACTTTTTAGCAAATATAATGTCCTTCTTAGTCTCTTTTAACTTTATAAATTTAAAGGCCATTTTGTCTGATATTGATATGGCTACCCCACTCTGTTTTAGATACCATTTGCATGGAATATCTTTTTCCATCCTTTCACTTTCAATTTATTTGTGACTTTGTATCAAAAGTGAGTCTGTTATAAACCATGTATGGTTAGACTATGTGTTTTTATCCATTCAGTCAATCTCTATCTTTTGAGTGGAGGCTTTAAGTCACTTACATTTAAAGTAATTGCTGATAAAGAGGGGTTTCTGTTATTTTATGATTTCTCTTCTATAGGCCTTACAGCTTTTTTGTAGCCCATTTTTTTATTACTGTTTGTGTGTGGTCTTGTGTGTGTGATTGTGTGTGTTTAGCTGACCATTTGTTAAATGGGATGTTTAGATTCCTTTCTCATTTCCTTTTGGTATATTTTATAGCTATTTTTATGGTTACCATTTAGCTTACATTTAATACCCTAAAGTTATAACTCCATGATTTGAATTGATACCTGCTTAACTTCAATAGCATACAGATATTCTGATACTTTACAGCTTCTTTCTCACTTCTTTCAGTTGTCGATGTTCTAAAATTACTACTTATACCATAGGTACCCCACGACATGAATTAATAATTATTTTAAATGTATTTATCTCTTAAACTATGTAGAAACCAAAAGGTGTGGTTATAAGCCATTGTTCCAATAACACTAGCTTGTACAATTGCCTTTGTGTTTGTCTTGATTGAGATCTTTATTCCTTCATACGACTTTGAGTTACTACCTAATATCATTTTATTTCACCTTGCAGGACTCCTTTGCGCATTTCTTACAGGGCAGATCTGGTGGTAATAATCTCCCTTAGCTTTTGTTTATCTGGGAATATTTTAATTTATCCCTTACTTTTGAAGGACAGTTTTGCCAGATATAGGACTCTTGGTTTAACTTTTTTTCCTGTTGGCATTTTAAATATATTGATTCCTGCCTTCTACCTTCTATCCAAAGTTTTCGTAGTCAGCATCAAGAATATGCTGATTATCTTATTAAGGATGCCTTGTATATGATGAGTCACTTCTTTATTGGTGCTTTCAAAGTTCTCTCGTCTTTGACTCTTTTATTTTATTTATTTATTTTTTTTGAAACAGGATCTCACTTTGTCACCCAGGATAGAATGCAGTGGCCTGATTGATCATGGCTTATAGCAGCCTTAACATCCTGGACTCAAATGATCCTCTTGCCTCAGCTTCCTGATTAGGTGGGACTATAGGCATTTGCCACCACACTTGGTTAATTTTTTTTCTTTTTCTTTTCTTTTTTTTTTTTTTTTTTTTTATAGAGACCAAGTCTTCCTATGTTGCCCAGGATGGTCTCAAACTCTTGAACTCAAGTAATCTTCCTGCCTTGGCCTCCCAAAGTGCTGGGGTTATAGGCATGAGCCACCTTTGACTTTTGAAAGCTTTGCAATAATGTCTTGATGTGAGTCTTTTTATCTTCCTTGGAATTCATTGAGCTTCTTGGTTGTTTATATTCATGTGTTTTGTCAAATTTGAGAAGTTTTCAGTCATTATTTATTCAAATATTCTCTCTGCCCCTTTCTGTCTCTCTTCTCTTTTTTTTTTCTGGAATTTCCACAATACTGACTTTTTACTTAATGGGGATGCACATGTCACTTAGCCTCTGTTCACCATTTTGAATTTTTTTCTTTCCATTTTTCAGACTCGATAATATTCATTTTTTAATCTACAAGTTTGCTAATTCTTCTGTCTGCTCAAATTTGCCTTTGAATTTTTCTAGTGAATGTTTCATTTCAGTTATTATACTTTTAAGCTCCAGAGTTTCTTTCTGGTTTCTTTTTAGGTTTTCTATCTCTTTACTGATATTTCTATTTTGTTCATACATCCTTTGATTTTCTCCCCATCTTTCTTTAGTTCTTGAAGCATCATTAAGACAGTTGTTTTAAAGTATTTATGTAGTAGATCTATCCTCAGGACTTTTTCAGGGATAATTTCTGTTGCTATTTTTTTTCTTTCAATGGGTCATCCTTCCTTGTCTCTTTGTATACATTATGATTTTTTTTTTGTTTAAAAGGGAACTTTTAAATTTAATAATGTAATAATTCTAGAAATCATATTTTCTCAATTTTCTAAGGTTTATTTTGTTGCTGTTATTGTTTTAGGTTTTATTTATTAATTTGCTTTATAGTTGTAATCTGTCTCTATGCCAGATTGGTCTGGGGTGTAATCTTAAGGTCTTCTTAAGCCTTTTCTGAGCTTTTCTCTGGATATATGTGGCCATTTTCTAATTTTCCCTGTATATGAAGTTGTTTTCTTAATGTCTAATTCTTTAATGTCTGACTCTCGAAAGAAGGAAAGTAGAAAAATGAAGGAGTTGATGGAGTGGCAGTGGAGCTTTAAATCCCTTGGAAGTCACTTCAAACAGAGGGCGTGGGGCTTGCAGGAATGAGGGTAAGTGTAAAAACAGTGGCTGCGCAGTTCTTTGTTTGAACTTCTGTGATCAGAAGCAGTCATCAATGATCAGGACACAAATCCCTGATTTGTTTAGGATAGAGGGGGTTTTTTTGTTTTGTTTTGTTTTTGGTCCACCCTGTCTCCTGAAAGCTCTGTGCATGCTGTTCCAGGAACATGTGCACAGCTGCCTGGCAGGGGATTGGGAGTGGGGTATAGGTAGCCACTACTGTGCTAAGAGCTAAAATTGACCAAAATTAGCTGCAATTTACCATCTAAGCATTCCCCCGAAAGTTGAATGTCTTCAATAAACTCCAGAGTTCCACAGTAGTTCTTTCAAATTCTGTCAGTGCAATTGTTGTCTAGGTGGGCAGAGTTTTCTGGTGCTTCCTATTCCATCTCAGAATCCTCCTGTTTGGCTTTTTAAAAAAATAGTTTATATCCCTTTATTGAACTTCTCTTTTTTCCAGTATTGTTTTCCTGATTCTGTTTAGTTTTTTTTCTTTCTTCTTTGTTCTTTTGTAGGTCACTGAAATTCTAAAGATGATTATTTTGAATTCTTCGTCAGGCATTTCTTAAAGGTCTCTTTCTTTGGGGTTTGCCACAGGAGGTTTATTTTGTTCCTCTGGTGGTATTGTGTTTCTTTGATTTTTTTTTTTTTTTTTTTTTTTTTTTTTGCATATTCCTTGAAGTCTGCAGTCACTTCCTCCAGTCCTTATTCACTGACTTCAGAAAAGACTTTCACCAGTCAATTCACTAGAGATTCTGGCTTGTAGGTTTTCTGTTGAGAAATCCACTTTAGTCGGATGGTCTTCCCTTTGTAGGCGACCTGTCCTTTCTCTCCAACTGCCTTAAAAATATTTTCTCTCCAACTGCCTTAAAAATATTTGGGGAATCTGATGATTATGTGTCTTGGGGATGGTCTTCTTGTGGTCTTCTTTGCTGGGTTTCTCTGCATTTCCTGAATTTGAGTGTTAGCCTCTCTAGCTAGGTTGGGTAAGTTCTTATAGATAATGACATGGTTTGGCTCTGTGTCCCCACCCAAATCTCATGTCGAATTGTAATTCCCAGTGTTGGAGGAGGGGCCTGATCAGCAGTTATTGAATCATGGAGGTGGACTTCCCCCTTGCTGTTCTTGTGATAGAATTCTCCTGAGATACACTTGTTTAAAAGTGTGTAGTGGCTAGGCGTGGTGGCTCACGTTTGTAATCCCAGCACTTTGGGAGGCCAAGTCAGGTGGATCACTTGAGGTGAGGAGTTCAAGCCCAACCTGACCAACATGGTGAAACCCCTGTCTCTACTAAAAATACAAAAAAAATTAGCTGGGCGTGATGGCAGGCACCTGTAATCCCAGCTACTCAGGAGGCTGAGGCAAGAGAATCACTTGAACCCAGGAGGCAAAGGTTGTGATGAGCCAAGATTGCACCACTGCACTCCACCCTGGGCAACAGGGAGACTCCATCTGAAAAAAAAAAAGTGTATAGCACCTCCCCAATTCCTCCTGGCAATGTGAAGATGTGACTGCTTCCCCTTCACTTTCCGCTATGATTGTAAGTTTTCTGAGGCCTCCTCAGAAGCAGAAGCCTGTACAGCCCAAAGAACCATGAGCTAACTAAACACCTTTTCTTGATAAAATACCCAGCCTCAGGTGCGTCTCTATAGCAGTGTGAAAATACACTAATACAGATGATGCCATGAAATGTGTTTTCTATGTTGCTTCCATTCTCTCCATCAGTTTCAGGGGTGCCAACGAGTCATAGATTCAGTCTCCTTACATAATTTCATATTTCTCAGAGGTTTTGTTCATTCATTTTCATGCTTTTTTCTTCATTATTGTCTGACTCTATTATTTCAGAAAGCCGGTCTTCAAGCTCTGAAATTCTTTCCTCAGCTTAGTCTATTCTGTTGTTAATACTTGTGATTGCATTACGAAATTCTTGTAGAGTGTTTTTCATCCCTGGTCTGCTCCATTACAGGTGCTCCCATGCCAAACCCTCTGGGCACTGGCTGGAGTTCTTTCCTTAATGCTTCTCACTTCTCTAAGTAGCTTTCCCTGCCAATTCAAGTGTCCATTGTGGCTAAGGGGTCTCCTCCTGCTGGGATTCCAGAGGCCCATGGCGATAGCAGGTTGTTTCTTGACTGCTCTACTCATTCCCTTTGCAGGAGTCATTGGGGTCAGGGAAGAAGTTGTGGTGTGCGGTAGCCCAATGCAGGTTTCCCAGCTTTCTTTTCCTTAAGGACAGCCTCTGTGTCTTCCCTTCATCTGCTCTCAATGTCCTCCCTCTGAAGATCTGCAGGAGTGTGCCAGTCTTCCCAATATCCTGGTCTCTTGGTGGGAGATGTTCCCCTGGCTGCATTTAGTCAGCCATCTTGGAGCAGGAATTCAATGTATGCTTCTATTTCTGTTGGAAAAAAATTAGATTAATTGCAGAAGGATACTCAAAGAAAATATTAACTTTTTGTCTAAATGGAAGTGAGAATCTAAGGAAGTTAAAATTTTTAAAATTAAAAGCTATTTTTAAAATAATAAGTAAATTGGAGGTAGAAGCTACAATACCCAGAGATCACGGCTAGAACATGGCATTGTTTAATATATCCAAGAGTAAAACTTGTTCTTAACCTTCTTAACCAAATAATTTTATCTCAATATATTAGGAGCCTATAGCAAGTAGGTAACAATGTATCAGGTAGAATATCTAGGGAAGAATTAATGCAGTAGGAAAACAATAGGGATCCTCTGAAGCATGGAAGTTTGAGATGGGAGCATAGAAAAGGAAGCAAGGCACTCAGTTGAATTGGCTCACACCTAGGAGGGATGCTCCAATGCAGGAGAAATGGTAAGAGATTCCTAGCAGTTGACATTCCAACCACAAATGCCTGCAGTCCTAGCTATAAGAAAGCCCTCTGGCCCTCTTGGGCCCTGAGCCTAGTATAAGGAGCTTCCTGGAGTCCACGAGACTGCATTGTTCCAGGGAGGGAGTTAGTGCTGGAACCTCTGGGACCCAAGCTGCTGCAATATGGTGCCATTTTGAGAGCAGAGCCAACACCAAACTACATCCTGCCCTGTTGCCCAATGAATCCTGCATCTCCAACATCCCGCCACATCCACCCAGAAGGCTGCAGTGTTACTATGCCAGCTGACCCAGTGGTATAACCGCATTTCTGGCACCTGAGCCATGCAGCACCCTATATCCCAGGAAGCCGGTGATCTAGCATGTCAGAGAGGCTGAACACTCACATACCTCACCCAGGGGAGCAGGGATCAGCCTGCCTGCCCTACTATGGACACCACTAGTGCCTGTATACCACACCCAGAGGCCTAGGGACTGGGCCACCTGGCTCACTGCTGGCACCCGTGCATGCCATCCAGTGGCCTGCAGACTGGTCCTACTGGCCTGCTGACACCACCAGTGTCTGTGCACTCCACTCAGGCACCAGAAGACCCACCTGCTATTGCCACTGCCAGTGCCAATGCATGCATCCTACCCAGGGACTCAAGGAGCAGGCCACCTCACCTGCCAGCACCTGTGTGCTCCACTTGAGGGCCCAAAGACCTCAGGGCACTTACTACCACCACTGACACCTGCATGTGCCACCCAGGGAACCAAGAACTGGCCCACTGCCATCACTGCTGATGCTCACATACCCCACCAAGAGGTCTGAGGACCAGCCCACTTGGCACCTCCATCCCCAGCAAATCCTCACCACAGCCTCCAAAAACAACTGCAGCCTATGCCACTAAGGAACTTGCAGATACCTCCGATACTGATTACAGTCAAAGTAATCACGTGGAGACTACACTATGGTGCCCATCCAGAACCAGAGCGAAAGCCATGTACCTAACTTACATTATAGATACATCAACAGGAAAAAGTATTTCTTTATGGAAGCTACTTTATAAAATTGGGAAAAGTGGCAGTTATACCAGCTGTAGAAATATCAATGTGAGAACACGTGAACACAAAAAATCAAGAAAACATGATACCTCCAAAGGAACACAATAATTCTCCAGTAACAGACCCCAAAGGTAAAAAAAATTCTATGAAATGCCTGAAAAGGAATTTACAATAATTATCTTAAGGAAATCCAGCAAGATACAAAAGAATACAGATAAATACAAAGAAATAAGAAAAGCAATTCATGAGCTGAATGAGAAATTCAACAAAGAGATACATATCATAAAAAAAAAAACACACACACACACACAACAAATCCTGGAATTGAGGAATTCAGTGAATGAAATAAAAAATACAATTGAGTACTTTAACAGTAGACTAGACCAATCAGAAGAAAGAATTTCTGAACTTGAACCCAGGTCTTTTGAAATAATCCAATCAGACAAAGGTGGCACGGGGGTGTTGTGGAGGGAGGAAAAGAGGGAGGGAGAAAGAAGAAAGAATGAGAAGGAATGAGGAAAGCCTAGGAGACATGGGAAACAAGCAAACAAACAATCAAATTTTAGGAGTTCCAGAAACAGCAAAGAAGGAAAAAGGCATAGAAAAATCCTGCATGTTCTCACTTATAAATGGGAGCTGAATAATTTGTACACGTGGACATAGAGTGTAGAATAACAGACATTGAAGACTCAGAAGGGTGGGAGGGTCAGAGGGGGAGTGAGAAAGGAGAAATCACTTACCAGGTACAGAGTACTTATTCAGATGTGATTCCACTAAAAGTCCAGACTTCATCACTATGCAATATATTCATGTAACAAAATTGCACTTGTACCCTTTAAATTTATACCAAAAAAAGAAAACTTAATGAAATAATAAATGAAAACTTCCCAAGTGTTGGAAGAGATCTAAACATACAGATATGGAAGGTTCAATAATCCCCAAATAGATTTAATTTTAAAATGTCCTCTCCAAAGCACATTATGGTCAGAATCCAAAAGGTCTGGATCTCAGTGTGCATTACATGTGCCTCTTAAACCCTACTAAATATATCTTCAAAATTGCTACTCCTTCTTAAATATTTTACCTGACCCTGTAGTCAAATGTTTAAGCATACAGATAGTAAGCGAACAACTCTGGATTAGAAGTCTGCCTCCATGATTATTACATATGTGATATGAGAAAATTTCCTGATTGTTTTTTTCTGAGTTTTCGTTTCTTCATCTGCAAAATCAGGATAATAGAAAAAAAAAAAAAACCTACATTGCAGGATTGTTGTGAAGGTTAAATGAGGTAATGTGTATAAAGTGCCCAGCATTTAAGTGTTTGATAAATGTTAACTCCCATTTTTAAAAAATAATAAAACATGCCAGCTATTTAAATGGTGAAAACTAATTTTCATCTTTGCAGTATCTGCAAGGGAATCCAGGAAACATACAATCATACCTTTTCAAACTCTATAATACAGTAAGGCTATATTATAGTGGATACCAAGTACTAGTTCTTCATGTTCAACATGGCCATTAAATATGATTTTTCTCCTTGGCACTCTATCATCATTTGTATGACCAAATAAACACATTTTAAAATGTATTCTGCATATTGCTGAACTATGAGATGATGTTTCAAATATAATTTGTTAGCATTAAGAAAAATAAGACATATTTTAATGCACTGCCAAGTTTTTAAGTTCTATCAAAACAGAGCCAAATGCACAAGCTCTAAATAAACAGTACTCTTAACTTGGACATGAGTAGTTTTATACTCTGGAAAAAGATGACAATAGTAATTAACTTTTGTTCTGAGTTTACTGTATGCCAGCACATGTTCTAGCATTTGACATGTATTATCACAAAAAAATCACAAAAACTCCATTAGGTAGGTAATAATATTCCACATTTACAGAAGAGGCAACTAATGCATGAAGACTTCAGTAATCTATACAACTAGTATGTGGCAGCACTGGGATTTAATTCCAGGCAGTCTGGCCTGGCCCCAGAACCAATATTCTTATGTACCCTTCTTAACTGCACAGCAAGATGCTTCTGTTCTTCTAGGGTTTTTTATGGTTTTAGGTTTTACATTTAAGTCTTTAATCCATCTGGAGTTAATTTTTGTATAAGGTGTAAGGAAGGGGTCCCGTTTCAGTTTTCTGCATATGGCTAGCCAGTTTTCCCAGCACCATTGATTAAACAGGGAATTCTTTCCCCATGGCTTGTTTTTGTCACGTTTGTCAAAGATCAGGTGGTTGTAGATGTGCGATATTATTTCTGAGGCCTCTGTTGTGTTCCACTGGTCTGTATATCTGTTTTGGTACCAGTACCATGCTGTTTTGGTTACTATAGCCTTGTGGTATAGTTTGAAGTCAGGTAGTTTGATGCCTCCAGCTTTGTTCCTTTTGCTTAGGATTGTCTTGGCTATATGGGCTCTTTTTTGGTACCATATGAAATTTAAAGTAGCTTTTTCTGTAATTCTGTGAAGAAAGTAGCTAGATGGGAATAGCATTGAATCTATAAATTGCTTTGGGCAGTATGGCCGTTTTCACGATATTGATTCTTCCTATCCATGAACATGGAATATTTTTCCATTTGTTTGTGTCCTCTTTTATTTATTTGAGCCGTGGTTTGTAGTTCTCTTTGAAGAGGTCCTTCATGTCCCTTGTAAGTTATATTCCTAGGTATTTTATTCTCTTTTGTAGCAATTGTGAATGGGAGTTCACTCATGATTTGGCTCTCTATTATTGGTGTATAGGACTGCTTGTGATTTTTGCACATTGATTTTGTATCCTGAGATTTTACTGAAGTTGCTTATGAGCTGAAGGAGATTTTGGGCTGAGACCATAGGGTTTTCTAAATATACAATCATGTCATCTGCAACCAGAGACAATTTGACTTTCTCTCTTGCTATTTGAATACCATTTCTTTCTCTTTCCTGATTGCCCTAGCCAGAACTTCCATTCAGGACATAGGCATGGGCAAAGATTTCATGACTACAACACCAAAAGCAATTGCAACAAAAGCCATAATTGACAAATGGGATCTAATTAAACTAAAGAGTTTCTGCACAGCAAAAAAAACTATCATCAGAGTGAACAGGCAACATACAGAGTGGGAGAAAATTTTTGCAATCTATCCACCTGACAATGGGCTAATATCTAGAATCTACGAGGAACTTAGACAAATTTACAAGCATAAAACAACCCCATCAAAAAGTGGGCAAAGGATATGAACAGACACTTCTCAAAAGAAGACATTTATGTGGCCAAGAAACATATGAAAAAAAGGTCATCATCACTGGTCATTAGAGAAATGCAAATCAAAACCACAATGAGATACCATCTCACGCCAGTTAGACTGGCAATCATTAAAAAGTCAGGAAACAACAGATGCTGGAGAGAATGTGGAGAAATAGAAACACTTTACACTGTTGGTGGGAGTGTAAATTAGTTCAACCATTGTGGAAACAGTGTGGCGATTCCTCAAGGATCTGGAACCAGAAATACCATTTGACCCAGCAATCCCATTTTGGGGTATGTACCCAAAGGATTATAAATCATTCTACTATAAAGACACATGCACACGTATGTTTATTGAAGCACTATTTACAATAGCAAAGACTTGGAACCAACCCAAATGGCCATCAATGATAGATTGAATAAAGAAATGTGGCACATATATGCCATGGAATACTATGCAGACATAAAAAAGAATGAGTTCATGTACTTTGCAGGGAAATGGATGAAGCTAGAAACCATCATTCTCAGCAAACTAACACAGGAACAGAAAACCAAACACCACACGTTCTCACTCATAAGTGGGAGTTGAACAATGAAAACACATGGACACAGGGAGGGGAACATCACACACCGGGGTCTGTCGGGGGATGGAGGGAAAGGGGAGGGAGACTATTAGGACAAATACCTAATGCATGCAGGGGTTAAAACCTAGCAGACAGATTGATAGGTACAGCAAACTACCATGGCACATGTATACCTATGTAACAAACCTGTACATTCTGCACATGTATCCCAGAACTTAAAGTAAAACTTTTTTTAAATGCTTCTATTCTATCTTTTTAAACTCCAAGCACTTAAAGTACTTTCATTGTATACTTAAGTTATGCAACAAAACATTTAATACTATAATGACAAAATACATGGTAGAGCTATGGAATCAATTTTCAGCTATGTTACATAGCCAAAATATTTTTAAAGAGAATCTTATGCTTAATAAATATCTTTTGAAATTTTTGGCTAACTACTAAAATTTATGACTAAATCTTAAAAGAACAAGGACTTAACTATGTTCATGTGGTTTAGAAAATAAAGGAATTGTTGCTTATCTTCATTTGTTAATCCACACACTTGTATTCTTTCATATTAAGAGTTAATTATTATATTTATTCTGTCTTCCTCCTCTTGGCACAGACCATGTAAATGGACACTGCACAAGTCCAACTTCTCAGAGTTGCAGTTCTGGAAAACGTCTTTCTAGTGCCGATGTTTCAAAAGTAAATCGCTGGGGTCCTGGAAGACCACCATTTCGAAAAGCCCAGTCAGCAGCCTGCATGGAGATTTCTTTACCGGTTACAACAGAAGGTATGTTAAACATATTAAATTTTTTTGGTACAGTTAAAATTTGGTTTACCATGGTAATGGGAACAGAGATACAGGATGGAGATCACATGTGAAAGATATTTAAAAACTACTAGTCAGTGAATACCTGAGAGCCTGATGGGGCTGTGGCCATAACTCCAACTCCATTCCTCACTCCACCTCCTTCCTCACCTGGAAAACCAAAATGTCTCTGCTTATAGGTAACTACTCGCTCCTCTGTACAAAGGGAGAGCTATGCCTTAATCTGTTCCCTACCCTTCCCGTAATAATTAAGAGTTTATTTCAATCCCAATGGTAAGCTTTTTGGTGTCTCTATCGGTAGATATTTAATGTATTGCAACCTTAATTTCCTCAATTGTCAAATGAATGTGACCAAGAACAAAGGCAAGATATTAAATTCTAAAGTTTTCAATCTTCATCTTCATATATTTTTAAAAGGAAGGTCTATTTGTTTATTTATGGAATGAGTGTGGGGCGGTGGGGGAGGGGAGTAAATTACAAGAGCCAGAGACCAGACATTTTTACAGAGGGACAAAAAGGGAATTTTGTAACTTTGCTGCAACTGTCCTATTGATAAGGAACTTTAGAAAGAGAGATAGGAAAAAAAAATTTTAAGAAAATTTGCTATAGTAATTCTATGCTGTGAAGTAAGTCTCTATTTACTACTCCTGAAAACTTTTGACAGTGATCTATATTGGTCCTCAAATTTAAAAAAATTATATTTAAGCTTTTGTTTTTTTAAATATTATGCTATACTAAATCTGATCCCTTAGATATGCAGATAATGATGTTATTTCTCTAACAGGTGTCTATGAATATCAACTTTGTATGGTGATGAACCCTGAATGGAAAAGATTTGGAGCCATATAATAGCTAGCATGTTATAAAAGAAGCACTATGTAAGGATTATAAAAGAAGTAGCCCCTGTTTAATTTTTATTTTTTTAAGAGAGAGGATCTCATTCTGTTGCTGAGGTTAGATTACAGTGGCGCAATCATAGTGCACTGCAGCCTCTAACTCCTGGACTTAAGCGACGCTCCTGCTTCAGCCTCCCAAGCAGCTGGAGGTGCAGGTGCACACCACCACATCCATCTTATTTTTCAGTTTTTGTAGAGACAGTGTCTCACTAAGTTGCCCAAGGTAGTCTTGAACTCCTGGCCTCAAGCACTGGGGTTACAGACAGCCATGAGCCACCACACCCAGCCAGAAGTAGCACTCTGAATCATTGTAATGAGAGGTGGGAATTTTGAATTTTAGATACTTCTACCTCTAATTTGTCCTGGATTCTGGGAAAATTACTAAACTCTAAGTCTGTCTCCAAATCTGTAAAATATATAACCTCCAAACTCCCTCTTGTCTCTAAATTTTATGACAAACAATTATTTTTATAAATTTGCTAAGAGATAAAAAGGAGAAATTAGAAATACTATATTTTGTTTCCTTTTCTATAAAAACAATTATGAGTTACATGTGTACCTATCAAGAGGAAAAAGAGGCCGTAGAAAGAAAAATATGAAGAACTTGTACTCTGTAGATTATAAGAGCAGGACAACCTTGATAACATTTCACTGAGCTGTATAAGTTTATGCTTATTGGAGTGTGCACATGTACAAGTGTTGATGAGAGGAGAACCTGAAACCATCCTGTTTTTTTGTGTTTTTTTTTTTTCAAGTGAGCTGAAGCACTCTCAGAAAGATTACCACTATCAATAGGATGGCATATAGTCTATACTCTTTGTTTAGCCCTAGGCAAAGTTAGGACTGGAATTGAATTAAAGGTAACAGCCTGAAACCAGTTCAGGGAGATAAAATTTGCATTTTGGCCTTGGTAGAAATGTTAATTTTTACAATTGTAATTACCCCAGATATGGAATATGTTTGCCACAGAAGATTTGTGATCCAGATAAGCCCTTTCATGCCAATCGTCACAATATTGTCTTTGGAATTGACAAAGTGTTAGGGACACTTCCAACAATTTAGAGGTAGGAGGGAAGCACAATTTCAGTGATATCGGAAATTCTTATAACCGTTACTATTTAGACTAAATCTTTTTTCTAGGTAAAAGAATTTCAACTAACTTGTGAGTTAACATAGAGAAAGAAAAATGGTGAGCCAGAACTCAGGAGCCTCCAATTCTAGTCCTAGGTCTGCCTAAGCTTATGAATTATACTTCTAGACTTCAGTTTCTCCATCTTCAAAATAAGGGGTTAACTGGATAAGCTCCCTCCTAGGTCAATTAACAAACAATGTAATTTTACTTCCTCCTTGTAATTTCGGTTTTTTATATATTAAATCCCTGATGTTATTGTGGAAATATGCTAACAATTTGTGTGGGGTTTTTTATGTATTTCCATAGAAAACCGAGAAAATTCCTATAATCGTTCCAGAAGCTCTAGTATCTCCAGTATTGACAAAGATTCTAAAGAAGCAATTACAGCACTATACTTCATGGAATCCTTTGCACGGAAAAATGACTCTACCATCTCTCCTTGTCTGTTCGTTGGAACCAGTCTGGGAATGGTGTTAATCATCTCTTTAAACCTACCATTAGCAGATGAACAAAGGTTTACAGAGCCAGTCATGGTATTGCCAAGTGGTAAGAGTTTGTATTCATTCATTCCTTCACTGTTACTTTTTCAAATTTAGATATAAGGTATTATAAACATAAATTTGTATTGGAGCAAAGGTTATAAGTATTCTGCACAATGGGAACTATTAAGAATTTTATATATCATATACCATCCCAACATTTGTCATATTGTAGCTTTCCTTTGGGGTAAAAGAGTGCAAGCATTTCTTTGGTAGTAAACTGTGGAAGTGCCAACCTGAACAATGACATGGTAAATAAGTTCCTGAAAAGCACTGAGGAAACCTAAATGCAAAACTTAAATTTATTTTTAACAAATTGAAGCATTTACCCAAAGTTCCATGCCAGATTAGAGCATGAGTGTTTTTACATCATCCTTGAAGAACTCAGAATAATTAAGCTAGAAGCTGTCTGACCTAAAGTGGATTTCTAAAGACTTTTATAACCTTCTCATCTTGTTTCAAAAGCGTGCCACACAATTTCTTTCCTATTCATGCTAGTGCCTAGAGAATTTGACCAATGTTATAAGTGTTGTTGTCAAGCATATGTTGTATTCTCTTCCTCCTTGAATTACCTTTTTTTTCTTTTTGAAGAAGAGATGAGTGTGATTCCTCCTGTTATTCCTAATTTGTTCTTATCACTAATTTTATTGTTTCCCTATTTCCTATATAAGAAATTTTCAGATAGTTTTTAAGTTAAAAAATTTCATTAATCTGTAGGATAAGGGTTTTATTGTAAAAGGATATATATAGAAGGTTACAGTTGTGTTTCCTTTCACTGATGTGCTAAGTTCATATGAAAAGATTGTAGGTAGAATAGTCAGTTCTCTATTAATGTGGCAAATTCAGATTTGTGTTTTAAAAGTTAATTGTGATGATTACTTTAACATATAGTTCACATGAAAAAATATATTTTACTATAGTCCTAATTGTGAGAAAATATACACAATTCTTTTGACTGGTGAATTAGTTGGAGTCAAATCAATGAGATCATAATGAATTATTAATTATTAATTCAATTCATTTTTTAACTCAATGAAAGATTACATATATTGGACATCTAATATGTACCAGGCATTCCTCACAAGTTTAAAGGTGAAATCAACTTCCACTGTCACACAAGTTTAAAGCTGTAAGTTAAAGACAATTTCCTAACTAGAAATATTCTAACAAATGCAGTTTTCTGTATCACAAGCATAGAAATAAGCAATCCCTGGACTAACAAAGCAGGTCTCTCAGTATTATAGGGAAATTCTTTGCCATTCTTAGCACATATATTTAGACCAAAAAATGATGACAGAATACAAAATAAGTATAGATTTAACTTTTGGCATTATTTTGTTAATATTTGAAAACTTTTTCTTTATCTATTTAATAAGATTTAATGGGAAGCTATCTTCTCCAAGTCTCTATGTCACTATTCTTTCAAGACTTTAGTTAATAATATGTGTCAACATCAATTCATTGGCTGGGCACAGTGGCTCATGCCTATAATGTCTGCACTTTGGAAGGCTGAGGGAGGAAGATTATTTGAGGCCAGGAATCTAAGGCCAGCCTGGGCAACATAGTGAGACCCCATCACTACCAAAATTTTTTTCTAAATATATATTTTTTAAAAAATTGCTGGGTGCAGTGGCTCACACCTATAATCCCAGCACTTTGGGAGGCCAAGGTAGGAGGATTGCTTGAGCCCAGGAGTTCAAGACCAGTCTGGGCAGCATAATGAGACCCCATCTGTACAAATAATTTTTAAAAATTAGCCAGGTATGGTGGTGTGCACCTGAGCCCAGAAGGATGAGCATGTAGTAAGTCATAATCTCACCACTGCACTCCAGCCTGGGTGACAGAGTAAGACTCCATCTCAATACAAAATAATAAATAAATAAATAAATAAATTCAAATGTGCCACACTTATACAAGATGTTAATAAAAGGAAATGACAGAAGGGGTACGTGGGAACTCTTTATACTTTCTGTTCAATTTTCTTTAGATCTGAAGCTGCTGTTAAAAATGTATTCTTATTAATTTGTTGAAAAAAACCTGTATATAAAGGAGAAAACCATTAGTCTGGGTTCCCATGTTTGTTCTATAATTAACCATTACAAGAAAGAAAGCCTACTTGGGAGCCATAATTTATGGCAGTAAAAAGAAAGGAGGGAAAAGATAAAGGTGACGAAAGCTTGTTTAAATTTAAAGTAGAAAATTTTGTGCATCCTCTTTCAGAGCTTATTTATTGACTATCTGTCCTAGTCTTCACCCTCCTTGCCATATCTATTTTCTTTCCTATAGCCATGAGTCTCTGCCCAAGCTTATGGGAACTATTATGGGTACTGTTTATGTTATTATGGTTGCTGCCACAGCTAATGGGAACCATTAAAGAAGGTTTGGATTTAAGGGCATTTAGCACTTTTCCATTGTCAGTGCTGAATTGAGTGACATGCTCTCTGGCCTTGAATGCATCTTTTTTTCCTGTAAAAACATTGTTAAATAAGCTTTTGTCAGTCGGCCCAGGAAAATTCATGAGTCAAATAGTTTCCTTAGACTTGAAAACAGTCTACTTTGAAATGTATCCACTCATTCAACAAACATTTACCAAGACCATACCACTGAAGTAAGCACTGGAGATACAATGGTCCCTGTTTTCAGAGACTTGTAGGGAAAAACAAAATTAAACACAAAATTACAATAAAGAAAATATAATAATGGAAATTACACTAAGAGAAATAAAGAATACTGTGGCAGCATGGCAGGGGGATTTGGGGAAGAGCTCCCTAACAAAAATAACATCTGAAGTGGAAGTTGGACAAGTTTGGGAGTAAGTGTACAGTACTGATGTTTAAGAGTAATTTGGGGGCTGGGTGCAGTGGCTTATAATTGTAATCTCAGCATTTTGGAAGACCAAAGTGGGAGGAATGCTTGAGCCCAGGAGTTCAAGACCAGCTGGGCAACACTGGGAGACCCTGTCTCTAGAGAAAAAAAAAATTTTTTTTGAAAGAGTAATTCAGTACAACGTGAGTAAAAATCTACAAGTAAGAGAGGACATGGCATAGCTGGAGCCTGTAGATAGAATGATACTAAATGAGGATGGAAAAGTAGGCAGGGAATGATTATACAGTGCCTTATAAATCGTGTCAAGAAGGAGAAGACTACCTAGTGTTTTTTGTTTTTGTTTTTGTTTATCAGTACAAAACTTGTGATGCAAAACACTGGTTTTTTTTTTTTTTCAAGATCTAGTTATTAAATTTTAAATTTTATAATTGTAAAAATCAAAATATAAAGAAAAAAATGAAAATTCTACCACTAGCAAACTTTGTCCCTTCTCTGTCCCCCTTCCCCTCTTCATTTCCTCCCCTAGGAATTTTACTCTCCACTAGCAACTCGGTGAGAAATTTATTAAAACTCATTTTAAATTTTATTTATTTCTACTGAACTCTTTATGCTGCCAACTATAAATTATTCTATAATAATCAGTTCTGCCATACAAAGTACCTAGCACTGCTTTGTAATATATATATATATGTTATATATACACACACACACATATATATAACATATATATATATAGCTCATAATCAAACTCAAGATTTAAATTCATGATTAAAGTCAAGATTCTCCTTGACTTTAATCATGAATTCTCCTTACCCCAGTGGTAGGCTGCTTTTTCATTGCTATAAAGGAATACCTGAGATTGGGCAATTTATAAAGAAAAGAGGTTTAATTGGCTCACAGCTCTTCAGGCTGTGCAGGAAGCATGGCGCCGACATTTGCTCAGCTTCTGGTGAGGCCTCAGGAAGCTTCCAATCATGGTGGAAGGCAAAGAGGGAACAGGCACATTACATGGCAAGAGGAAAAGCAAGAGAGAGAGGAGGGAGGTACCATATAATTTTAAACAACCAGATCTTATGTGAACTAACAGAGAGAGAACTCAATAATCACCAAGGAGATGGTTCTAAGCCATTCATAAGGGATCCATCCTCATGATCTAACACGTACCATTAGGCCCTACCTCCAACATTGGAGATTACATTTCAACATTAGATTTGGAGGGGACAAACATCCAAACCATATCAACTTCCAAACTAGTTATTTTTAACACTCTTTCATTTCTGTTAGTAGAATATTAACAGAAATATAATTAATAGCCATCATACTACCTAAATCGCCTCCATAACTTCAGTTTTTTTCTTCTGACCCTTTTACTCACTGCCTTCAAACTGGTCATATGCCAGTATTATTTTTATCATTGAATTTTTACTTTTGGACCTACCCTGTCTACTCTGGAGTTGTCCCAACCTTACTCCCTAAGTCAAACTTATTTTCCAGCATTCAATTCCTTTAAAGTCTGCTTCTCCATTGAAGAACTAGTAAGTTAATTTATATAAATATGCAAATAGGTTAATGTGCTTTCTTATAGATATAATATGAAACTGGTTAATAGACTTTTTCTGGAAATTATTTAATTGAAATTAGAATGATAGTATTTTTAGTCCTAAGTCTAAACTTTGATGAAAAACTTTATTAAAATATTGTTTAGTTAAGATCTTTTGATATAAGACGGGTATATTTCAAATATACTTATGAAATTCATGCATTTTATCTCTTATAAACTGCAATAAGAACTAATACAATAATAGCATAGTTAAACATAATCATTACATTTGACTGAACAAGAATAACAAAGGCCTCATACAGAATACTCAACATATATACTCCCCATTTATAGGTTTCAATATTTAGCACCTTTCGGAGTTACCAATATCTATTATTCTATTTCATATGTTCATGTGTACCCATTGTTTAGCTTCAACTTATAAGTGAGAACATGTAGTTTTTTACTTTGAGTCATTTTATTTAGGATAACAGCCTCCAGCTGCATTCACATTGCTGCAAAGTGCAATGATTTCATTATTTATTTATTTTATTATACTTTAAGTTCTAGGGTACATGTGCACCATGTGCAGGTTTGATACATAGGTATACACATGCCATGTTGTTTTGCTGCACCCAGCAACTCATCATTTACATTAGGTATTTCTCCTAATGCTATACCTCCCCCAGATCCCTAACCCTTGACAGGCCCCAGTGTGTGATGTTCCCCGCCCTGAGTTCAAGTGATCTCATTGTTCAATTCTCACCTATGAGTGAGAACATGCAGTGTTTGGTTTTCTGTCCTTGTGATAATTTGCTGAGAATTATGGTTTCCAGCTTCATCCATGTCCCTGCAAAGGACATGAACTCATCCATTTTTATGGCTGTGTAGTATTCCATAGTGTATATGTGCCACATTTTCTTAATCCAGTCTATCACCGATGGACATTTGGGTTGGTTCCAAGTCTTTGCTATTGTGAATAGTGCTGCAATAAGCATACATGTGCATGCATCTTTATAGTAGCATGATTTATAATCCTTTGAGTATATACCCAGTAATGGGATTGCTGGGTCAAATGGTAATTCTAGTTCTAGGTCCTTGAGGAATCGCCACACTGTCTTTCATAATGGTTGAACTAGTTTACACTCCCACCAACAGTGTAAAAGCGTTCCTATTTCTCCACATCCTCTCCAGCACCTACTGTTTCCTGACTTTTTGATGATTGCCATTCTAACTGGTGTGAGATGGTATCTCATCATGGTTTTGATTTGCATTTCTTTGATGACCAGTGATGATGAACATTTTTTCATATGTCTGCTGACTGCATAGATGGCTTCTTTTGAGAAGTGTCTGTTCATATCCTTTGCCCACTTTTTGATGGTTTTGCTGGTTTTTTTAGTGTAAATTTGTTTGAGTTCTTTGTAGATTCTGGATATTAGCCCTTTGTCAGATGGGTAGATTGCAAAAATTTTCTCCCATTCTGTAGGTTGCCTGTTCA
>NW_012100654.1:5819047-5820182 GCF_000951045.1 Mandrillus leucophaeus | reverse complement strand
AGAACTTCCAACACTATGTTGAATAGGACTGGTGAGAGAGGGCATCCTTATCTTGTGTCAGAAAGGGAATGCTTCCAGTTTTTATCTATTCAGCATGATATTGGCTGTGGGTTTGTCATAAATAGCTCTTATTATTTTGAGATACGTTCCATCAATACCTAGTTTATTGAGAGTTTTAAGCATGAAGGGCTGTTGAATTTTGTCAAAGGCCTTTTCTGAGTCTATTGAGATAATCATGTGGTTTATGTCATTGGTTCTGTTTATGTGATGGATTCCGTTTATTGATTTGTGTATGTTGAACCAGCCTTGCATCCCAGAGATGAAGCCGACTTGATCGTGTTGGATAAGGTTTTCGATGTGCTGCTGGATTTGGTTTGCCAGTATTTTATTGAGGATTTTCACATCCATGTTCATCAGCGATATTGGTCTAAAATTCTCTTTTTTTGTTGTGTCTCTGTCAGGCTTTGGTATCAGGATGATGTGGGCATCATAAAATGAATTTGGGAGGATTCCCTCTTTTTCTATTGATTGGAATAATTTCAAAAGGAATGGCACCAGCTTCTCTTTGTGCCTCTGGTAGAATACAGCTGTGTCCTGGACTTTTTTTGGTTGGTAGGCTATTAATTATTGCCTCAATTTCAGAGCGTTATTGGTCTATTCAGAGATTCAACTTCTTCCTGGCTTAGTCTTGGGAGGGCGTATGTGTCCAGAAATTTATCCATTTATTCTAGATTTTTTAGTTTATTTGTGTAGAGGTGTTTGTAGTATTCTCGGATGGTAGTTTGTATTTCTGTGGGATCCGTGGTGATATCCCTTTTATCGTTTTTTATTGCATCTATTTGATTCTTCTCTCTTTTCTTCTTTATTAGTTTTGCTAGCAGTCTATCAATTTTGTTGATCTTTTCAAAAAACCAGCTCCTGGATTCATTGATTTTTTGAAGGGTTTTTTGTGTCTCTATCTCTTTCTGTTCTGCTCTATTCTTAGTTATTACTTCTT
Source organism: Mandrillus leucophaeus (assembly GCF_000951045.1). Classification (NCBI taxonomy): domain Eukaryota; kingdom Metazoa; phylum Chordata; class Mammalia; order Primates; family Cercopithecidae; genus Mandrillus; species Mandrillus leucophaeus. The sequence goes on along the minus strand of NW_012100654.1, from coordinate 5,819,185 downwards.
GCCTTCTGCTAGCTTTTGAATTTGTTGGCTCTTGGTTCTCTAGTTCTTCTAATTGTGATGTTAGGGTGTCGATTTTAGATCTTTCCTGCTTTCTCTTGTGGGCATTTAGATCTTTCCTGCTTTCTCTTGTGGGCATTT
>NW_012100654.1:5787719-5818547 GCF_000951045.1 Mandrillus leucophaeus | reverse complement strand
CTTTGTAAGTCTCTAAGGACTTGCTTTATGAATCTGGGTGCTCCTGTATTGGGTGCATATATATTTAGGATAGTTAGCTCTTCTTGTTGAGTTGAACCCTTTACCATTATGTAATGGCCTTCTTTGTCTCTTTTGATCTTTGTTGGCATAAAGTCTGTTTTATCAGAGACTAGGATTACAATCCCTGCTTTTTTTGCTTTCTATTTGCTTGATAGATCTTCCTCCTTCCCTTTACTTTGAGCCTATGTGCATCTTTGCATGTGAGATGGGTCTCCTGAATACAGTACACTGATGGGTCTTGACTCTTCATCCAATTTGCCAGTCTGTGTCTTTTAATTGTGGCATTTAGCCCATTTACATTTAAGGTTAATATTGTTATGTGTGAATTTGATCCTGTCATTATGTTAGCTGGTTATTTTACCCATTAATTGTTTCAGTTTCTTCATGGCATCAATGGTCTTTACAATTTGGCATGCTTTTGCAACGGCTGGTACCAGTTGTTTATTTCTATGTGCTTCTTTCAGGAACTCTTGTAAGGCAGGCCTGGTGGTGGCAAAATCTCTCAGTATTTGCTTGTCTTTAAAGCATTTTATTTCTCCTTCACTTATGAAGCTTAGTTTGGCCGGATATGAAATTCTGGGTTGAAAATTCTTTTCTTTAGGAATGTTGAATATTGGCCCCCACTCTATTCTGGCTTGTAGGGTTTCTGCCGATAGATGCCCTGTTAGTCTGATGGGCTTCCCTTTGTGGGTAACTCGACCTTTCTCTCTGACTGCCTTTAACTTTTTTCCCTTCATTTCAACCTCAGTGAATCTGACAATTATGTGTCTCAGGGTTGCTTTTCTCGAGGAATATCTTTGTAATGTTCTCTGTATTTCCTGAATTTGAATGTTGGAGTGCCTTGCTAAGTTGGGGAAGTTCTCCTGGATAATATCCTGAAGAGTGTTTTCCAGCTTTGTTCCATTCTCCCCATCACTTTCAGGTACACCAATCAAACTAGATTTGGTCTTTTCACCTAGTCCCATATTTCTTGGAGGCTTTGCTCGTTTCTTTTTACTTTTTTTTCTCTATCTTGTTTTCTCACTTTATTTCATTAATTTGATCTTTAGTCACTGATACCCTTTCTTCCACTTGATTGAATCAGCTATTGACGTTTGTGCATGTGTCACCAAGTTCTCATGCCATGGTTTTAGCTCCATCAGGTCATTTAAGGTCTTTGCTACACTGCTTATTCTAGTCATTCATCTACTCTTTTTTCAAGCTGTTTAGCTTCCTTGCAATGGGTTTGAACATCCTCCTTTCGCTTGGAGAAATTTGTTATTACCAACCTTCTGAAGCTTACTTCTGTCAACTTGTCAAAGTTATTCTCTGTCCAGCTTTGTTCTGTTGCTGGTGACGAGCTGTGATCCTTTGGAAGAGAAGAAGCACTCTGATTTTTAGAATTTTCAGCTTTTCTGCTATGGTTTCTCCTCATCTTTGTGGTTTTATCTATCTTTGGTCTTTGATGTTGGTGCCTAGAGGTGGGGTTTTGGTGTAGATGACCTTTTTGTTGATGTTGATGCTATTCCTATCTATTTGTTAGTTTTCCTTCTAACAGTCAGGTCCCTCAGCTGCAGGTCTGTTGGAGTTTGCTGGAGTTCCACTGCAGACCGTTTGCATGGGTATCACCAGCAGATGCTGCAGAACAGCAAATATTGCAGAACAGAAAATATTGCTGCCTGATCCTTCCTCTGGAAGCTTTGTCACAGAGGGGCAGCCACCTATATGAGGTGTCTGTCGGCCCCTACTGTGAGGTGTCTCCCAGTTAGGCTACACAGAGGTCAGGGACCCACTTGAGGAGGCAGTCTGTCTGTTCTCAGAGCTCAAATGCCATACTGGGAGAACCACTGCTGTCTTCAGAGCTGTCAGACAGGGACGTTTAAGTCTGCAGAAGTTGTCTGCTGCCTTTTCTTCAGCTATGCCCTGCCCACAGAGTTGGATTCTAGAGGCAGTAGGCCTTGTTGAGCTGCACTGGGCTCCACCCAGTTTGAGCTTCCCAGCCACATTGTTTACCTACTCAAGCCTCAGCAATGGCAGACGCCCCTCCCCCAACCAGGCTGCCACCTTGCAGATCAATCTCAGACTGCTGTGCTAGCAGTGAGCAAGGCTCCATGGGCATGGGACCCACCAAGCCAGGCACAGGAGAGAATCACCTTGTTTGCCAGTTGCTATGACCTTGGGAAAAGCATAGTATTTGGGTGGGAGTGCCCTGTTTTTCCAGGTAGTCTGTCATGGCTTCCCTTGACTAGGAAAGGGAAATCCCCTGACCCCTTGTGCTTCCCAGGTAAGGTGACACCCCGCCCTGCTTCAACTCCCCCTCCGTGGGCTGCACCCACTGTCCAACCAGTCCCAATGAAATGAACCAGTTACCTCAGTTGGAAATGCAGAAATCACCTATCTTCTGCATTGATCATGCTGGGAGCTGCAGACCCGAGCTGCTCCTATTTGGCCATCATGGAACACCCCCCCAGTCTTTACATTTTTTATATAGCAATTGAAAGGAATCCTTGGCATTTAGATCTTCCATTCCCCAGCTCCACCATTCTTTTCCAGCTATAGTCTTTGACCTTTCACTACATATCCTGGACCCTAGACAAACCAAACTCCTTGTCATTCACTTAATAAGCCCAGTGTGTAGTCACTTAATAAGCCCAGTGTGTGTATATATATCATATTTTTAATCCAATTGCCCATTGATGGACACTTAGGTTGATCCCATGACTTTGCTATTATAAATAGTGCTGCAATAAACATACACGTGCTTGTGTCTTTTTGATATGATTATTTCTTTTCTTTTGTGTAAATACCAGGTAGTGGAATCACTTGATCAAAAGGTAGTTCTATTGTTAGTTCTTTGAGACATCTCCATATTGCTTTCCATAGAAGTTGTACTAATTTAATTCCCAGCAATACTGTATAAGTGTTCCCTTTTCTCTGCATCTTTGCCAATATCTATTTTTTTTATTTTTTATTAATAGCCATTCTGACTGGTGTAAGATGGTATCTTATTATGGTTTTAATTTTCATTTCTCTGATGATTAATGATGTTGAGCATTTTTTTTCGTTTCTTGGCCATTTGTATGTGTTCTTTTGAAAAATGCCTGTTCATGTATTTTGCTCACTTTTTAATGGGGTTATTTGTGTTTTCCTTTTTGAATTGCTTGAGTTCCTTATAGATTCTTGGTATTAGCCCTTTGTCAGATGCATTGTTGGCAAATATTTTTCCCATTCCTCAAGTTGTTTATTCACTCTGTTGTTTATTTCTTTTTCTGTACATAAGCTTTTCAGTTTAATTAAGTCCTATTTGTCTATTTTCAGTTTTGCTGCATTTGCTTTTGAGGTCTCAGTCACAAATTCTTCCCCTAAGCCAATGTTCACACAAGAGTTTTTGCTAGGTTTCCTTCTAACATTTTGATAGTTTCAGGTCTTACATTTAAGTCTGTAATTCACCTTGAGTTACTTTTTGTATATGTTGAGAGATATGGGTCCAGTTTTATTCTTCTGCATATGGCTTCACAATTTTTGCAGAACCATTTATTAAAGAAGATGTTCTTTTCCCGGTGGATGCTTTTGTTGACTTTCTCAAAGATCAGTTAGTTATAGGTATATAGTTTTGTTTCTGGGTCTTCTATTCTCTTCCACTTGTCTATCTATGTTTATAACAGTACTCTGCTGTTTTGATTATTATAGTCTTGTAGTATAATTTGAAGTCAGGCAATGTGATACCACCAGCTTCATTCTTTTTGCTTAGGATTTCTTTGGCTATTCAGACTGTTTTGGTTCCATATGAATTTTAGTTATATTTTTTCTAATTCTGTGAAGAATGCTGTTGGTAAATTGATAGGAATGGTGTTGAACCTGTAGATTGTTTTGGGCAGTATGGTCATTTTAATGATATTGATTCTTCCAATCTATGAGTATGGGATGTTTTTTCATTTGTTTGTGTCACCTATGATTTCTTTCATTAGTGTTTTTTAAATTTTCCATGTAGAGATCTTTCACCTCCTTGATTAATGTATTCCTAGGTATTTTTTAATAGCTATTATAAATGGCATTGAGTTTTTTTGATTCTCAGCTTGATCATTATTAGTGTATAAAAGCGGTACTAATTTTTATTCATTGATTTTTATATACTGAAACTTTGCTGAGGTCATTTACCAAATCTAGGAGTCTTTTGAAGGAGTCTTTAGGCTTTTCTAGTTATAAGATCATATAATCAGTGAACAGCAATAATTTGACTTTTTTTCCAATTTGAATGCCTTTTCTTTTTTCTTTTGCCTGATTGCTCTGGTTAGGACTTCCAGTACCATGTTGCATAGGAATGGTGAAAGTATACATCCTTGCCTTGTTCCAGTTTTCAGGGGGAATGCTTTCAACATTTCCCTGTTTAGTATGATGTTGGCTATGGGTTTGTCATGTATGACTTTTATTATTTTGAAGCATATTCTATGTCTAGTTTGTTGAGGGTTTTTTTTTTTTGTTTTTTTTTTTTTGATGGAGTCTCGCTCTGTCGCCCAGGCTAGAGTGCAGTGGTGTGATCTCAGCTCACTGGAAGCTCCGCCTCCTGGGTTCAGGTCATTCTCCTGCCTCAGCCTCCAAAGTAGCTGGGACTACAGGTGCCCGCAACCACGCCTAATTTTTTGTTTGTTTTTTTTGTTTTGTTTTTGTTTTTGTTTTGAGATGGAGTCTCACTCTGTTGCCCAGGCTAGAGTGCAGCAGCGCAATCTCAGCTCACTGCAACCTCTGCCTCCTGGGTTCACACCATTCTCCTGCCTCAGCCTCCCAAGTAGCTGGGACTACAGGCACCTGTCACCACGCCCAGCTAATTTTTTTGTATTTTTAGTAGAGAGAGTGTTTCACCGTGCTAGCCAGGATGGTCTCGATCTCCTGACCTCATGATCTGCCCGCCTTGGCCTCCCAAAGTGCTGGGATCACAGGCGTGAGCCACTGCGCCTGGCCAGTTTTTTTTATTTTTTAGTAGAGACGGGGTTTCACCATGTTAGCAGGATGGTCTCGATCTCCTGACCTTGTGATCCACTTGCCTCGGCCTCCCAAAGTGCTAGGATTACAGGCTGTTGAGGGTTTTAAGGGATTTTTAGATTTTTAAAATTCACTGAAAAAAAATGAAATTCCCTTCAGGCACTATCAAATACGAAACTTCACTTACCCTTTTGCCATTTGTTATTGGCATGTATTCAGACTTTTGCCAGAATAGGGCCCCTTCTTATATAGACAGATGAAAAAAATCTATTATCATTCTTTGTGAACATTCAATGAACTAGATATAGAGTTCTTTCCTTAATAGAACAGGAATAGTAAGTAACCCTTTAGATGTGTGACTGGCAAAGATTGAAAGATGGTCAATTATACACATGCTTACTTGGGCTGTAGTTTTGAGGTATTTGCAATTTTACATCTTTTTTCAGGCTAAACCAAACCCAAAACAAAACCAAACTCTTCTATTTCATATAAGAAAAGTCTGAAACAGAAGAAATAATCTTGGAGTGTGGAAATATAAATTCAAAATGAAAATTTTTTCAAACAAATAGGAAATGAAAAATTATGACTTTTAATTAAGACTGAGTTTTCCAAAAGCAGTCTTACAGATGAGTATGATATATACATTAAATTGTTTCTGCTAAGCCTTTAGTCAGTAACATAATATTCTTGCATTTTCTCCATACATATGGTCAGGAAAGATCTAAAGAAAAAAGTATCCGAATTATTTACTTTGCTGTTTGTTCTTATTTCTTGGGAGGCCAAAGCAAAGCAAAACAAAAACAAAAATACATAATTATTAGGTTCAGAAAGCCATGGGTTTAGATTACAGCTCTCCCCATTTCGCTTTGGTGACTTGGAACAGTTACTTAACTTCTGTGAGCTGTAGCATCATAAAAAATCCAAGACAGCTTCACCTAAGTTTTTTTTGGGAGGGCTTCATGAGATAATTTATGTAAAACATTAGCACATAAAGCATACTCAACAAGTGTTAGTCCTACTTCACTTATTTTTCTAAAATTTTATTCTGGTATGAACATTTAACATGAGATCTACCCTTGTGACAGACTTTTATGTATATAATACAGTATTATTAGTGACCAGGTACAATGTTGTATAGCAAATCTCTAGAACTCATTCAGCTTTCATGACTGAAATTTTCCACTATGTTATTAGCAACTCCCCACTTTCCCCTCGCAGCACCTGGTAATTATCATCTTATTCTTTGATTCTATGAGTTTGACTATTTTAGATGCCTTATATAAGTGAAATCATGCAGTAATTGTGTTTCTGCTACTGGCTTGTTTCACTTAATGTCCTCAAATTTCATCTATGTTGTTGCATACTGCATAATTTTCTTTTCTTTTAAGGCTGAATAATCCACTGTATGTATATACCAATTTTTTTTACCCATCCATTTGTTGACAGACATTTAGGTTATTCCCAAATCTTTGCTATTGTGAATAATGTTGCAATGAACATAGGAGTATGTATCTCTTCAACATCCTGATCCTGGGATACATATCCAGAAGTGGGTTGCTGGATCATATGATAGTCCTATTTTTCAATTTTTGAGGAACTTTCATACTTTTTTCCATAGCAGTTGCACCATTTTGCATTCCCAGCAACAGCATACAAGGGTTGCAGTTTCTCCACATCCTGCCAACACTTGTTTTTGTGTTTGTTTGTTTGTTTGTTGATAATGGCACTCCTAACAGATATGAGGTCATGGTTTTGATTGGTATTACCCTAATGATTAGTGACAGTGAGGATGATTACATATACTTGTTGGCCATTTGCATATCTTCTTTGGAGAAATGTTTATTCAAGTCCTTAGCCTATTTTTTAACAAAAATAAGTGTTAATTTTTTGAAAACTAAATTTAATTAAAATTAAACAAAATCGATAAACTCTTAGCTAGACTAAGAAAAAAAGAGAGAAGACTAAAATAAAATCAGAAATGAAAATGGAGATATTACAACTGATTACCACAGAAATAGAAAGGATCATAAGAGACTATTATGAACAATTATATGCCAACAAACTGGATACCCTAGAATAAATTTATACATTCCTAGAAACATACAACTTACGAAGACTAAATCATGAAGAAATAGAAAGTCTGAACAGAACCACAACTACTTGGGAAATTCAATCAGTAATCAGAAACCTCCTAACTAGGAAAAGCCCATTTCTCTTTTTTAAGGAATATTTTCACTTTAATTATTTTGGTTGTCCTGACAACAAATTCTTATTAATGATACGGAAATTTGAAGTGCATTAAATCATTGAAATTACAAACCTAGAGATTTATCTATTCTATACTTTTGTCTGTATCAAAATCACTTGAAGGATTCATTACAACACAGATTACTGGGCCCCACCCCCAAAGTTTCTGATTCGTTAGGTCTGAGGTAGGGTCCAAGAATTTGCATTTTTAGCAAGTTCTCAGATGTGCTGAGTCTACAAATGAAACCTTAGTTGCCACTTTTGTCTACTGATGCACAGGGTTCTGCTCCCAGAAGGCCCTCTGCTCTTAAAAAGTCTTAAAATCCTTAACAATTTTATCTTTTGATGTATGCTGTGTAAGTGAAGACCAATGAGACAATAGAGCATGCACTAGGGGCTTGAAGCGTCTGCTTATGCACAGTCTACCTCCCACCTACCTCTCACCTAGGCGATGACTTAGTTTGTGGGGAGAGAGGCATTCCACTTTCACTTTCCACTTCTGTTGGGGCCTGGAGTATACACAGAAGTGGTCAGGGTCAGGCATATGCCTGATGACATTTTGGGGCATGGAGGCAGCCATCCTTATCCTGAGTTGGTGGCACTTCGTGACTCTAGCATGTGGTCAGCCAACCAGAGGCCATGTCTTAGATTGAGCCTCTTAATCAGTCCTGTTCAGGTAGCTAGCACTTCCTAGCAAACAGTTTTAAAGACTTTCTGGGAGTCACCCATCTTCTATGGTTTGAGGTAGCAGGATGGGATCTTATTGCTGTCAAGAGGAGAAACTTGGCAGCCATCAGACTCAAATGTGCTTAAATAACTGAAGTCATGTAGTGAGACTCTCAGATACCTGTGAAAATCTGCAGTCATCTTCCAAGTATTCTCAAGCTCAAAGAGGTATCCCCATACCTAAGAATGTGCTCCCTCAGGTCTGGTCTGGACTTGAAGTACCCTGTCTTCCTCCTTCCAACCTTCCTGAGACTGACTGGTTTGTCTCTTCTGGCCAACTCCATGTGGATAATTATTTCATAGCTCTGGAGACTATCTATTGTGTTTTTGCTGCAGTTCAAAATAGAGGTTAAATGTTCTTGTAAAGAATATTACAAAGATGAATAATAAAAAATCATGTTAATAATTTAAAATTTTAACTTTCCTTTACATAGAAAATAAATAGCAAATATAAAAACACTAAAGAGATAGACCACAGAAGAAAGAAAAAAGCTTTATAATTTACTACCTTCAATGGTACCTCTTCTCCCAATTTTTGAACAAAAAGGCCCCCATAATTTGTGGGCCTAGTGCATTTTCATTTTGCGCTAGGCCCACAAATTGTGTAGCCGATCCTGAGTATATAATATAAAAATAGGAGTTTTAAAATCCATAACTAAGAGTGAACTGGAGTAGTCAGGAAGTTAATAAGTGTTTATTGAGCACATGACATGTCCAGCAGATATTATAATAAGCACTGAAGATAAAGTAATGACGAAGTCATACGAAGTTTCTGTCCTCAAAGAGCTGACATTCTAGATAGGAATTGAGAAGTTCCATGGAAGTTGAGAGACAATTAAAGTTTAAACAATGGATATAAGGGAAAAGGAAAGAAAATATCTCAGACTCCTTAAGACTCCAACTTTAATATAATTCTTCAGCCTCACTGGAACCTTAATCTATTGATCCTTCCATTTTCATTGTCATTCACCCCCTTCATGTTCCCACTTTCTAATTTAAATTTCACAGCCAAGCTCTATAATGCCTTTATTTCATGCATTTTCAACTCTCTTGCCTCCTTTGTGCTTTGTTTGCTTTGTCACGCTTATTCAGCTTGATCTCAAACCTGGTTAAATTCAACTCTACCTATCCTATTTCTAGGCCCATGTAGCTGAGTATGGCTAGAGAAAAATATATAACCACACTAAATTGTCTCATTTTATCATAAACCATCACTAACTTCAAGTGGGCTCTTATGCTGCTAGGTAATCATACTATATTTTCCTACTCCTTGCCCCTACACTCCTGGACAACAATTGCACATTTTCTTGTTTATCCTTTTGGTTGTTTGCATGTGTGTGTGTGTGTGTGTGTGTGTGTGTTTTGTTTTGTTTTGGTATAGATGCGGTCTCACTCTGTCACCCAGGCTGGAGTGCAGTGGTGCAATCATAGCTCACTGTCGCCCTGAACTACTAGGCTCAAGTGATCCTCCCGTCTCAGCCATCTGAGTAGCTGGGACTACAGGCATGCCATCATGCCTGGCTAACAATTACGTATTTTCTCTAGTCTCTTCAAATCTCCAAAACTTACTTTTCTATCTTCAATCTCAGCAATCACCAAGTGTCCTCTTTTATGGAGAAAATTGAAACAATCAGATAAAAACTTCAACAGCTATCATCACATCTACCAACCTATCTGCTTGTATCTCCATGGCCTGCATATTCTCTCCTGTTACAATTACTAAACTAAGCTTCTAACTAGGTGATTCATTTAACAGAATCATTCTATCTCCTGGCATATCCTAAAGGGAATCAAGGTTGGAAGCAGGGAGAGCAGTGAAGAGGTTAATATAATAGTCTGGATGAAAAATGGATAGAGGCTTGCTTGAACTGGGTGGTAGTTATTCACTATACTCCACTTATACTCTAGACTCTGCTTATACACTAGACTCCACTTATATGCTAGACTCTACCTGCTTTCACTTACTTAAGAAAGTCAATCCAGCAACTTTTCCTTTGTTTCCTTTATAATAAATGTTTTTCTTTCTACTGAATTGTTATATAAATATATTGTTATATCTTCCATTAAAAAAGAGAAACAATAGATTCTAGGCGGTTTTAGTCATGGGCAATATAGTAGTGAATAAAACAGACAAAAGTCCTTGCCTTCATAAAACTTACTTTCTATGGTAGAGATAGATAATATGTATGATAAATAAGTAATTATATGGAATAGTAGATACTAATAAGTACTAAGGAAAAAAATAGAGCAGAAAAGGAGATAGGAATTCTTGGTCATTTCTCAGGCAACATCTTATTTGACATATCAGCAACGTATTACACAGGCTACCATTCCTACCTTAAAACACTTCAAATTCTAGAGTGCTATTTTCACCTGATTTTCTTCCTACTTTTTGGCTCTTCCTTCTCAATCTCCTTGGCTTGTTCCTCCTCCATTTCAGTGGACTTAAACCACAATGCCCCAAGACTGATTCTTTGAAACTTTTCTCTTTATATTGAAGCACTAGATGAATTCAGCCAGCTTCATGCCCTTAAATGTCATTTATAATCTGATGGATCATACATTTATATTTATAGTCTGGACCTCTCCCCAAATTCCTAACATATATGCAGTTATTTGATATCCATTTGGATGTTTAGTAAGTATCTCAAACTTAACATGTTCAAACCTGAGCTCTTGGTATTCCTCTCATTCCTCCCACACTTTTCTACGTCTATTAATGACAATTCCATTCTTCCAGTTTCTCAAGTCAAAAACATTAGAATCATCCTTGACCCCCATATTTCTTTCATACCCTAAATCCAATTTGTTAACAAATCCTGCTGGCACAACCTTTACAATATACTCGGATTCTGACATTGCTCACCATCTCTACTATTACCACACAGTTCAACCAAGCCTCTATCCATTTTTTACCCAGACTATTACACCAACCTCTTCACTACTCTCCCTGCTTCCAGCCTTGGTTCCCTTTAGGATATGTCCAGGAGGTAGGGTGATTCTGTTACATGAAAGTTAGATTACATCACTTCCATTCTTAAAATCCTTCCATCTCATGCTAAGTAAAAGTCTAGGTCTTTACCATGTCCTAAAAGAACCAACATGATCTGGCTCTACTTTATCTCTCTGATGTTACCTCCTATGAATCTTCTTGGCATTCTAGAAAGTCAAGATCTATAAAGAATCTGAGATTTTATTCTACTTGTAAGCTAATAAAATTAGGTTGCCAGTTTCGATGCTGATAGAAGACATGAAACTCCTGGCTCAGAGACAAAGGATAATTTATTATTCATAACAGTCATAGAATATCAGTATTTTGTGCTGGTTTCCTGAACCCTAATTCCCACAGGATGATGAAAAGAAGCCTTCCCTTCTTTATTAGTTTGTTCAGGTTGCCATAATGAAATACCACAGACTCAGTGGCTTAAACAACAGCAATTTATTTTCTCACAGTTCTGGAGACTGAAACTGTAAGTTCAAGGTGCCAGCAGGGTAGATGTCTAGTGAGGTCTCTTCCTTTGGGTTGCAGATGGCTGTCTTCTTGCTGTGTGCTCACATGGCCTTTCCTTTGTGTACACATAGGGAGGGGGAGAGAGAGAGAGAGCATGTACTCTGGTATCTCTTTTTAAAAGGACACTAATTCTATCAGATTAGAGCCATACCCTTATGATCTCATTTAATCTTATTTCCTTAAAGGCTGCATCTTCAAATAGATCCATAGTGGGGGGTGGGGCTTTAACATATGATTTTTCTTGTAAGAGGTTGGCAGAGGATGCAAACATTCAGTCTATAACACTATTTAAAATTTATCTACCTTTTTTCAAGAATTCCTATATTCTTTTCTGCTTTTTTTCCTTAGTACTTATTACTATGTAATATCCCATATGATTACTTATTTATCGGACATACTATCTATCTCTACCACAGAAAGTAAGTTTTATGAAGGCAGAGACTTTTGTCTGTTTTATTCACTACTATATTGCCTTTAACTAAAATGAGCCTACAGCACATAGAATGTGTGCTTTATACTATATGTCCTTGATACTATATGTATTGATTGAATGAAGGTTGTAGTGGGCAAGGCTAGTTATTTGGGAAAGCTGGAGTAAAGTACACTCCTAGCCAGTGAGATCTTCTTTAAGAGGAAAGTCCTGATTAATTGTGTGGTCAGTTATTATGGTAGATTTAATTAAGATCTTATTGTTGAAGCCTGTAAGTTTAAGCATACATTGTAAGTGTATTTCTGAAGTAGTAGCTGCTTACAATTTAGATTTACTTGAGTTTTTTCCAGTTATAAAAGATTAAAGGAAGAATCCTGAAAGATTAATAATACATTGTTTGGAAAACTTAACCCTGTATAAACCTAATGAACAGAATATAATCAAAGCATTTATGACTAAAAATTAAGAAACAAAGCAGCTGTTTTGGCAAGGGCAGCTTATTGAGAAATTCATTTTGATGCTGACAGATTGTATGCAAAGAGTATAAGTAAAATGGCTTTCGAAATGTGGATTTCTTGTCTTTTTAACCTACTGTCAGCCATCTCTAAATCAAGGATGCAAAGATATACTTAGAAAAGTCTTTCTATGGCAGGTAGTTATGAAAATGTGGTTTTACTGAATAGCAGGATCAATCCTAGGTTAATTTTAATTAAATAATTCTTCATAGCTTTTGGCATTTTTCCTTCATGGGAGACTGGGAGAGATGTTCTTTTATCCCTTAACCCTTAAACTGCAGCACCTAAACCTCTACTCCCCTAGCCTCTGCAGTTGCCCGTATGTACATTTATAGATTTCTTAAAGTGGATTTAAAAACACAACTAAGATCATCCCAATATACTCTTTTCAATTTTATAAATTTTAAGGACTTTGTAAGTGCTTTCTAAATGAATGTATTTTTATCTGTCACCCTTCCCTTTTCAAGTCTCTGTCACATGTACACCCTTGAGGCATATCAGTCTAAGCTGACATACTTACTCTCTCTGCATGATGTAAAAGGACAAAGGAAAGAAAGGGCTAATAGGGTACTGCGTAGGGAAGACTCTGGAAATATCCAAAGATCACGAGAGCCCAAACTACCTCCTAAGCTTATAGTATGTTGTCCTCCAAGACTGATGAAAATCACCTATAGGCAATAATCTGGCATACATTGTCAATCTTAGAGAATCCAGGTGAGTAAAACCCCTTTCTGTGTAAAGATGCAAAAGCCTGCCTAAGAGCTGAAAGTAATTGTTTTGTCTTTTTCATACAATTAAAATTGCCACCATGAATTCTAGATATTGAAATTTCTTCTTAAGTGTTTGATTTTGAAGAAAAATCAAGCATTTTCTAGCAAATTGGTTTATGAAATAAGAAAACGGTATAAGACGGTGTGATTATTTTTTCAGTTGAAGTTATTTCAATAAATAAAATATGTACATTTTTTAAATTTTCTTTTTTATAAAAAGACTTTAAGGGGGACTATATAGTATAATGAAAGAATCCTGGGGTAGGAATCAGAAAAATCTGAGTTCTAAACTAGGCTCTGACCTAACTTGCTATGTGACCTGGCCCAGCTTTCATAATCTTTCTGGGTCTGTTTTTTCTTCTTTTTTAATATAATGAGAGAGTTGGCCAGTTGATGTCTTAAACTCCTTTTAGACCTAACATTCTATGAATCCAACTTATTATAACAGATGAACTCACAAATCTACAAATTCCTGAACAACAGGTGCTGGACAGGATGTGGAGAAATAGGAACACTTTTACACTGTTGGTGGGATTGTAAACTAGTTCAACCATTATGGAAAACAGTATGGCGACTCCTCAAAGATCTAGAACTAGATGTACCATATGACCCAGCCATCCCATTACTGGGTATATACCCAAAGGATTATAAATCATGCTGCTATAAAGACACATGCACACGTATGTTTACTGCGGCACTATTCACAATAGCAAAGACTTGGAATCAACCCAAATGTCCATCAGTGACAGACTGGATTAAGAAAATGTGGCACATATACACCATGGAATACTATGCAGCCATAAAAAAGGATGAGTTTGTGTCCTTTGTAGGGACATGGATGCAGCTGGAAACCATCATTCTTAGCAAACTATCACAAGAACAGAAAACCAAACACCGCATGTTCTCACTCTTAGGTGGGAACTGAACAATGAGATCACTTGGACTCAGGAAGGGGAACATCACACACCGGAGCCTATCATGGGGAGGGGGGAGGGGGGAGGGATTGCATTGGGAGTTATACCTGATGTAAATGATGAGTTGATGGGTGCTGACGAGTTGATGGGTGCAGCACACCAACATGGCACAAGTATACATATGTAACAAACCTGCACGTTATGCACATGTACCCTAGAACTTAAAGTATAATAATAATAATAAATAAATCTACAAATTCATATACATTAGGGAATATTATGACTCTATAGGTATAAATTATCACACTGTAAAACTTTAATTCCCCATAGACGCTTTAGAATGAATTTGACATGTCAGTGATGTCCAATTATTTTTATAGGTACATTCCTCTCATTGAAAGGAGCTGTGCTAACATTCTCCTGTATGGACCGAACGGGTGGATTAATGCAACCGCCATATGAAGTTTGGAGGGATCCAAACAACATAGATGAAAATGAAAAATCTTGGAGAAGGAAAGTGGTAATGAACTCATCTTCTGCATCCCAAGAAATAGGAGACCATCAGTATACAATAATCTGCTCAGAAAAACAAGCCAAAGTCTTCTCACTGCCTTCTCAGACTTGCCTTTATGTTCATAACATCACGGAGACATCTTTTATACTGCAAGCAAATGTGGTGGTCATGTGTAACAGTGCCTGCTTGGCATGCTTTTGTGCTAATGGACATATCATGATAATGAGGTACTTGCCTTCTTATAAATTATCTGGTAATCACAACACCAGCAAGGTACAATTCTAAAAAATATATGTGTTATGTGCAAGATGTTATCAAGAAGCAACCTGAGATCATTGTTTCATTATGTTTCTGGATGTTTTATTGTTCAACAATTTGTTGAGAGTTTGGGGTTTTTCTGTTTTGTTTTGGTTTTTTTTTTTTTGCTAAAAATGCTTGGCATTGTGAGTGAAATATATATTTTAATTGCTATCAAGGAATCTAAGAAAAGAATGATTTTTCAATCATTCAACAAATGTTTATTGAGCATATCTCCCAGATGCTATGCTAAGCACTGGAAATAAAAGATGAATAAGCTAAGTGGAAAAGAAGTTAACTTTTACTTTTCCTGTGTTTCATACTTCACCCAAGAAATTTACATACAGAATTTCATTTGATCCTTAGAACTTCTCTAGGACATAGGAAAATAAAGTATTATTTGCATCCTCCATTTTACATGTGTTAATAAATTAAAGTTACACAATTTGCCTGAGGTTGCAAGTCTAGGAAAAGTGAGGCCAGTCTGATAACTAAAAGTTATCAGACACTTCTATAATAAAATATTGGCCAAGAGATTTCATTCTACTCTAGTGAAATGAAAATTTATGAGACACAAAAATAATTATCATAAAATGAACTCATAAACATATACTATATAGAAGTCATTGTCATTCTTTTTAATATCTCACTTATTTCCAAAAATCATTGAGACAAGCATTGTGCTAGGCTTGTGAAGGATATAAAAATTAGTAAAACATGGTCCTAACCCTTAAGAAACTCACTGTCTAACTGGGGAGATAAGATAGATACACAGACATTATAACAAAAAGAAAATGTAAATTCCAACAGAGGAAATATGGGATTGAATTTTCTAGCTACAAACTAAGTTCCCAGAGTTCAAAGTCACAGCATAGTTGAACATGTATTATAAAAAAGAGTTGTTGGGAGGACAGTAACATGTAGAGATAGTTTGAAGCAAATTGTTGAGGACTTTGAATGTTGAGTTTGAGATTAATTAATTAATAGGAAATGGGGTTTTAAGCAGGTAATTAACCTTCTCTAGCCATGTGTTAGGACATACACAGGGAGAAGTTGAGATAGGCTTTTGAACTGAAGTGGTCTCTATATTGAAGGCAAGGAGGAAACAGGTGTAAGGGAAACTTATTGAATGAAAAGCTGATTTGTTGTGGACAGTAATGGAGGTTATTAAATCTCGAGGTTAGAAGAGAGTTTAAAGGTTAAAACATTTTTTGAACTTAGATAACGGTTATGTTATTCGCATATAGGAAAGTCAGAAGGATTCGAAAAAGCTGATAAAGAGAAATTTAATAATAAATTGAGAATAAATATTTGAAATGTGAGGTGTTATAAGCCATCCAGCAGAGATTTGGCAATAAATTTAAGATTTGCACTCTGAGAAAAATATATGTGGAAGATCCAGCTTTGGAAGTCATATATATAAATGCATCAGTAAAAGTTATGTCAGCAAATGAGATTAAAAAAAGATAGCATAAAAAGAAACAAGAAATTGATTGAGCTGAGGATAGAAACTTGGGGGTATTCTACGTTTACGTAGTGAAAGAAAGAAGATGCAGCAAAGGAGATTGAGAAGAAATCATTAGAAAGATAGGACAGGACCAGAATTGTATAACTTCATTAAATAAAAAGAGAAGAATATTAAAACAAAAGAGGTGGTCAAGAGGTAGTAAAATATAGCAGAGAGGTCAAAGAATTTGGGTACAAGAAAAAAACAGTAGATCTCACAACTGGTGGGATATTAATGATCTTTGAGAAAGCAAATATTAGCAGCATGGTGGAAACAAAAGCTAATTTTCAAGGAGACAAGAATAGAGGCAGTGGTGTAGATCAGAGTTTGGCAAATTAATATCCAAAACAAAATCTACCTCCATTCCCCTATCTGATTTTGTACAGCCTGCAAGCATTAAGAATGGTTTTTACATACTTAATGGTTGAAAAAACTCAAAGAGAAGAAGAATATTTCATGATATGTGAAAATTATACGAATTTTAAATGTCAGTGCCCATAAATAAAGGTTTTGGAACACAGCCACACCCATGTTTCTGTATATTGACTATGGCTGCTTTTGCACTACAGGGCAGAGTTGAGTAGTTGCAACAGAGACTATATGGCCTAGAGGGCCTAAAATATTTACTATCATAAATATTTATGGGCCCTTTTTCCCTGGTATTGATTATTCTTTCAGGAAATTTTGTGGTTAAAAGAGAGATGAGTCAGGAAAGTCATTTAAGAATGAAACTAGCTTTTGAGAGTTTTTTTTTTTTTTTAATACGGAAAATATGAGCAGATTTGTAAGCCAAGGGAAAGTAGTGAAGGAGAAAATTTTGAATAGAAATAATCATTTTATGATCTGTTCATTCTCTCATATATTTCTGATTCTTTTCAATCTAGTTCCCCCTTTCTCAAACTGTTTTTAGAAATTTCTGATAAGGTCATTTCAATCTTGTTTGAAAATGATTTAACTCACAGACATGCCTCAGATTTTGGGGGGAAAAAAAGGTCTATTTGTGTATGTGTGTAAGCGGGTGTATCTCTCACACACATACACTGAGTCATTGATAAATGGTATCTGTCTTCCTCTGCTTGACATGATAATGATACTTTGCTTGACATGATAATGATTACTTTGATATTGTGTCATAGTAGAAATTCTTCATGTGTTCCTGAGGATCCTCAAAACTCACTGAAAAGGAAATAATTTTGATATGATTTTAATAATACATATACATAAAGTATAGCTAGGAAACAATGGTGTGTACTCTGCTGTATAGTTTAAAGAAATGAATCCTACAAATTAGCATGCACCTGGACTCATTCATTTTCCCATACTGAGTATATTCCTAGGATCTTTTCAGACCCTAGCAGAAGGTAACTCTCCTGAGCCCAGTCTTCTCAAGTCCTAGTTTTCTGACAGATATCAGGTAGCTAGGCAATGGTTACCTAGATCCTAAGTACCCAGACCCAGAAAAGCAAGTTTGAGAGTAGAGAGGAGAAATAGAAGAAGCTTATTTTTGTGTGAATTCTCAAACTTGGCTGTAAGAAACACTTTTTGTGAGACCTACCTTGTTACCTGACGCTGTTTCTTTATTAAAGTATCCTGCATAGAAGAAAGTCTTTTTTCTTCTGTTATAAGAGCAATTGTTTCCTAGAAGTTAGCAACTGCTCTCTTTTCCTACCTGAAGTGACTACACCTCTTTAATTTTCTTTTCTTGGCTTACTTATTATTATACAATATAGACAATGTAGCACATCAGAAAAGTCGGTTGGAACCTCTTCCTCAACTCCACCCTTTAATTTGACTGAATCTATCATGGAAATCTGTTTAACTGGGATTGGTTTGGACTTATATTTTAAGGAGCTTAGTTACCAGAAGTGCTATAACAGATCATCTTTTAATATATTCTTAAGATATTAGGTAATTTGTTCATCAATGAAGCTTTTGAATCCAGTGTATCATTTACATTTACAGCACATCTCAATTCAGACAAGCCATGTATCAACTGCTCAATAGCTACATGTGGTTACTGGCTACCATATTGGAAAGCACAGTGCTTATTCCAATAGCACAGATTTCAGGTCCCATTTTACATAGTAAATTTCCAGGTCTCAAAGTAGTGTTACAAACCACTTTGATAAAGGAAATCAGTATTTTTTTCAAGGTGCTGGTTTTACGATCTGGGATAATTTAAAATCATTGTGCACACTTAGAATCAGTACAACGGTTTCAAAATTTATTTAATTACAAGTTTATCTTTTTCCTTTTGGCATTAAAGTTCAGATTAAAAGGCAGTGAGACTGGTTTTCGTCAGTGGTTTGTAAAACTGGCTCGAAAAACAGTATCCAAAAGGACATTATGAATATTTTAGCAAAATTATCAGCTACATTAGGATAAGCATATACCCATGGGGTAAGACAATTCAGATGTGTGGTATTCATTTGGATGTGCAAATTCTGATCTATTATTTATAACTTATTCTCATTCCCTTACAGTCTTGGCCATATTTATTTATTAGTCATGCCTCCAGTGCAGTTGCCCTAAGTTATGAGTAATTTTCATTTCCTGTGTATAGAGTAAAGGAATGGGGAGCAAAGCCACTTCATTTCCAGGCACAGTGAACTGGACCCACACCACATCACTGTCAGTTTTGCCTTAAAGAAAGACAATCGACCGAGTATGCAGTCAGACACTTTCTAGTTGTGGTGTTTCTGACATAACCAAATGCTGTAAGTCATTGTAGGAACATGTGAAGTGCTACAAAAAGTGCCCCGGAAATTGCTGGCCACTGCATTTAATCCATCAAGAACATTTGCTAAGCATCTATGTGAAACTGTGCCTGTGAATTTTTTTTTTTCATGTATATGATTTTATGTGAAAGTCTAGATTATTGGATCTTAAGACCCATGTCCAGGAACAGGAGTCAGCATAAGGATGCTGAACTCTCCTTCTGGCTGTGCCTGTGACTCCAGAGTCCTGTCTTACTGTGACTTAAAGTTTGATGGAGAGAAAGCTGTAGGATCCATAATTTCTGCCAGGAAACCAGGGTCTTTCTGTTCCTAACCTGAGAATGGGCACCCAGTGTTCTGAGAACACTTTCTGGGCTAACATGGTCCTCACACAGAGCTGAGAAAGAACGTGTTCCCCCTCCTGGGAAGCACATGTAAAATTTAAGAGCCTGAATCTCTTCTAAACCAGTAATTGACCTCTAAGCACCCACCATACTACTGCTACATTCAGGGCAGAAGACACTACTCTTTGTAATCCAGCCACCACCAAAATGGGAACAAAAGGAAGGAAGGTTAAGCCATTGGATAATACTGAATCTGTTTCCCTAAGTGACTTAATCTTAGAGCAAGCATAACATCCAGGTTAATTTTTGTAAGATATCTCCTTTTATTATCACCCTCATCATAGTTCCCGATTATCTCTTAAAGTAAGTGGTTTATTGACATTAGTATTTCTGATAATAGTTTACAAACTACTATAAACGAATTTATAAACATTACTATTTCTGATGAAAATAAAGTTGCTTCTCCCTCCAAAAACAGGAAAGGAAAAGAAAAAAAGAAAGTCTAGTTTATTACCACTGAGCCTTGAAGATAAGAAGAAACAACCAGGCCTGGTATGGTGGGTCATGCCTATAATCCCAGCACTTTAGGAGGCCAAGGCAGGTGGATCACTTGAAGTCAGGAGTTTGAGACCAGCCTGGCCAACATGGCAAAGCCCTGTCTCTACTAAAAATACAAAAATTAGCCAGGTGTGGTGGCACACGCCTGTAGTTCCAGCTACTCAGGAGGCTGAGGCGTGAGAATCACTTGAACCTGGAAGGTGAGATTGCAGTGAGCTAACTCCACTGCACTCCAGCTTGGGTGATAGAGCAAGACAAATATAAAAATTATAATTAAAAAAAGAAACAATCATAAAATAAGAGAATAAAAATTGCTGTTTTTATGTAAAGATCTGCTTCTAATAACCTGCATATGATATATGGATTTATTTTTTTCCATTCAGCCTACCTAGTCTTCGCCCAATGTTGGATGTTAATTATTTGCCACTGACAGACATGAGGATAGCACGAACATTTTGTTTTACCAATGAAGGACAGGCATTATACCTCGTCTCTCCTACAGAAATTCAGCGGTTAACATACAGCCAAGAAATGTGTGATAATCTACAGGTAGGTCAGGAGGTACATTTATGAAAAAGACATTGGACATGGTTGAGAGAATGAGAAAGATGTCTAAAAACTAAAATATTATTAGGTCAGACAATAAACATGCCTTTCCAATAACATGTTTTGAACATATATTCTTCATTTTGAGCCTACCAACTTCTAGTATAGTTCTAGGTATTGCACAGAAATGATAAGAGGGAGACAATGCAAAGATCATTCACATTAATAGCTAATCTTTTTATTTATTTATTTTATTGTTTTTGTCCATGGAGAATCTTATGAAAGATTATAAACTCTCCCCTCAGGGTGGAAAATATGTATGTACATACAAAAACTTTCCATACCATTCAGGGAGTTCAAGAACTCTTGAAGAAACCTTGTGATTAAGGGACACACAAAACAAACATATGTCCTGTGGGTTAGAATTGAGCATTTGCCTTTGATTGTAGCAGTAAGCATAGCCTAGAAACAGAATAGATATAAATGTCTAACCTTGCATAAGAATGGTCACAACATTTTTGAAAAGCATCTTGGACATTTAACTAGTTAAACCCCCTCATTTTACAAATAAGAAAACTAAAACATATTTATTATAATACAGGGGTTAAGAGCATAAGCTCTGAACTACTCAAGTTGTATTTTGGCTCCTCCATTTGTGTGACTTTGGGCATTTTACTTAATTTATCTGTACACTCTACTTTGGAGCATTGTTGTCAGAATTTAGTAAGAATTCATGTAAAGGACTGAGCTCCGTGCCTGGAATATAGTAGGTTTTTTAAAAATAAATAATAATAAATATTAGCATCATCACCATTGTCATTCTACAGATATTTATTGAGTTTTTACTATATGCCTAATACTTGGCTAGACTCTAGGAACATGCTAATAAATAAGACACAAGTCCCTGCCTGTCAGTGTGGAGAGACAGAAGTAAACAGACAATCACACTACTCTGTGGAAACTGCTATATATGGCTGTGCCAGTACTGGGGAGACATAGAAGGAGGACACCTGGGTTGATGGAGCAGAAGGGAGGCAGTTTAACCAGTTGACTCTCTAACGTGCTTTTTAAAAATTTTGTGACTATCCTTACTCAAGGTTAGATAAACCTTTACAGCTATCCTGTTTCTAGTCTATGCATACTGCTACAATCAGAGACAAATGCCCAATTCTAACTCACTGGATATATATTTATTTTGTGTGTCCCTTAATCAAAAGAAGTTAGAGAAGGATTATGGGCACAACTGACTTCCAAATGGTAAATAGGAGTTATCCAGGCGACAGAATGGCTGGGGATGAAAAAGGTAAGATACTTTAGACAGAAGTCGTGGCATGCAAAAGCCTCAGGGCTAAGGAAACTGCCAAGAAAGTGCAGAATTGGGAAGTGAAAAGAGTGGAGGTGTTGTGCTGGAGAATTAGTCGAGTAGATCTTGCAGCCCCTTGTAAGCTCCCTAAGGAATCTATTATAGCATTTAACCCAAGGGCAGTGGTAAGTCATTAAAAAGTTTTAGCAGATTTGTTTATTAAAATAAATATTCTGGTTAGTATGGCAGTTGGTTTTCAGGAAGCATGAGGATGGAGAAAAGTCAGCAGATTCAATAGCTATAAAGTGTAATCAGCTGGATTTAGGGTTATTAGATATAGGAGTGAAGGAAAGGAAGGAATTAGTCATTTCTCGGTTTCTGGCTTGGGGAACCAAATAGATGATGGTGCCATTTCCAAAGAGAAGGGCTTCAGGAGGAGGAGCACAAGTCTCAGTAGAGGTAAGGGGAGATGATGAAGTTAAAATCATACTGGAAGTTTGTAGGAAACCAATATTAGGTCACAGATCTCCTGACTCAGTCTAAGTTCCTTTCTCCACACTGATGGTTCTTAAACTTTGGTTAAGAACCTTGCAAGTCTGGTAAAAATATAGATAATGAGAGTACATCTATGTAGATTCTGATTTCATATATGTGGAATGCAGCCTAGATATCTGCATTTCTAACAAGCATTTCTCTAGTCATTGTAAAGCTCACCAAATATTGAAAACAATTGTACTTCACCCTATACAGTAGCTGCCTATTTTGACTCATTTAAATTATCTTTAATCATTTTATAATTTTGTACTCCTACAAAAATAGATCCAACCTTCCACATACCACCAAAGCTTTCCTATTTCATAGGGCAGTCTATGCTTGGTTCAGGGAAGGGTACCAGGATAAAAAAGAGGCTATAGTGACTGAAAAAGGATCAGAAGTCTACTGGTAATTATTGAGCACAGGTGGAAATTAATCCTAGGGTAGATATACTAGCTTCCCATACTTTGGTGGAGGGAAGAAGAGAAGAGGACAGATAAAGGAAATTTTTAGAATGTTTGTTACTATAGAAGGGGAGGAATAAAAGAAATGCCAGAGGGAGAACTGTGAGCACAGCAAAAATCACTATGAAAATACATGAAAAGCACACTGTTTTTTTTCATGATGTCTCCTAATATACCACAGTATTACCTTTTTGTATATTAATTGATTTTTTAATGCTTTTTTCTTTGAATTTGATACAGGACATGCTAGGAGATTTGTTTACTCCCATAGAGACACCAGAAGCTCAAAACAGAGGCTTTCTTAAGGGACTGTTTGGTGGAAGTGGACAAACATTTGACAGAGAAGAGCTCTGTGAGTAAATTCCTGATTGTAAAAATGTATTGCAAAATAGAAGACATGTTTCTGTGTATGTGTATGTGTGTGTATAACTTAATGTAATATGTGATCTCAAATTCTAGACTACATATTTTTTGCTTCTTAAAGTTTGAATATTTGTTTCCTTCTGTACCAGAAAAATTATTTGCGTTTACCAAACATGAAAAAAAGTGGTCACTTCATATTAGGAAATTGTGTAACAAAAATGATATATATAATTCATACAAATAATGAGCAAGTTAATAAATATCTCATTTACAAGTAGATCATACCTGCATGGCAATGTGAAGGTATTCAAAAAAGTCTAGAAAAAAGATTTTTGAATCTGCCTGACTTTAACCACTGCTGGAAAACAGATTCCTTATTCAGAATGTAAGATTTATCAATCCTACAGAATAAATTACTTAAAAAATCTACCAGTGAGACTTTGATAAACAAAATCGAAAAGTATTACTGTTTATCAAAGTCTCACTGGTAGATTATTTATTTATTTATTTATTTGAGACAGAGTCTTGCTCTGTCACCCAGGCTGGAGTGCAGTGGCCTGATCTCGGCTCACTGAAACCTCTGCCTCCCGGCTTCAAGCGATTCTCCTGCCTCAGCCTCCCAAGTAGCTGGGATTACAGGAGCCCACCATGCTGGGCTAATTTTTGCGTTTTTAGTAGAGACGAGGTTTCGCTATGTTGGCTAGGTTGGTCTCGAACTCCTGACCTCAGGTGATCTGCCCACCTCACCCTTCCAAAGTGCTGGGATTACAGGCATGAGCCACAGCGCCCAGCCTCACTGGTAGATTTTTAAATAATAGGAAGATACCAGGGAAAATTTTCAGAGAGAAGATATGAATATATTTTCCAGAATATCCTACCATCATTTGGTAGTATAGATCAAAATTCTCTTTCTCTGGAACTTTTAACTATGCAAAAACATCTAGGTTCCTTCATACAATAGAATATTATTTGGCCATGAAAAGGAATGAAGTAGTGATACATGGTACAACATGGATAACCTTGAAAACATCTTGCTAAGTGAAAGAAGCCAGACAAAAAAAGGTCACATATTGTATGATTCCATTTATATAAAAGGTCTAGAATTCAGAGAGACTGAAAGTAGATTAATGATTGCCAGGGGCTGAGGCAAGGAAGGAACAGGGAGTGGCTGCCAATGAGCATGGGGTTTCTTTTTGGAGTAACGTATGTGTTCTGCAATCAGATAGTGGTGATGGTCCTACAACTTTGTGAATACACTAAAAACAAGTGAATTGTACACTTTAAATGGATAAATGTTATGTGAATTATATCTCAATAAGGCTCTTAATTTTTAAAAATTAGATTCCATCAACTCTTACTAAAAAAAAAATCTAGAATCCATTCCAGTATTACATCCTTGGGAATTCTAACTAAATTTCTGCCAAAATAGCTGTTTTTTTCTTTAAAAAAAAAAAAAAAATTTAAAAGACAGAATCTCACTTGGTTGCCCAGGCTTTAGAGTAAAGTGGCACAACCATAACTCACTGCAGCCTCTAACTCCTGGGCTCAAGTGATCCTCCTGCCTCAACCGCCTGGGTAGCTAGGACTACAGGCACGTACTTTTATGCTTGGCTAATTTTTGATAGCTGTTTTTCAATTAAAAAATATTTTTCTTTATTGAGCGCTGCTGTGGTGGTATGCACTTGTAGTCCCAGCTACTTGGGAGGCTGAGGTGGCAGGATTTCTTGATGCCACGAATTCGAGTCAGGCCTGGGCAACATAGCAAGACCCTGTCGATAGAAATTTTTTTTCACTTCATTGAAATTGAATAAAACTGAGCTTTGTAGGTGACTGAGAAATTCTTTGTGTCTTTTAGAAATCACATTTTTTTTTTTTTTTTGAGACAAAGTCTCACTCTGTCACCCAGGCTGGAGTGCAGTGGCATGGTCTCGGCTCACAACCCCCACCTCCCTGGTTCAAGAGATTCTCGTGCTTCAGTCTCCTAAGTAGCTGGGACTACAGGCACATGTTACCACTCCCAGCTAATTTTGTATTTTTAGTAGAGACAGGGTTTCACCATGTTGGCCAGGATGGTCTGGAATTCCTGACCTCAAGTGATCTGCCTGCTTCAGCCTCCCAAAGTGTTGGGATTACAGGCGTGAGCCACTGTGCCCAGCCACAAATTTTTAACATATGTAACTTATATGGGTAAATGTTATGTTTGTTTTATAAATCAAATTTTTAACATATGTAACCATCATTCATATATTCATATACCCCATTTTTCAGTGTTTACGGAGAGAGAGAGAGATAGAAAGAGAGAGGAAGAGAACCTGAGGCCTAGAAAGGCTTATATATGAAGGTGAACAGAGAAGTCTGAAATAAAAACTTAGGCAGAAATTTAAGCAAACGATCAGGTCTAAGCTTGGAAGAGACATTAATATGGCTTAAATATGAAGTCACATATGTGAATATTCCAATTCAGCATCAAGAAATGCAATTATGCCATATTGTATGGAACACACACACATACAAAAGGCCTATGATAACAATGTATCTCACTGTCTCTTTCTTAGCATTTTTCTGAAGTGCTAACATCTCCAAACACATATATGATGCTCTTTTAATGAGAATTATGACAGTAGAATGTAATGTTAGTTCTTTGTCTTGGTGACAAGCTTGACTGTTTGAATTACTGACAAAATGTTTTAAATTGCTATTGCTTATATTCTCAGTTGGGGAAGCTTCAGCAGGAAAAGCATCCCGCAGCCTTGCGCAACACATTCCTGGACCAGGTAGTATAGAAGGGATGAAAGGCGCTGCTGGAGGGGTGATGGGAGAGCTGACCCGTGCACGAATCGCACTTGATGAAAGAGGACAGAGGCTAGGAGAGCTGGAAGAGAAAACTGCAGGCATGATGACCAGTGCAGAAGCATTTTCCAAACATGCACATGAGGTAAACTGCCTAAGTAAATACAGACATCTTCATACAGGAGTAACTTTAAGCATTTAGGCTCTGAACAAGAACGCTTAAACAGAGATCCACATAAGTAATCCTGTATGAGAATCATGGTAGCCTGGATCTCTTCTAAGTATTACAATTCCCCCAATGCTTGGGAGATAAAAGGTTTTTTGTTTGTTTGTTTTTAAATACTTTAAGGTATCGATACTTATTTACCTTAGGGGATAAAGAAAATTATCCATTGGTTCTCATACATCTGGGATCCACATCCTCCATTTTGTCTCAGTCATGAAAAATCATTTTCTATCAGCTGAGTCTTTACAGCTTATTTTTAAAATCTTTCTCATATGCACTTTATTTCACAAAATAAAAGAAGCCATTCAGTTTGATTATAAGTTTTGAGATTAGATTTGCATGATTAGCTCAAAAAGGCCTTGCTTTAAATAGCACTTTTAAAGTATTTTAGCATCTTATGGTGGCTATGTTTTTCTTTGCAGTTAATGCTGAAATACAAGGATAAGAAGTGGTACCAATTCTAACTTCTAAAGAAGCTGTGACTGCTTTGAGAAACCATATTCAGGGAAACCAAATTTATTCCCAGCATCACTATTCAACTGCTAGAAGCCAGTTTCTTCTACAAAATGTTCCATTTACAGTCAATCTGAAATTATCATAAAGGAGATGTATCAGAGACGCTGTACAACCCAAAGGCTGGAGCCCTGGTTAAAATCCCAAGATATGGCTGAATTTGCCTTTTCCCATGTGGAATGGAGCTATCATCTTGGCATGTCATTCGATAAGGATTTATATTTAGGAACTACGGGGAGTCCTCTTGATTTGAAAATTCCTGTACAAACAAAAGCATTAATGCACTTAATGAAAACAAATCTTTGCATGATAAATTAACATCTTAAGAGGAAAAGAAAAAAAAAAGCATGTTGTGATAGAAGAAAAAAAAAGATTCATGGTAAACTATTTCTATCAATTGGGCCACACTCAACAATTTAAAAAATCTGCATTTGAAGATATCAGTGCATTTCAAATATATTTGCCATACCCAACTGAAAAGGAAAACAAAACAAAACAAGAACCCAGAGTTTTCTCCTCATCATTTTACTAGAACATTATTGAATTCTTATGGCAAGAGTCTGATTAATGTTCTCTCTCCATGTTTTACATCATTCACAGTTCTGTCATAATCAAATATTGCCAGTATAGTAAATTATTCCCAACACAATTATTTTCATTTCTATCACCTTCAGAATGGGTTGCTGTTTTTAGCACAAACCATGCAGGGTTGGGTCACCTCAAAGCATTTTCTTCAGCCTGGCTTGTACTCTATAGGGGAGTTGGTAGTAGGTTTGGGGAATCTATAGGAATAATAGTTAGCTATGAGAACTGACTTCACAAAAAGGGAAATTTCACACACCCCAATTTCAGTTTCTAAAGTGATATATTTTAAAAGCTTCATTTGTATCCTTGTCTGCCAGTTACACAGTATATTACTGTTCAAACCCAGTAGGGCCTGCAATCGAAAGGTGCTCTTGCAGCCTGACATTCACAAACCAAACCAGATAACCAAACTGGTCATTCTCTTTAGTGTGATTCAGTAAAACCTCAGTTAATGTTTTGGGAAAGGGATTCTGATTTATGACATTTCTGATTTACAAGGGCTTTCATTAGAAAATACCTTTCGGTTTGATATTTACCACTGGAAATCTTTATAAAATATAGTGATGTGTTTGCTATCTTGGCCTCAGTCATCATTATAGACAACAGAAATACATAAAAAGTTTAATGATACAAAATCAATGTTTTTGTCACTAGGTCAAATAATATAAGCCACCAGATTATGTCAATAGATGCCAAACACCTGTCCCTTATTAAAAACTCTTTTAAAGTTGGAATAAAGAATATCCTTAACATGATACAAGGTATCTATTGTAACTCACCAGAAAAGCACCAGAATCAAAACCAAATAGACACTACCATTTCACATGATTCTGGAAGTCAAACGTTATAGGAATGTATATATACATATTCCAGGACCCATCCTGTAATATGTTGTTTATTCAAGAAAATTTTTAATTATGGTTTTGGCTTATTGCATTTTTGTTAATCAAGGTCTTACTGGATTTACATTTGTGTTAAGACTTCACAATTTTCCTGAATTTCAGGTTATTTTAGCCAAAAAAACGGTATTTTTATTTCCTTTATAGTCTAATTTTTTGCCAGAAGTTGTACTTTCTAGCAAATGTTTCTAGTGGTACAATGTTCTCAGTAATTTTGAGAAAACAAAGATGAGTGAAAGAGTTAAGATAATGTACACTAGGACAGGATTTCTCAGAGTCCTTGAATCCTCTTGTTAAAAAAGCCTCTCTGTGAATC
Source organism: Mandrillus leucophaeus (assembly GCF_000951045.1). Taxonomy (NCBI): domain Eukaryota; kingdom Metazoa; phylum Chordata; class Mammalia; order Primates; family Cercopithecidae; genus Mandrillus; species Mandrillus leucophaeus. Next base: position 5,789,939 of record NW_012100654.1, on the reverse strand, counting down.
TCCCAGACTCCTGTGAACAGCCTTATGGTAACAGAATCCAGCTTGGAAACACAGATATTACATGACTGTATAATGTATAGAATTATAAAATTATATGTTAAAAATATTAAAGAAACTTAAGATTAGGATCTAGAAAACACTAGTGGCCAAATTGCAATGTATTATTTGTACCACCAGTTTCAAAGACTTAGTTTTCTGATTTTCAGAACAAACACTTTATCATTTCTGTATTTCCAAAAAAACCTAAAAGAGTAAAATATTAGTTTATTTTAGAAATAATGAAACTCAGTCCAAAGTAGCAGTACCTTTGATGAGTATCTCTGAAGCCCTCAATAAGATTTAACTTGTTTTAACTTGATCTACATCGAGATTTCTCAATAGCGGCATTATTAGCTGAAAGTCTTTATTGTGGGGAACTGTCCTGTGTATTGCAGGATTTTAGCAACATCCCTGGCCTCTGTCTACTAGATGCCAGTAGGAACCTCCTAGTAATGACAATCGAAATGTCATGGCCAAAATTGCTCCCAGTTTATAGCCACTATTCTACATCATATAAAGAGGTAGATTGTGTGAATATGTAATATATGTTGTATAAAACTGTACAATAAGTATACAATGTCTTCGCAAGATAAATTATTATACCCAAAATTACATGTGTGGTTCATATGCAATAAAATACAATTTTGAAGAAAGCATATAGGAATCAGTGAAAAATAACAACTACAGAATATTTTAAGGCACATAGAGAAAATATCAAAAAGGACATTATAGTATTTCACTGTAGAAGTGCTTAAAACTTTGGTCTCACTGAATAGATCAAAAGTTTATAATTAGCACACCAATTGGAAGTAAACAGGTGCTTCTAAAATGCTTGAAAAGAAAAGGCTCTTTGAAGTAGTTTAAACGTGTCTTTCAAAATTGTTTTTATAAGCCCTTCCTTAACGTAAGGGTACTTCATCTCACAAACTCCTGGTTAGTGGAATCCAAATTAATGAGGTTTTACTGTATCAAAATTATTTTTATAATTCAAAGAGACAGCAATAAGAAGAATCTAATGTGGATGTGATTTTTCTCTTTGAACATTTCTGTTCTGTTGCACTGACCTTAGCGCGCGCGCACACACACACACACATCGCCACCACTACCATCATCATCTTATCCTCACCTTTGGAAAATGAGTACTGTTGATCCATGTAATCCTTTGCATAGTCTCATCATTCCTATCTTTCTTCTATTCTGGAACATAAGAAAAATACTCCTAGTAACGTGGACAATGATACAGAAAGTGACTCTGAGCCTTAGTTACCATCAAAATTACACTTTATCTGCTAAAGCGATATCAGAAGATAAGGCTTGCAAACCACAGTCCCAACAAGTTGACCTTGTCTCCCTATGACTCCCTCAAAAGATAAGGCCTTTTTAGTGTTACAGCAGAAAATGGGCCTTTTAATTTATTCATCTATGAGAAGCTAGAAGTACTTCTCTGATAATAACATGAGCAATAATCCCTACCTTGAAATCATCCATTAATCTTGGAGTTTGCAGGGAGGGATGATTGATTCCTCACTGGTTTTAATCGCCTACAAAAGCAGTACTACTGACTTTGCTTCTTACACTTCACTGAGCCCCAGACTTTAGGGCCCCAATCACTGTCAAGATCATTGTCCGACTGGAACTTTGGAAGGACAGTGACAGAACTGAATGAGATGTTTTCCAGTGATTCAGTCACAAAGATAAGTCTTTCAAATCTTTTGAAAGTGATTCTCAAATTAATAAATCAAAATCCAACTATTTTCCCTCAAAGTTTTTAGGGATCTGAGGAAAAAGTTTACTGTTGGAGTCCCTTTTTATGTGACCAATGTACCAGTTTTAAAGGTACCATGTATACTTTATCTACATGAAGGGATCACCATGACTTTGAGAGAAAAAAGAATCAGATTAGGCCTAAGATTGGTTGAAAATTAAAATAGACTCTTACGTTCAAGCAGAAGGGAAAAATGAAGCCGATCTAGAAAAGTAAGCTAAAAATCCTCTCCTTGGCTTAGGATCATTGGGACAAACTGGGAGTATATCTGTGTGATTACACCCTGCTGCTATGAGAAAAAAGAACTGTAACCTGACCATGTTGGCTCACACAGGGCAATGCCAAAAGAAGTCAAAACGTGGCCGGGCACGGTGGCTCAAGCCTGTAATCCCAGCACTTTGGGAGGCCGAGACGGG
>NW_012100654.1:5777992-5787519 GCF_000951045.1 Mandrillus leucophaeus | reverse complement strand
AAAAAAAAAAAAGAAGTCAAAACGTATCAGGTCTTGGTCTCTGTGTCAGGAGAAATGTGGTAGCTTTCACAGCTTCTTCACCTCTGTCCTCTGTCACGCAACTCCATTTTTGGCTGGGTACTATTTCACATGCACACTGTCCTGGGTGCCAGAAATACTTGTGGTGTACCTGGTTTGAGCAGTACCTCTAATATGCACCATTCCAGGGAACATAGTTGTTAACATAACAAGTTTAGTGTGTGTATTTGCAGACAACATAGCCCTGAAAGCATGAAATGTAGAATAGGTAAGGTCTGTCTCAGAAAAGGAGGAGGAAGTACCAATTTGGTGCAAGAAGATTGTGGTGAGGAAGGACATGGGAGCCACAATGAAGTGAAAGAGGCTTTAAGGAATCAGATACACAGATGCTTTGATTTCCATATTTATCTAGAGGAGTGATTCTCAACCTTGGCTCTACGTAAGAATCACCTCAGGAAAGTTTAAAATTCCCAATTATATTAAAATCGTTTGGAGTGGGAACCAGATACCAATATTTGTGAAAGCTCCAAGGTGGTTCTAATATCCAGCCAAAGGTGATTATCACTGCTTTATGGCCAACTAAGGAAAACTTGTTTGTTTGCCTTGGCTGGTGCTCCAGCCCCAGTTCTGAGTGGTCAGGGAAGGCAAAATGTAAGATATTGTAATGGTATTTATTCTGGATGTCTCATAGAACAAAAGTATTTGGGAATTTCTGACCAGGCAATGCCCCATTAACTCTTAATAACCGTCTTTGTGATATTCTCCTATGTGACTTGTCCATCAATTATTCCAATTAAAAGGTCTAGGTTTTTTTTTTCAACTGTCTTACACGTGACATCACAAGATACCAGAAGTAGCGCAGTACATACAACAGCATATAAAGCTAAGTGGAAAACTAATTCTTCATATTTAGACAGTGGAAAATCTCAAAACAATCATTTGCTAAATTAGGTCCAAATTTATTATTCATTCTTCTTCTGGAGGAGACATAGGTACCAGGTACCTGTTCTGTTGTAGGTATATTTCACTGGACTTGGTCTTAGCAAAAAGGAAGAACAAATCTTCCTTTTTGATTGTTATCTCAATCAAAAGCTCCCAGGGCCACTTGGATTTATTTTCTTAGTCTTTGGACATATGTTTAAAGGAAAAGAATACCTGTAACTTCCTGTATGACATCCAGTGCCCTGAAAGAGTGCTTACACCTTCAAAAAAGGAAAATCCAGCCTATCAAAGGCAGTAACGCATACTGAGAAGAAACTCAGAGTTATCGCCCTCATACTGCTTTCCCTCTGCTGTTGGCCCACCCTTCTTAACCGCAAAGCCAGAAAATAAACTAGGTGGTGGTTTTGGACAATTGTACACAGGATCAGAATCTCTAATAACCTATAATTTTTAGTACTTAATTATGTGATGTTTTATTCTAGGAAATAAGAAACAGATGACATCATTGATGTATCTTTCTTTCATCTTCAGAATTTTTGCATCTTTTCAGAAAATGACAAATTACTATTTTTCTGTTGCACTCAGCAATTGTGACTATACTTAACAAAATTCTTGTAGTCTGTAGAGATATCAATAAAATTGTATATGTTTGTACATAGATGCTCTCTTATGTCATGATGTCATGCACTAATGATTTTTGCCAAGATTACATATGGACAGAGGTAAGACCCATTTATAACACTATGAACTATGGTTTTGCAAAGTGTAATTGTTTTCAAAAGGCAGGGAGGGGGTGGGAGAGCAATGTACAGCAAATCTATCAAATACAACTTCCCAAAACTCACACGTTTTGCTAGAATTTATTAACCCAATAGCCATTCAAAATCTCCAGCAATTTGAGGAAATGTGTTACTTTTTGTTGGAAGAATTTAAAGACAACTTTTGACGATGTTGATTGAAGTTCACCTTCAGTGAAGTACAAGTAAAAATAATTTGTTAATAATGCATCAAATGAAACCAAGGTGGATAAGATGTGCCTCCAAACTTAACATGCAGACCTTACTTCCTCACTTCTTTTCAACTCAGGCTCTGTCCCCATCCAGGCAGAAAAATTAAGCTACTATGGGCTTATTCCAGCTCTTAGTAGTTATGATAAACATTCATTAACTCAAGACCTCCAACAGTTCTCGGAAGTGTGCTCTCCTGCACCCCTGGCTTTCATAAGCATAGTTAATTCCTCTCCAGGCACCTTCCCCATATTTATCTATACTCTGGCTGTAAACAACTGACTTTATTCTTCCGAATCCTGTCTAATTTAATCTCAGGAAAATTTCCCCACCACAATTTTTCTCCTAATTTTAGTTCCATATAAAATTGGAAAAAAACAGCCAACCAATTCTAGGCTAAAAAACTTGTTGATTAAAAATACAAATATGCATACTGACACTTTAAAATACAAAGCCCTTTTCAGAATTTTTCTCTCTCAGAATTTCTTCAAAGGGATCCATTTACCTTATTTTTGAATTACAATAACTCAAGCTTCAGATACTTGCATTCAATATCTGAAATACTGATTCGACTTCCTTTCTTCCTCCTTCCCTTCCTTCCTGTTTCTTCCTCACCCCCTCCCTCCCTGTTCCCTGCTGCCCTTTCCTCTCCTCCCTTCCTTCCTCCTTTCTTTCCTTTCATTCATTCACTCCAAAAGTCAGCCACACTCAAAAAGGTTGGTGATGGCATCGCCATACAAAGACTGCATTGGAGTAGGGTGAAAAGGAAACAGCCCACAAAAGACAGCACTGGAGTGAAGTGGCAGGGTCAACCCTTCAGTGGTCAGTGATGGTGTGTGATGTTGGCATTGGAACAGGGCAGAAGGCAGCCCACTGGGGTCAGGAGGTTGGCTACATACAGGGCATTGAACAATTAACAAGAATACTGATACTATGGGAGCCAGGTTTCTCACTGATGGAGAACAAAGAAAGGAAAAATTAAAAGGGAAAGCTAGAATAAACCCTAGAGTATTAGATTACAATTGGAAGTATCAGTGCAAATTTTTACATATATATAAAGTGTGTATATAATGTATACAAATATAGATGGGTATCGCTACATACTTTACATACATATGTGATAATAAAGATGTGTGTGTGCACATGTGCCTGCATAGTACATATATATTTCCTAATTCTGCACACCAAGAAGACAGGGAGCAAGCCCCTCACCCCCTGGAGGAATGAGCACAACTAGTGCCTGGATATTGATTTCCAATTACTATCCTCTGCTAAAAGGAACTGGAGTTCTCTGAAGAAATGTCTGAGTTTAAGGTTAGAACATTTTTGTGTCAGAAAATAAAGTATTCAAAGAATAGGGACATGTCAAAAGGACACAGCAGCTACCTTAAAGGCTACACAGGACAAATCAGGTATAATTTGAGCATCAAGGCCAGGTGCAGTGGTTCATGCCTATAATCCCAGCACTTTGGGAGGCCAAGGGGGGAGGATTGCTTGAGACCAAAAATTCGAGATGGGTAACATAGCAAGACCCTGTCTCTACCCAAAATAATAATAATAATAATAATAATAATAATAACAACAACAAAAAGAAAAGAAAAAGGAAAAAGCATAACATGTCATAACAGAAACTTAGTAAGTACCCACTAGCCCACATTGATATAAATAAAAGCAGAAAGCAAAAACTCTTCCTTACAATAGAATATCAACAAATAAATAAATGTAGATGGAATTTTAAAATTACCATTTGGCAACCATTATCGTAATGACTTGGTCAACAAATACCAGTGGATGCTAAAACTAGTGAGGTAAAGTGGGACAGAGGAAGAGGATATTTCCACAGTCAAAGTATCTTCACAAAAAACATTTGCTAATCATAAAGAAAAATATAACTAGAGAAACATGGCAGACACCACCTTAATCAAGTTATCAAAGTTATCACCACCAGCAAGGGAACAAATCATCATGTGCAACCTGACAGGATGCAGTGAGTGAGAACCCACAACACCTCTGCAATATTCCTGCCAAAAATGCAGGATCAAGGTCTAATCATGAGGCAATAAACAAAACCAAATTGAATGACATTCTATAAAATATCTGCCGTCTATTAAACATTTTCAGTGTCCTAAAAGTCAGGGAAAGATGTGTTCCGGATTTAAAGAGACTAAACGGTCATGACAACTAGGTGCAACTCTTGGTCTTGGATTGGACCCTTTTGCTATAAATGACATAACTGGAGAAATTAACAAAACCTGAGTGGTGATTTCTGACTTGATTGGGATTCTTGGTACTATTCTTCAAACTTTCACCTAGGTTTTAAATTATTCCAAAATAAAATTACAAAAATAAAATATTTCCAATCTTGCTGTATTACCTGTACTTCAATGGCATTGTCTTCTACCTTTCATAGCAAATGGACAGTTGCTTTGCAGCTTAAACAATGGTCTCGTGAGCTGGTTTGGGAATCCAACCATTATTTAAACATTTTTTTGAAATGTGTTTTAATTGCACAAATAATACATAAATGCATACTGTAATAATCATATGATAAATTTAGACAAGATCAAGTGAGTATTTCCTTTGGTTACCTCCTACTCATCGAAATTAACAAGTTATAGTTTGCTGTGTTTCCTTCTAAATATTTTTCTATGCTGCAACGTGCTTATTCATGTCTCTACTATGTCTCAGATCGTTCTATGTCAGTACCTATAATTCATTCTTTTTAACTCACTTAAATTATCCCAAGGTGTCAATAAACCATAACTTGTTACCACTCTTTTACTAGTATTTAGATATTTTCCAGTCTCTTGATATTACAAACACGACTGCAGTGAACATTTGCACATGTGTTTTCCGTACGTGCAAGTGCTTAAGATGTTAATGTCAAGTGGAATTGCTGAATTAAACGGCATGCTCGTTCAAACAATTTAAATAGATGTTGACTAAATTATTCTTCTACCAGTGTATAAAAATTAGTTTCCTTTCATCTTCACCTATTTTCAAATATTTTTATTTTTTCACACTGTGAAAGATGAAAATGGCATCTTATTGTTTTAATTGGAATTTTTCTGATATGAAAAGGTTTATTCCTCAGTGAGGCTTTCTGCAGAGAGCAAGCCAACTTGAGAAAACAAGGAAGAGACTGGGTTTTTATTGTGGTCAGAAGGTGGGCCAGGGATTGCAGCATGGGGTTTGCATGGTTTGAAAATCCCACTGGCACCAAAGAAGGGAGCATCGGATTTCCTCTCAGCTTACTCAGATGTGGACAGAAGAGGAAGTGGGAGAATAGAGGCTCAAAACTTGTCAGCAAACATCAAAAGATGGAGTCAGACTCCACTACAGATCATTTGTCTATTGTTGATTTTTAAAATGTAGCTTAGCTTCTATGACTGATTTTTCCTTGCCTTGGAGTCTTCCTAGGAATTGTGTAGTCTCTCCCTCCTCCTCCCTGCAAGATTGGCTTCTGGGTTTAGGGGAAGGCTTACATTAACCCATGATAAAGGAGGAGGTGTGCTGGTCCTTGTCTTCCTCCCTGGATCCTCTGGGACTCTGTAACAGTGGCTGGTCTGTTGTGACCCTTGAGTACCTTCCACTGATATGTGCTGAAGTACAACTGGTGAATGTGTGGTTTGCTCTCACTCGGGGTTAGCACCATATGGTCCTCGCTCGCTAACTCAGCCTTACGCAGGCTATGGATCTGTTCTGAATTTGCTGTTGTGCCATGGCCCCTGGGTTAGACGGTTCAGTGTCTTTCACAATTTAACCTTATTGATGTCACTTTTTCATACAGAAAATTTTTCTTTATAATGTAGTCAAGTTTTATCTTTTACCTTTATGATTTTAGAACTTTGTTTTAAAGAAGGTTTTTATTTCTATAAAGTCATAAACATTCTCACATTTTTAAATTTACTTTCATAGCCTTCTTTTAAATATTTAGGCTTTTAATCCATCTGGAGTATTTTGTGAGCATTTGACATAGAGATCCAACCTGATATATTTTACCAATGGATACTCTTATTACTACGTCGCTGTTTATGAACAGCCTATCTTTCACTACTGATTTGAAATGACATTTTAATCATTTCTCATATGTGTATAACTCTGTTTCTTAAATTCTTTTTTTTTTTTTTTTTTGAGATGGAGTCTTGCTCTGTCGCCCAGGCTAGAGTGCAGTGGCGTGATCTCGGCTGACTACAAGCTCCACCTCCTGGGTTCACGCCATTCTCCTGCCTCAGCCTCCCGAGTAGCTGGGACTACAGGAGCCCGCCACCACGCCTGGCTAATTTTTGTATTTTTAGTAGAGATGGGGTTTCACTGTGTTAGCCAGGATGGTCTCGATCTCCTGACCTCATGATCTGCCCGCCTCGGCCTCCCAAAGGGCTGGGATTACAGGCGTGAGCCACCACGCCCAGTCTAGTCTGTTTTAATACTCTTACTTGTCTATTTCTATCCCCTTATCAAGCTATTATATCTTTGTGATACATCCTAATATCTGATACAAATCTTTGTTATTTCTCAAGTTTGATAGGACTGTGTATTTTTTTCTTCAGGTGAGTTTTAAGATATTATCTATCTAAAAAATATAAAATCTTGATGAGACTTTGATGGAATTAAAGTTATAGATTAAAAATTAATGAAGTTTTTTGTTGGCATTGCTTCCTTTGGGACATCCTTATCTTTTTGTCACAACCATTTCCCTAATTTCTGTTAATTGTGCCTTCACTGTTTCTCAGGTTGCTTATCTACCATATCTCAAACAGCAGCAGTGTCAGCATTCCCAGGAAGGTAGTTATTCTGTAATTCCATTTATGTTCAATTTGAATTTCACTTCCAGTATTATCATTTTTTTACTTCTCTGGTACACTTTCATCTTTATTAGCCAACTTCCACTTTTGATTATCCATTTTTGTAGAAGGTGGATTTACCATTGGGAGACAAGCAATCAACACAACTACACTTTGCCATCTGTAAGTAAAGTGAACAACAGGTGTGAAATGACCAATCATAGACAGCTTTTGGAAGAAGTGATGTAACTGGTCCTCATCATGATGCATGTATGAATTTCCTATTACTGCTACCAATTCCACAAACTTACTAGCTCAAAACAACTCAAATTATTATCTTGCAGCTCTAAAGGGCAGAAGTCCAAAATGGTCTTAACTGGGCCAGAGTCAATGTGTTGGCAGGGCTACATCCCTTCAAAAGGTTCTAGAAGAGAATCCACTTCCTTACCTTTTCCAATTTTTTGAGGGTTCCTGCATTCCTTGGCTCATGGACCATTCTTCCAACTTTAAAGCCAGCAGTGTAGCATCTTGCAATCTTTCTCTGTTTCTGTTGTCGTATCTTCCCTGACTCTGACCATCTGCTTCCCTTTTATAAAGACCCTGGTGATTACAATGGAACCATTCAGATAATCCAGGATAATCCCCCACCTCAAGATCTCTAACTTAATCACATCAACAAGGTCCCTTTTGCCATGTAATATAACAGTTCACAGATTTTAGGAATTAGGATGTGAACTTTGGGATGAGAGGCATTATTCTGCCTAACACAATGTGCATTTCTTATTTACACAGTGGTTGTGGTTTGAAGAACTATCAGTGAAGTTTGAATTTCATGCAGTTACTCACAGTTAATATCCACTGGTAACTGAAATTTGAACTGTGTTGCAGGGAAGACTCGTGTTATTAAGTAAATCATAGTAACTGGGATTTCTGCATACCTGAATCATGCAAAATGGGGATGGCCTGTTTCAGGTCCAGCTGACAGGTCAAACGGAATGAGAAAATGCATGTGACTACACAGACTAGGCCATGGCTGCAGAGAATGAGGCAGAAGGGACTTTTGTTTGACCTCATGTTTGAAGAACACTCACAGGTAAACAGATTGAGCTTTCTCTTGTCCAAAATCTTTCAAGCCTACCAGAATACTGACAGCACTTCAGCTTTTAAGAAACATAGTACAGTGGGGCGTGCCGAAGATGGCCGAATAGGAAGAGCTCCAGCCTCCAGCTCTCAGTATGAGCGACACAGAAGACAGGTGATTTCTGCATTTTCAACTGAGGTACCGGGATCATCTCACTGGGGCATGTCAGACAGTTGGCCCTGGTCCACGGATGCAGCCCAACCAGCAAGAGCTGAAGCAGGGAGAGGCATTGCCTCACGTGGGAAGTGCAAGGGGGAAGGGAATTCCTTTTCCTAGCCAAAGGTAATTGAGACACACAACACCTGCAAAATCGGGTAACTCCCACCCTAATATTGCACTTTACCAAGGTTCTTAGCAAACGGCACACCGGGAGATTATATCCCACACCTGGCCTGGAGAGTCCCACGCCCAGGGAGCCTCCCTCATTGCTAGCACAGCAGTCTGAGATCTAATTGTAAGGCAGCAGCAAGGCTGGGGGAGGGGTACCCACCATTGCTGAGGCTTAAGTAGGTAAACAAAGCCACCTGGAAGCTCGAATTGGGTGGAGCCCACCACAGTTCAAGCCTCTGTAGACTCCTCCTCTGGGGACAGGACACAGCTAAATAAAAAGCAGCAGAAAACTCGGCAGAAGTAAATGCCCCTGTTTTGAAGACAGCAGTGGATCTCCCAGCATGGAGGTTGAGATCTGAGAACGGACAGACTGCCTGCTCAAGTGAGTCCCTGACCCCTGGGAGACATCCCCAACTAGGTGCAGACCGACACCTCAACCACACACGGCAGGGTACACCCCTGAGACAAAGCTTCCAGAGCAAGAATCAGACAGCAACACTTGCTGTGCAGCAATATTCTATCTTCTATAGCCTCTGCTGCTGATACCCAGGCAAACAGGGTCTGGAGTGGACCTCAAGCAAACTCCAACAGACCTACAGCTGAGGGTCCTGACTGTTAGAAGGAAAACTAACAAACAGAAAGGACACCCATACCAAAACCCCATCAGTACGTCACCATCATCAAAGACCAAAGGCAGATAAAACCACAAAGATAGGGAAAAAGCAGTGCAGAAAAGCTGGAAAATCAAAAAATCAGAGTGCATCTCCCCCTCCAAAGGAATGCAGCTCATCACCAGCAACGGAACAAACCTGGACGGAGAATGACTTTGATGAGTTGAGAGAAGGCTTCAGTTGATAAAACTTCTCAGAGCTAAAGGAGGAACTATGTAACCAGCGCAAAGAAATTAAAAACCTTGAAAAAAGATTGGATGAATGGATACCTAGAATAATCAATGCGGAGAACACCTTAAAAGAACTGATAGAGATGAAAACCATAACATGAAAACTACATGACAAATGTACAAGCTTCAGTAACCGACTTGATCAACTGGAAGAAAGAGTATCAGCGATTGAAGATCAAATGAATGAAATGAAGCAAGAAGAGTGTAGAGAAAAATGAGTGAAAAGAAATGAATGAAGCCTCCAAGAAATATGGGATTATGTGAAAAGACCAAATCTACGTCTGATTGGTGTGCCTGAAAGTGACAGGGAAAATGGAACCAAGTTGGAAAACACTCTGCAGGATATCATCCAGGAGAACTTCCCCAACCTAGTAAGGCAGGCCAACATTCAAATTCAGGAAATA
>NW_012100654.1:5772220-5773492 GCF_000951045.1 Mandrillus leucophaeus | reverse complement strand
CCAGAATCTCTGGGACACATTTAAAGCAGTGTGTAGAGGGAAATTTATAGCACTAAATGCCCACAAGAGAAAGCAGGAAAGATCTAAAATTGACACCCTAACATCACGATTAAAAGAACTAGGGAAGCAAGAGCAAACAAATTCAAAAGCAAGCAGAAGGATAACTAAGATCAGAGCAGAACTGAAGGAGATAGACACACAAAAAACCCTCCAAAAAATCAATGAATCCAGGAGCTGATTATTTGAAAAGATCAACAAAATTGATAGACCACTAGCAAGACTAATAAAGAAGGAAAGAGAGAAGAATCAAATACACACAATAAAAAATGATAAAGGGGATATCAGCACTCACCCCACAGAAATACAAACTACTATCAGAGAATACTATAAACACCTCTATACAAATAAAGTAGAAAACCTCAAAGAAATAGATAATTTCCTGGACACTTACACTCTCCCAAGACTAAACCAGGAAGAAGTTGAATCCCTGAATAGACTAATAGCAGGCTCTGAAATTGAGGCAATAATTAATAGCCTACCAACCAAAAAAAGTCCAGGACCAGACGGATTCACAGCCGAATTCTACCAGAGGTACAAGGAGGAGTTGGTGCCATTCCTTCTCAAACCATTCCAATCAAAAGAAAAAGAGGGAATCCTCCCTAACTCATTTTACAAGGCCAACATCATCCTGATACCAAGCCTGACAGAGATACAACAAAAAAAAGGGAATTTTAGAGCAATACTCCTGGTGAACATTGACGCAAAAATCCTCAATAAAATACTGGCAAACCGAATCCACCGGCACATCAAAAAGCTTATCCACCATGATCAAGTGGGCTTCATCCCTGGGATGCAAGGCTGGTTCAACATACACAAATCAATAAACGTAATCCAGCATATAAACAGAACCAAAGACAAAAACCATATGATTATCTAATAGATGCAGAAAAGGCCTTCGACAAAATTCAACAGCCCTTCATGCTAAAACTCTCAATAAATTCAATAAATTCGGTATTGATGGAACGTATCTCAAAATATTAAGAGCTATTTATGACAAACCCACAGCCAATATCATACTGAATGGGCAAAAACTGGAAGCATTCCCTTTGAAAACTAACACAAGACAAGGATGCCCTCTCTCACCACTCCTATTCAACATACTGTTGGAAGTTCTGGCTAGGGAAATCAGGCAAGAGAAAGAAATCAAGGGTATTCAGTTAGGAAAAGAAGTCAAATTGTCCCTGTTTGCAGATGACATGATTGTATATTTAG